>NC_060208.1:166840833-167176666 GCF_021130785.1 Homalodisca vitripennis
GTAGCCCAAATCCTTTATTAAAACTGTCTTTGGAACATTAATATTTGCAACACAAAAAGTGCTTGCTATAACATTTCTTCAACAGATAATATAAATAAATGAGGTAACTGCGTAGTGAGATGAAAGAAGTTTTGATCTCGCAAGATATTATGGATATTATATAAATATATCTTTATATATATATTTCTTGTGTGCGTGTGTATGAGGCTGAACTCCTCCTAAACGGGTGGACCGATTTTAATGAAACTTTTTGTGTGTCTTCAGGTGGAACCGAGAATGGTTTAGATTCACAATTCAGTCCAATTAAAAATAGTTTATTTAATTAATTTTTTAATAATAAATTGTTGTTGACGTTGGAGTGTTTTACATTGGATCCGCCAGACTGCGCTAACGAACGACACGTAATACAAAGTGAACTGATACGTAACAACTGTGAATATTTTCAGCTGAAGTTCTACAAAGAGGCAGAAACATTTATTCACATTTAAAATTTAGAAAGTTCATATTTTTAAATTTGTAAAGTGTTTGATCAGTAGTGTAATGCAAATTGCAAAGATGAAGTTTCACCAATTGTTATACGTAAACATTATAAAATTACAACACAGCCATAATGTTTTTCTATTTTAATTCCAGGTTTTCCCGACAGTTTGTGCTGCTATCAAATTTGTGTGTTGTTTTGTATCATCGTGTAATTATTGTGTGAGTGCTAATTGTAATATTAAATTAATAGAGAATCACATGTGTCAATAAACTATTGTTAATAATTTTAAGAATTGGTTTTAAATTAAATTCTGTTGGCCAGTTCTGATACTAGACTGTAATTAAATAACTATAATGAAATTCAGTAGTTTAGATAGGCTAATCAGAAATATCAATAATTCGATTGAGGTGGTGGCTGCTTATTATACTTCAGCCTTTAAATAACTATAATTTGGATCGTCATTTTAGTAGTTTAGATAGGCTATTCAGATATATCAATTATTCGATTGTGATGGTGGCCACTTATTGTACTTCAGACCTATAGGGAATACTTATTTAGTATATTAGATAAATTAAATTCTGTTGGCCAGTTTCGATACTATACTGTAATTTTTAAAAAACTATAATGTAATTCAGTAGTTTAGATAGACTAATCAGAAATATCAATAAGTTGATTGTGATGGTGGCCACTTATTGTATTTCAGACCTATAGGGAATACTATTTAGTATTTTAGATACTGTAGTCTACGTTGTTATACATTTTTATCTAGAAGTTACTTAATTAAAATTACATATTCAATAAGTTACTCATATTCATTGTGTACTATTATACAGAATTTTATTTTTACAGAAAAATGCCACGTCGTCGTGGAAGAGGACGAATAGTTATTCAATCATGTGATTTATATGCTACTTAATTTGAACTTATGTGACCAAACTGTTAACAATAGTTATTCACACATAGAAACACAACCTTTTGATTTGTATGCTACTTAGGTTATGTGACCAATATACTCACTTCGTTCAATAAATTTTCAAAATTAGTTCAATAACTTCAATAAATAACTATAGTTTTTTATGTACTTCAAACATCTTCAATCTCTTATTAATGTAATATTACAATTAGCACTCACACAATAATTACACGATGTTACAAAACAACACACATATTTGTTTAGCAGCACAAAACTGTCAGGAAAACCTGGAATTAAAATAGAAAACATTTGAAACTGTGATCGTAGTGCATTCTGCTGGATACAATGTAAAACATTCCAAGATGGTCCACCCATTTAGGAGGAGTTCAGCTCCTTATTATAATTCAGCCTTTAAATAACTATAATCTAATTCAGTTCGTCATTTTAGTAGTTTAGATAGGCTATTCAGAAAATATCTATAATTCGATTGTGATGGTGGCCACTTATTATACTTCAGCCCTTTACGGAATACTTCTTTAGTATTTTTAGATAAATTAAATTCTGTTGTCCAGTTCCGATACTATACTGTAATTTGAAATAACTATAATGAAATTCGGTAATTTAGATAGACTATTCAGAAATATCAATAATTCGATTGTGATGGTGGCCGCTTATTATACTTCAGCCTTTACATAACTATAATCTAATTCGGATAGTAGTTTATATAGGCTATTCAGAAATATCAATAATTCGATTGTGATAGAGGTCACTTATTATACTTCAGCTTTATCGGAAAATCATCTAATTTGTTTGTGTATACTCCTGAAGGATTAACAAAAATATTGTACATTCAATGGCATTACGATAAATTAAGTTGTAAATTGAAAAAAATATACCTGTTATAAAATAGTTTGTTTCAACTTTTTTACCTTCAGATTAAGTAAGTTCTCATTTAAAACATCCTCTACATTTCACATCCACTCATGTTATACTCACACACTATCGGTTGGTCGAAGTGTGATTAAATGTACATGTGATGAAGTTAGATATTGTAATAACTTTTTTAATATACATTTTTTATCAAAACAGCCCAGATTGTTACAGATTGAATCAAAGTTTAAAATTTTCGAATTAAAGACGTGTGTACAGGACAACGTCTGTCGGGTCTGGTAGTATGTATATATAAAATTAATCAGTGTTAATACTAATTTACTTTAAGAAGATAGAAATAGTTGGCGTTGCTGGTGATCTATAATGAGTGATCAAATGTCGTTTCGTGATAGACGTGAGAAAACGTTTCAATGTTTAGATTAATTTAAAGTTTCCATTTTACTTACGTTAAGTACAACATAGATATATGTATATTAACCTGTACAGTTTTAGCACATTATATGTAAAGAAACAGTAGAGAATATAATGAGAAATACAATTAGTAGTTAAAGATTTTTTGGTATTCCTGAAGGATTCGTTAAATTTCTGTAACATACGCATAATTGAAATTTTTACATCAAATTATAGGAAATGATAAAGGTGATTAATTCGAGTTGTTAAACCCTCACATTTAAATGATGAGGGTCTGCTCGTTTTAGCTCTGTTCTAAAACCTACAAAGGATTACAAGTTCCTAATACTAGCTCAAGTGTCCATGTGATGTACAAGTATGCACTTCACTCCTCAATAGTAACTCATTCCAGCGTGGTCTAAGCCAGTTTCAGCTCTGTGCTAGACAGAACCCACAAAAGATCACAAGTTCCTAATACCAGCTTAAGTATCAATGCGATGTATGAGTGTGCACTTAACTTCTCAATAGTTACTTCTCCACTTTCAGACTTTCTTTAGCTTTACGTTTGTTTACGATACTGTAGCTTGTTGAAAATAGTATTAAGGACGTATTAACATCTTTATATTGTCTATATGGCACCACGATTCTAAGGAAAATTTCACTTTCACCACAGAAAAACGCACCTTTCCATACTTATTTATCTCTCTGCATGTATTAACTGTGATTTATCATGATTTAGTACTAAATTACAGGTTCTGCGAGTCTCGTATAAGTCTTGGGACAGTTTTTCTTTTTTACCGATCCCAGTAACTAAAAGTTTTATACATCAATTGACTTAGTAAAGTGATTAATTACGTATTAATGGCTGACTTCTCCTTTTTTCTCAAATCTCTACAAACCACTGTGGGAGAATCTTACTATGGTGCTGATGATATTCATAGCGTAAGTTATAATCTCTATCTTTACTCTTTGGTTAAATAAAGCTTTCTGGTATGTCACAACTGCTTCCAAAACATATGGTTTTGTGGTTTTAATTATTTTGGTTACGTTTTATAAGTATATTAAACTTTAGTGTTTTTTGTTTGTGTGACTTTTAGAGATGTGAGAAACGTCTAGAAAAAAAAAAATTGCAAGAACAAGTTTGAAGGAAACCGATTAACTACTGTACAATTAGTGATTAGTTCACATGCAGAAGACGTTTTACCTTGTGAGTTTATCCTTGCTTGAGGTAGTTTTGTGGTTTAAATGCCATCAGAGCAGCTTTTGAATGTCCAAAATCAAAAGAAAACTTTAAAAAATCTAATTAAAAATGGAAGATAAAGAAGAAGAAGCAAGTGCACAGAAAGGTGATAGACTATTGTAATGTGGAAAGAAAAACAATCGATGCGCCTACTGAAAAATCAAATATTCTGAGGTTCAGGTACAATGTTTACTAAACTCTTAAATATTTTTCCAATATAGATACATTGCATACCTCAAGTTTCATTATTGACATATCCTGCAGCCAGAAACACAATGATGCAACAAGAAATTTGTACACCCTCCCACATGGTAAAAGGATAACTGTGGCAAGATATTTTTCAATATATCTTGGGGACTGTTATGCTACATATATTACTATGGCACAAGCTAAAATATCATAATGATTGTACTCAGTTTTCACTGTTTTACTCTGCGACTCCCTAGTTCCCATAGTTATTCATAAGAACAATGTAAAACTTTTAGTTTACGCTCAGCCAAATCTCATGGAGTGACATGCATCGAACTCGGTGTTGTCTATTTATGTATGCAAAAGATAAATCTATAGGCCAGTTCGCGCTCGAGATATTGTGTGTAAAGACAGACAGAACTGTGATGTTCCAGATCCTCAGCTACTTCAATTGTTAAATTGTATTTCAATGAAAGACCAAACAAACAGGTAATTAGAAAACGAAGCATTTTAGAAGTTGCTTCAATAGGGATTTCTACTTTCTAAATTGTATCCCACTCTTAACATGTTATGTAACTCTAGTTTTTTAAAAAAAACATTGAAATTTATTGAGTTTTAAATAAATTTATTTGATAATGATTTCATTTTGGTTTCACGTGTTCTAATATGTTAGTAATGTTGTCTAGTCCGTTGATTGACTGCACAGTATTCCATGCACAGTTTTTTTAGTATCACCCACCACGCATGTAATTCTGAAACTTGTAAAATTTTAAAATTATTTTGAATTAAAAACTATACTAATTTTCTATTTATACTTACTTCAAAGTTAATATGTGCATTAATAAATAAAATATATAAAGTAAAATATCCCGTTGCAAAATGTAGATTGACTATTGCTATCTGTATACGTAATTCATAACAATTTATCAGTAAATGTATGACAGATTTATCCGTGTGTTAATGAAAGAAAATAATAGAGAGATGAGGAAACTTACAAGGAGAAATATAAGCAACTAGTGGTGGTATCAAACCAATAACTATTGTGGAGAATAGACTTTGTTCACCGGACTTGGAATAATGTTTCAAAATGCCATATACATAGATGTGTGATACAAACATGAGGTGTTTTTTGTCCAATTTATTTCTAGAAAATTAATAATCGCTGTTTTTTCCGGAACGAAATATAACATTTTTATTAATTAGCAAAGCGAGTCTCCAATTGAAAGACCAATATTACTACAAATTATGTACGTCAAATATTGAGTTTCAATCCCTGTCCACATTAAACAATACTTTATATCATATCTAATGTAAAATTGGTGTTTCCTAAATTCTAGTATAAAATTTTAAGAAATCGACTTGTTCATAGTAATAGTTTTGTTGTACTTATTCAATTTCCTTCTAATTTAAAAACTGTAATTCTATTTGAAATATTGGTATTTATACCTCTTGCACAGGAATGTATCACATCATCTCGCAGTTTTATTCACATATAACCTGAGTAGACCTTGCGCCCCTTGCGGACCGCGCCCTGATTGGTCGAGAGGGGGTCACGTGATCCAAGATGGCGGCGCCCATGTATCACGTGATCAAAAAATAGTGGTGCGGGAGAAATTCCCTCATGTGCGGGAGAAATTCCCTGCTCACACTCTTATCCTAGTGTTTTGGGGTGATTTGGGGTGTCAAAATCGGTGTTTTTCGGTAAAATCGGTGACTTTGGGTGTGAAAATCGGTGTTTTTCGGTAAAATCGGTGATTTGTTGGGTCCGGTGAGGGAGAAACGAGGGACGGAGGGAATTCCAATATGGCGGCGGTGGCGGGAAAAATTGGCGGGAACAGGGGAACATAACCTCACTTTCTTGGTTTCCCGCGTATCCAATATGGCTGCGCCCATGATGAATTGGCGGGAACAGTAGAACATAACCTCAATTGTGAAATTGGCGGGAACAGGGGAACATAACCTCAAATGTGAAAAGGGCGGGAAAGTAAACTAAACAAGAGAAATAAAGACGAATCGTACCTTATTGTGTGATGCGGTGAATCGATGTGGGCCTGGATGTGGTTTCGGAACATCCGCACTACGTATAGTACCCAGGTTAAACATTATCCAGTATAAGAATCGGTCCAGAGAACTGGTAGACATCCTACGACTGGATAATGTCCCGTCCCTTTGGAATTTGGAATATAAATTTTGAATGTGAAGCCAATTGAATAATTAAGATAGAGGTAGAGAGAGATCTACCTGGGGAGATATATTGTGAATCTTCCCACAATCAGCTCACGGCACGTGGGGCATCTATCCCCCACTCTGTTGGAGCATGGACGGCAGAGTGTATGCCCACACAGTCGAAGAGCGATTGTTGGTAGATTCGCAAAGCAAACGGGGCAGGACACTTCGCGGGGTTGAGTGGCAGGGGTTGATCCGTTGGACGGCACAGCGGTGTTTCTACGTCGGGAGTCCTCCTCCATGCGGGTAGCTGTCTCGTATAGGAAATCCGCGAGGATGCTACGGATTTCCTCCCAAGCGGCTGGAGCGACGGCACGGAACTCCTCCTCGGGTCTCCGCACCATCCACCGTTCGCGGGTTTCCTCCCAAGCGGCTGGAGCGGCGGCACGGAACTCCTCCTCCTCGGGTCTCCGCACCATCCACCGTTCGGTGTCGTAGACGGCCCCCTCACTGATGCCCTGCACCTGAGCGACTATACTCAGGGACCTTGACACCGCCCTCATTGCCTCCCATTGGGGATCTATGTCCTGTAACATAGGTAACGAATTAAACAGATGAAACACTACGTAGTGGCATGGATAATGTAGGGAATGAAACGTACTGCAGATGGTGAGAGGAGGGGTGGCGAGCCGGCAGCCACTTCCATGGATATGAGGGACTCCTGTGAGGTGGGGTCGGGGGAGAAACCAGAGTGGAAGGAGCCACTACTGATGGGCGAGACTGTTGGTGGAGTAGACTGATTCAACCTCCGATAGAACTGAGAGAGATCCTCAGAGGACTGTCTCCGGGTCGAGGGGTTGCGTCGGAAGTCCCAAGAAGTACTCAACTGTCAACAAGAAATATCCATTTTTTGATTCTGTAAACAGAGCGAAACCTGCAATATAATATGAATGCCCTATATACTAACCGAAATCGCCTCATCTGAGCTGGAATTAGATTCCTCCATCACCACCCTTTGAGTCGCCTCGTCGGGAAAAGTCGACGCCTCGGCTATAGCCCTATCGGCAGCAGCGATTAGACTCTCCTCAGAGATGTCAGAGGGGAGAGTGATGTTTGGGTTAGCATCACCGGTCCACCCGAGAGTCGATGGTTGAGACTCATCCTAAAGCACAAGTGAATTAATACATGGCGGGTCCCGCCACCGGTTGCGGGACTTAGCAGACAGGTCTATAGTTAATACTGCACGAATGGAAAATAGGATAATGGTAATCACCTCTTCAATACCGGCGCTTATGACATGCAGTCGGCCGCGTCGAGTGGTCACCCATTGCCCAGACCTGAACATCCTCTGGATCTGAGCCTCGTACTCGTTCTGAAATAGAGTTCGATTATAGGGACTGCAGTAATGCGTAATTAGTACAATGCAACGGTAACAATAGTGTACTGACCCTGGTCACCTCACGCTGAAGGACAGGAAGTGTAGCCCGATCATCACCATTATTCTGAAAAAGAGAAAAATAAAGTTAGAAAAGCTGCCACACACCTAAGGAGTAAAAATTAGAGTATTGAAATGTGAGCTAACCATATTCAGATGGACTATAGACCCGCTATCCGTAGTAAAGTATCGATCCCGGATAGCCCCGGGCACAGGGATCGGTTGACTCCTACGCAAACCGTTTGAAGTGGATGGTTGTTCCTAAAAAACACTTTACAAGTTAGAAACAGTGTTGAGGGACAACTCGATAGAACAATAAATAATCAAAACAATAATTACCTCGAGATCGTTGCCAGCCACCACCAACAGCAACATGGCGAAAACGGTAAAACTAGTTGCCACAGACATAGCAAAGCTATCACAGCAAGTGCAGCTGCAGCCGATGCACCGCGCTTTTATACGCGGACGCCTCTCCCCCACCGAGACTCGCACTTGCACCGCATTAACTGCAATTTGTGACCCACGTTTCCACACCACGGTAAGCCAGAATGGCTAGGCCGTAGGGGTCCCAGTGCGTTTTTGATTATAGTGAGTTTCCCCAGTAGGCCTATTCTCACTCTTTCACTTTACTAATCACTTTACTCGGTGAAGCCTTTCAATGTGACCAGTATTTGTGTACAGCCCCAACCACCGCTGTACACGATAGCGATTCACTCCATTACAATGTATCGCTCCTCAACATATTTTTGTCTCCTGTAAGTTTCAATAGCCACTTTACTCGGTGAAGCCTTTCAATGTGACTCAAAAACTTACCGGAGAATTTTACATTTTTTATATTTTTTTATTTTTTACAGCATCTAGAGCGAGGTACATACCCCTGGACTTACGGAGTTTAGGCCTGCCATAGAGGTATCTGTCACACACACACACACACACACAACTGCTCCCGGTCTTACGGAGTTTAGGCCTGCCGTAAGAGCAGTAAAGAGCCCCAGGACTTACAGGTTTTACGCCAGCCTTAGGAGCTTACCAATCATTCACCCCGCTCTAGAATTTTTCGTATCTAACCTACAGTCAAAAGTCACTTTACTCGGTGAAGCCTTTCAATGTGACCCGTCGGCGAGTCCTTTCAAGCCAACACGTCGGGATTCTCAACTAAATGCCGAACCCCTCCGCCCCTTTACTAATCACTCGCCGATACTAATAAGCGTTGGTATTGTGCAGCTGTTTGTTAAGGATCTCGAAACGGCACTTTGCTGCAATCATTGCGCATTTCACATTGGGATCCTCGGTTGACGTATGTTGTGGCAACGAGCAAGCAAACCTGTGTGTTGTTTTACAGCTACACGGATTGCCGGCCTCCTCGCACACTATATCGTCCAGTTCACGGACATCACCGTGAAACTTTCTCAAGAACTCTGCCTTCTCCAACCCGCGCGTGTAAATCACGGCAAAGGGTTTGCATAGAGTGCGAAGTACATTAGCTCTGTAGGGATAATCACCCTCCTCCCAAGAAATCTTATGGTAGTTATCTTCAAGCCAGCGAGCTGTTGTACGATTTTTGGCGCTCAACCGTTCTCTAGGAAAAGGTGGTTTAAATATAATTTGACATTGAAAAGAGTTTCCCACGATCGCGAGCTCTTTAAGAATAAAGGGTCTTTTATTGCCTTGAAATGCGTGAAATTCAACTACTGCCACATCCATTGGGCCAACGTTTGTACAAGGCCACTTCAAGAGCTAATTTATGAGCTGTGGAGCAGAGGAGTCCCTGACTATCTGCTTTTGCAAATACGTCCTCCTCTACCAACCCTGATGCTAGTGCGTGAATGGTAAACCGTACAGACTCTTCGATAATAAAATTGTCTCTGAGAGCAATGTACATCAGAGGAAGGCTGTTTGTAAACTGAGTCCATTCGGCCTCGTTAAGCGTTAAAGTATGCTCCCCGTCAAAGAGAAACACGTGCATACGACCGAAAACATTTGTGACCTTGATATCCTCCTCCGTGTCCGATTTAATATAAAATTTGGTTTTATTCTCCAGAGCCAGGGTTATGGAATTGAAATGAGGAGTGATTTGATTGAACACATCGTGTGACCAATAAACGCATCCCTTTTTACCCTTAAAGAGAACCCCGAGAGAGTCACCCCGATTCTTAACAAACCCTACAATTACGCATTTTGAAAGATCACTATCCAAAAAGTAGACAGATCTAAGAAAAACCCCGGTTAACGCATTGATACGCTCTTTACGTTTTGGAATCCGCGTGGGTTCCACGTCCATAGTCTGCGACTCCATCTCAACGTCTGACGTAAATTCTCAAATTTTACTTTTAGACAGGAGAATTACGACCAATCAGAGACGCGCTTATTCTGACCAATGAGATTTTTTAGCAGGTGGTTCTTCCCCCTCCACTTCCTCCTCCCGTTCGTATGTGAGAGGATCTATCAAAAAAGAGACATAAATTTTGTCACAGTCCCTCACATCCCAGACGTCGCGATGGGATGTTAAATTAGCACAGTCGATGGATCTACACCCTTTAAATTTTCCGTCCTTGAACAAGCAAGCGTATACTCCGGCTTTTATACCCTTTTTATACCCTTTCAGCTTCACATCATCCTCTCTGCAAAATCTAACCCTAATTCTGTCAAAACCCGTCACATCATACAACGCGCTATTAGGTGTGAAATTAGCACAGTCGAGGTATTTACATGTCTTCATCTTGCCGTGCTTCCACAAGGAAGTGTACACTCCGGCTTTTATACCCTGTCTATACCTATTTAGAGCCTGTTTAATAGGATTATCCTCATCATCCGTGTCGTAGGCCTCGGGCTCATCGTTTACCTCAAAACGAACCTCAATTTTGTTAAAGTCCTTAACATCATAAAAGTCGGTATAGGATGTAAAATTAGTACACTCGAGGTGTCCCAATATTTTCCTCTCTTCTTCTTCCTTATAACCGCGAATGTATAACCGCGCCATCGTTGCGAGAGTGTTCAACACTGGGTAGGTAATGTACGTCGGCGTAGGAGTCGCTCAATTTATACAATTACCCCACCTTACAATTACCCCCACCCTAACAATTACCCCCACCCTAACAATACAGCCCCTGTGTTGCGGTATCACGGAAGGGTTCAAGTAGAACCTGTAATCTCGAAAGAAACGGATCGTTCATTTCAGCTAACTGATCCAAAATCGTAATCGATCCCCTAATGTATGAATCCATATAGTGACACTGACAAGTGTCAGGACCTGACGTAGCGTCGGGCCGTGCCCACGCACATTCCTTGAAATGGCCGTATCTATAAGAGTCACTGGGCACTCTAACTGTAGGTCTAAAGCGAGCAAAGAGTCTTCGCATGCCCTCGACCTTGTAGAGTAGTTCGTTCTTTAATGTTAGGTATCGAGTCGCCTCGACCGAGTCAGGCTCGTTTAGAAAATTGTTTAGCTTCTCCATGACACAGAATGAGACACACGTACAAAATTCAGCTATTTATAAGGGTTTACCCCACCACCGCTCCTACACCACCCGCTTAACGTTACCCGTGAGCAGAGTGTATGCCAGGTGTGAGTCATATAGTACTAAGCAGTAAGCCGCAGTGTTTGCAGCAATAGCGTTTTTAGTCTCAAACTCCAGACGCACGTCTACGGGGCCAGTTTTTATTGAATCATTCTGCTTGGAGCAGTCAATAACATAGAGAGGTACGTTACTTTTAAACGTGTTGAAATCAACTGTAGGGGCACCTTGTATCTGGTAGTATGAGCTCTGGAATCTGGTAAACATGTCGTAGAAAATGCGTAGATCACCATGGATGTTATCGTACGGGAAGTACTGTGAATTCAGAAACAGTTTGATATTGAGTAGATCGCAGTGATCAAAGCTGGAAGCGTCTTTTTTCAAATTGTTCTTCCTTCCAGTCTGGAAACCTAAAATCACGTAACGAGGTTTTTCAATTTGGGTACTCGTTTTTATTGTCCAACTATGACGTGTTGTCAACGGCAAACTGGGGTACTCGTGAATTTCCCATGATCGAAACGGAAGGTGAATCAGTGTATCTTTCTCGACCATACGCAACAGCTTTAACCTGTGGCTGTCTGATATTGTAATGTAAGGAACCCTCCAGTACAAGTCAGTTATATCAAGATCAACAGTAGCAGCGTCAGCTGAAATTACAGCATTGTTATCAGAGGCGGCTCTCAGAAGAACCAACTCTTGTTTACTGTTAACCACTACCTTTTTGTAATCTTCGAAAAATCCCATCAATGTCCTAACGGGAACGGCGTAATTGAACTCTTTAACAGCGTCTGCGGAATTATTCGCCCCGAGCCACCCTCCGTTAGCCAGACTCATTTTTTCATTTTCCTTAAAAGATACCAGTCCTTTGATCGTCGTAGTTATGCCGACACTGCGTGTTTTATCGATTACTTGACCGTTCAACTCGTAACGAATCTCATCAAATAAATGTGCCATTGAGTTGTTCACTAGATTTACATTGCAAGCACTGCCGTCAGCTTTTTTAGCCTGCAGCGTCCCTTTAACATGTATGAAGCTTTCGAACGGTGCTGTGATTATGTCTTGCTGACTAATCGGTATTCTGATTTCATCGTTATTCTTAAACGTAGACGAGGCGTACGGTTTATGGGTATGAAATTCCCACCCCGTTACGACTTCATCGTACATTGCTCCGGACTCTATCGATAGAAGCGCCATACTTAAAGCCTAGAGACTTTAGAAACTTTATGTTCTTTGATGTTAACGCTGCCACCTTTCGGTGATTACTGACCAGTGTGTGGCTCGGCAACTCTCTAAATACTAGACCCATTATTGTTTTCTTATATGCAAGCGTAGTGAGACTATCTCGTTACGGAAATTAATCAATCTGCCGTCCTGGTCCTTGAGTGTTACGGAAATGTTGTTCACTCTACGAACGTTCACCGGTAAATAGATTACATTGGCGGGTTTCTCAACTATTTTATAGCCTGGGGCCACTTCAGGATAGAACTCATGCAGCACGTGTCCCTCTACACCGTTTTGAAAGGATCCTCGTGCGATATTGCATTCAACGCGTATAGTATTTACATTCATTATGTTTATGGGGACATCGGATGTGTGTACCCTGCCTGGCTCAAGTGGTTTTTTACTGAACCCTAGTAGGGGAGCGATTGTCTGTTCTCTGTCAAAGTGTATGATTTTATTACAAGTGATTTCGGATTTTAGCGTATTATTGTTTCCTTTCAGACTAAATGTCACATCCGCGCCTAAATGGGATTTGATGTATTCTTCGATATTTTCAATTTCGTACGACCCCTCTGCTATCTTGATTTGTTTATTGTCACCGTAATAAAACATATCGTTTATTCCCGTTTCAATATTTGGAATCGTATAGTATGTGGAGAGGTCAACTAGACCAATTTCGTAATCACCATCGCTCACGTCCATTGGAGGAAATACCTCGCATGATACCTGTGGAGCAGGACCGCTAAGTGAAAACATTACTGCTGAGAAACTTTAAACACAAGTGTCCGCAGACTACTGAGCCCTCACTCTGTCTTCTCTCGTAATTATACCGTACGTTAACGTCTGGTCCTAGGTATGATATAAGCTCTATTGGTGGTCTTAAGTTACCAAAACTGTCAAAGTAGTATACCCTGTCACCTATCTTCCTGTAACACACCCAATGTGTACCTTCACCGGTCGAGTTATCCAGATTAATTATGGCCGATTCATACGATCGCGGGCGTTTGGGTAGAGCGTCTCTCATATAGACTCCACGGAAATTCGGAATATTAAGTAGTTTCGCGTAGTGTACTAGCTCGTAATTTGATAACGGCTTTATTGGTATCGACGTTTTTTTTTATTGCAACACCTCCTCTTCTTTCTTACCCCACCGCCTCTCTTTGGATACGGCTTGAGGTACATACCCTGACCTTTACGTTTGGGCTTCCCTCGCTTGCTCTTCCGCCTCTTCCCTCCACCGAGGGCTGTTTTGGTCTTCATGGCTCCTGTTACAGCTAAGGCTGCGGCTCTTTCCCCAATACTTGCGTCTGCCGATTTGACTCTTTCCCAGGCTCTTTTGGCCAATTCTTTGTCGGCTTCTCTTCGGTGTTCGGAATCCCTGTATTTTGAGTACGCTATATCGTGAATTTTACAATATTCGTCCAAGGGATTTATACCCTTATCACCCCTTGCCAATCTCACCCCTAATTTCGTACCTGGACCACAGTATCGGTACCCACCAGGTAAATGGAGTTCGACAGGTAGAGCGTCAATTGCACGGTTCAAAAGATTTCCAGCGACCGATCCGGCGTTTTGCAAAGCGCTCGAAACCAGACCTCTTCCTCGCTTGACGGTTCGTTTCAATCTGTTTCGCTTTACTTTGTGCTTTCCCATTTTATTCCCTTATATACCGTAATACGTTATAGAGTTGCCTGAGCAGGGTCTCCCTAACACATGTGATCTGCAGTACGTCAAAGATATCCGCCTCGGATCTTGTAACCACTCCTGTAAACTCGTCGTACTCCAGAACGTGACTGTCTGTTATAAAGTACAGACGGCCATTTATATATCTGAAACCTCCTCTAATTCCATCAGGGACTCCTGGCAACACGCTACTGGTCATACCCAACATAGTGCCTCTGAGAGTGCATTCGTTAAGTTCTACAACAAATTTGTCATCGGTAAAAATAAAGGTCCTACCTGTATTACCGTTCAACGCTGCGTTCACTTTATTTATTCTGGAGTGTAAGATTGTATCAATTCTTTTCTGTCTTAAAAGTACGAGTGACGGATACTCAATAATGTACAATGTCTTGTCCACAATCAAAGCCACCTCTCCGTTCGGTCTTTGGTACACAGCCGAAATGTTTGTAAAGTCTGACGGTAAAAACGGCAACCAATCGGTGATTATTAGAGGATTGGTAAACTCCTCACGTGTTCTAAGCGCGTGATTCAGACTCAGAGCCCATACATACTTGCCGTAAAATGCGTACAATCTATTTTTTACAATAAAAAATGTATTGATTCTATGTCTCAATGTACAAATGTCCAACTCTGTAGGTATTGTAGGGGACGTAGAGGTTGACGTGGGTGTGGTGGTACTGGTAGTAGTGGTAGTCGTGCTCGAGGTTGTTGTAGATGTTGTAGTAGTAGTGGTGGACGTGTATGGAGGAACAGGTGGTCCGTAAATATACTGTACTGCCAATTGATCATCTCTGTCTAAATCATATTGGTAAAGATTTGAAATACCATGTGGTACAAAATAAAAAGGATACATTATAGACGACGAAAGTGATGAATGTTGCAAGCCTAGAGCGTGTCCAATTTCGTGTAATAGAACCAAAAAGAATGAAACTTTTCCAGGTGCAGGTAGATCCATTGTATAATCCCAATCTTCGTCACCGTCCATATGAACATCTGTCTGGTTCATCCCCAATATAGGGAGAAAGGCGTGACCCACTAAACCACCCCTACCATCAAACACTCTACTGCAATTTTTCCGTAGATAATACAAAAGATGTTTCCTGGGAGCGATACTTAAAATGATTGTGGGGTTTATAGGGTCCCGCCGGAAGGTCAGGTTGGAATGTCTTGAGAATAGGGCGAACGCATCCCGACATAGTTGGTCATACTGATAATTACTACCGTACATAAACCAGGTAATATCGTTTTTCCGCCATCCGTAGTTTGGGTTTGCAGTGAAAGACGCTATTAATTCGTCCGAATTGCCGCATCTGGGCTGGTTCATTAAGTTAGTCGTCTCCTCATTTACATATCCGGTCACATTCAAGCCGAACGTCTCCTGAAACCTAATGACCGCCTGTGTAATGTCTGTGGATAGCTCTGAGGTATTAGTATCGAGATAGCCGTATCTCTCCAAGTACAACAAAGTTTTATTAGCAGCTATCAGAGGAGCTACACATAGAATAAATACCAAGAACCTCATCTCGCCAGGTTCCAAAGTAAACTGGCGGTAAAAATGTCAGCTGCTCACATATAAATAAAACCATCACGGTTTCGATCTCACCCTGCTCACTGGGTCTTTAAAGTATGGGTCGACAATGTTGAACCTAATCCACTCGTCTTTATTGATTACGTTTATAGCGTCTAGCGGCGGAGCAAGTAGTTTGTACATATCGTAAAAGACTTTACTCAGTACTCTCACTAGGTAATTCACGGTCACCGCGTCACTCATTTCGGTAGGATCTGCCAGATCGGTGACTTTAAGGGCACTCGCGTTCCAGCTTTCCCCAGCTCTGTTCATGGCGTGTTTTTGAAAGTATTTGAGATTAACAGCTTCACCCTCGTATAGAGGCTCTTCAATCTCGCTCAGACGCTTATGTCCAAAACTCCAATGCCCGTCTTTGCCCATTTGGGGTATATGGCTATCTACATATCGTTTAGTCGTAGCGTCCGTAGGCTCGACTGGCCATCCAACCATGCAGAGTCTGAAATTATCGAATGTAACGGTAGAATCTGTAATACTCTTGATAGGTGTAAGGGTACGTAGTTGTGACAGAGTCACAGCGTCACCCATTCCCTCACCATCGCTCAAGTTGATTATTCTTCTCTTTTTAGCGTCTATTATCTCAGTATTGAACTTTAGTGTTCTTTTATTTAGCGTTCGCAAGTTGACGGCATCCGCTTCGTTCGTGGGGTCAGCTATCATGCGCAACCTGTAGTTGTCAAACCTGTAATATTTGCTGTTCGTGTCCTTATAGGGTACCTCCCTAGCAAGACGACGAAGAGTCAGAGCATCGGTCCAGAGTAGAGCATCACCTATGTTGCTAATTCTGTTACCTTTAGCGTCCATCACATTTTTCTTGGATACAAGCGAAACGTCAGACACAGTCTTGAGGACTGCGCTATCCACATTATTTTTCAAGGTCTGCAAGTTTATAGCGTCTAGACTCTGCTGGGCGTCGGCCACGTTACATAACCGCTTGCCCTTGATATCGTAGTTGCCATCGACTGTGAGACTGAATCCTTGTCCAGGCGGACCTCTCTTACTTCCTTCACGGACCGTATGACCAAACTTGTCAACACTCATTGTGTAAGTGATGAAGACTCCTCCTGTACATTGCTCTTTATAAATATCTTATCCCAGTCAATATATGTGTTTTCATCAACATCTAAGACGCCGTGGAAGCGAGCTGGAGGTACGGTAGTGTGTATCTTATTGATCCAGTGAAATAGTTGAACTGCTAGACGCCTTATAGCTTCTTCATTTGTATTTTGTAAGCTGTTTATTTGATTCTGCTGAATAAGCGCTTGATTCTGAAGGATTGCAATTTGAGAGTACAGTCTTCTTACATCTTTCTTTAGCTTTTTGTTTACAGTATTCGTAACTCTCTGGATGTCTTGCTTCTTCAGAGATTGCGGCCTCTGACCAAACTTATTGACGGTCATCTCATCAATGATCTGAATCTCGCGTTACCATCACCTGATATAGTCTTTGATTCTTTGAGTTCTTCGATAATGTTTATTATTTCGTTCCTATGTCCCGTGTTACCGGTCTCTGCTGAGGACACGAGGAGTCTGAGTCTGTCACACAGTTCGTTTGGGTCATCATAGTAGATAGGGTCTGGTGCTCCTACATCCTTATACCCGCTACCGGTCTTTGGGAAGAGTTGAGAAATAATGACTTTGTATTTCGTTGAAGCGTTACGGTTCACGTGATTTTTATAATTGTAACTTCTCTTGTGAGCAGAAGACAGTGTCAATATATCCTTGTAAGCTCTCATATCGTTTACGTTGTAACGTTTGTCATCAGGCAGACGATTAAAAAGCAATTCATAAAGTCCCTGTGTAGGTCTGTAGGACCGTTCACCTACGAGTATGCTACCGTCATCTCCAAATGATAACTTCTTATCTCCTACCATTAGCGTATTGTTGTCGTAGCGTGGTCCGTACGTATGGTCGATCTTACTATGTTTTCCTGACATATCCTTCATCATACTTGTCATGTACTTTATGGTTAGTGGATGGGAGAACGTGTTCTGTATCCATGCAGATGCTGAGAGTTGTCCTTCTTTCGTGCTGAGTATATCACTGACGTCTGGTGACGACGGTCCTGCTTCAAGCACATCATCGTCCTGCAGGAACGCAGGTGTTTTGGGGGTTGACATAACGTCCGGAGTGAACTGTACGGCTGCCTCATCTTCATTTTCCTCCTCTTCTTCTTGCTTTGGTTCGGTTTTCGGTTCAGTTTTTACAGATCCTGTTGTTTTTCGTAACTCTGACAGGATAGGTTTGTACTGTTTTTCTAGAAATACGTCTGTGGCCAGAGTTCCTTCTCTGAACTGTTTATACTTTTGCTTTATAGCTTTCCTCAAACGAGTTATACTGAGAGTAAGGTCCTTCTCCTTTGAAGCCATTGTTTAAACTGACAATGTGACTCGGTTTTAGTACTTTAATACTAACTACTTTATGGCAGTTCAACCTGTCTAAAGAAGAGGGCTCGTTTTTTATGCTTTCTTAGAAAGCGTACGACCTGCTTTAGTGACACCACGGTACCTAGCCCTCTTAGGTAAACTGTTCTCGGTATCTGTACAGGTCTATCAGGGTCCCTGAACACAAAGGTCCTTTTCCACCCGTCTCTCCACTGGGGTATCTCAGCTACAGTATACTTGTCACTCTCCACGTGCTTTTCCATATATTGTTTCAGATGCTCTATAGGTCTGTTCACCCTACTGTGTATGTGAATCATGTAAGAGTTGAGTAACCAGAATTCACTTGGATTAGCTCCTGTAAAACTCCTCCAAGCCTCAAACTGTTTGGTATTTGTAATTGAGTAAGTCCCGTCACGCAGTGTTATTCCGAACTTATCGCAGTACATTGGTACGGTCGGTAAAGCCAATTTGAGAAATTCTGTCGTAAACAGACTTTGACAAAGATTGTTTACACCAGCAAAATCTTTCTTCCTTTGACCTCGCGGTAAACCGTCTGGGACGGGGCCGTAACCTACGTTGTAGCTAATGTCAATGTAGCACTTTGAAGCTAGAGCACGATTGTAGACCTTGACGGGGTTCCTGATTGGTATTGTTCTCTCTGTAATGAGAATACAGCGAGCTGCATGCGGTATGTTACACCCGTACTGGAGCATCCTTATACAGGTCTGCGCAAAGTTTACACTACCATGAGCGTTTCTCAACGGTACGATTTGACCGAATTGATCGGGAAACGGTCTGAATCTGGATAACATGTTCTGTGGATTTCTTACCGTACTATTTAGCATGTCCTCGTGGTACACCACGAGTTCGAGCGGTACCCCTTTGTTTTGACTTCTTTTCACAAACTCTATCCATATATCGCGATTGTAGAACCGTTCGCTTGCTGAAATCATTAACAAGATTACGGGTGGTAGACTAGCACTGTACATCCCTACACGCTTATGTCTCCAGCACCTCCTATTGAAGAGAAAACCATGTGGTCCGCGTCTGCTACAGTAATTACCGCAAAACTTTTTCTTATCGGCATAGTACCAGGTGCACAGGTTTGAATGGACTTTGTTGGATCTCTGGATTGAGAAACCTCTGAGGTCATTGTAGTGGTATATCCTTACCATCATAGATCTTGAATGAAACTATCGATTCCGATACGATACCTGCCTTTATCAATGTCACAGTCCTTGCATATGACCAGGAAGCCGTGTCTGTCTTTCCACGCCAGAGCACACATTTGTTTAAACTTTTCAAAGTCTATATCGGTATTGACGTGGTCACTGTATGCATGGTGAAGGTTTGTTTCGTCTTGTTTGAATAGTACGATAAAGTTGGCATTGTCTCTAACGAGCTGTTTGGGTATATGGCTGTAGGTCTGACCTAGGTAGAATGTGTCAATATTCTTGTGTCTACCCATGGTGAAGTAGTTTCGTATATTGTTATGTTTTTCACAGGCTATGTCGTCGAATATCATTACTGAATTCTGTTTAGCCTCACTCGGGTGTATGACAGATGCATTGTCATCATACGCGTGGTATCCGATCTCTTTCGGCATAATCTTGGATAGTAGCTGGTACTTTGGTTGGTAGAGTGATTTTGAAAACACGTAAACATTTTCAAATCTCAAACCGTTAGGATCTACCAATAGGTTAAACAGTACGTTCGTTTTACCGCAATTGGACGGTCCAACAATTAATCCGCGAATCGTGTCAGGTAGCAGAGGACCGTTTTTATTTGTACGATTCATACCACCACCTACAAACTCGTCAAAGTTTCTCACTGGTAATTTCACAGATTGACTAATCAGTCTCATTGTCGAAGATAAACTAAGTTGCACATTATTATGACATAGTATATAAAGTAACAGAGCTGAACTGGTAGCCCTCCTGGACGTTGGAGCGCACAGCTGCATCCGCTCCCACGCAGCGGCTGGTGCAGCTGCATCCGGTCCCACGACTGCAGTTGCAGTCACACTCAGTGTGTGGTGATGTCATGCTTGCTCACCCATGTGTCACTGTTTTTATCGAACCCTTGCCATCTAACAAGTACTTTGTCTCCTTTCCGCCTCAACACTTTCTCAACTAGATATACATTACCAGTTTTGGACCTGAGGAGTTCTTGTTCATAAAACCCACCTTTCAATACTTCACCTTTAGAGTCTTGTAGAATGTACGTTACGGGTTTTGTAGGTTTTATTGCATATACTGTAAATACTTCATTTGTCCAGTTAGGCAGATAACCTTTTTTAAAAACTCCTTTGTATTTGCTAATCCTTACCTTATCGTTTAGCTTGAATTTAGTGATTTTAATTTTTTGTTTTCTTTTTGTGGTTTTGTTTAAACGGACAAGGATTTGTTTTACGTGTTTCTGTTTAACGTCTTTTGGTTTCATACCGATTGTTCTGTGGACATTATTATTGTACTCCTTGACTATATCAGATAGAATACTGAACCATTCGTAACTTCCACGTGTCGTGAATTTTCTATACATTTTCTCTTTTAATGTTCTGTTTAGACGCTCTACAATAGAGCTTTTCAGATGTGAGTAGGTCGAGTAAAGGTTTATTTTATATTTGTCCATTAGCTTTTTGACGTGAGTGTTGTACCACTCCTTACCCTGATCAGTCTGAAGGTTTTTCATCTTGTGTTTAGACAGTATAGGTTCTAGTGCATGCGCGACTTCTGCACCGGTCTTGTTTTTTAAAGGAATGGCAAACGCAAGTTTACTAAAGCAGTTTATCATTGTCAATATATACTTGTAACCTTTGTTCACCCTTGAATACGGGATCATCTCTACTAGGTCAGCCTGGTATAGATCATTGAGTCCCTTCAGCGTAACCCTGCGTCTGGGATAGTTTTTCCTAGCCGGTTTGTGCAGTTCTTTCGCTATAGCGTCCATTTTGTAAATGAAGAAAGAAATCTGTATACCGGTATTTATAGCCGTCTAAGTGGTGTGGTTTGGAACACCCACATCGAACACTCGCATGCTCGATGCCCAGGTTAAACAGTATTTGATTTTTAGGGCCAGTCCAGAAGTAACTGGTTGTCGCCCGGTGATCAAATACTGTCCCATCCCTTGTTGCTTAGACAATGGAATAATCGCAAATGCAACGCCCGGTCGTATACTTAAAGAGTTGCCTGTTACACGATGCGCACTCCCATAAACTACGCATTGTGTAAAATGTATCTTTCGTGAAGTAATGCGTTGTCGACACTTCTTCCCAAACAGCTGAACGGTCTCGAGCACACGTATGACAAAGTCTGCGTAGTCTGCCTCCGGCGTAAACTTCTTTGTATCTGGCTACCATTTCAAAGCAGTTTTCAAGATGTTTAGATTTAATTTCCCGACGGATGGATTCGGGGATCTGGTTATATCGTAAGAAGTCAATACGGTGTTGGGCAATTTGCCGCAGACAAAGATCATAGAGGCTCTTTGGGTTCCACGCCATGATTGAGAATGAAGTGCTCTCCCACCACCACCACTGCCTCCACGGTTACTCTCCCACCACCACCGACTCCCCCACTGAGACCTCACACTTTGCACAAATATAGGTGTTTACAGCAATATTTACAATTTTACAGTAATATCAACACTATATACATTTGTAATTTGCCATGGCTGAACCGGTCCATCGCTATCTCCCACACATTCACACTCGATCCCAAGGAATTATGGGGTTTAGTCCACCTGAAGGATCACATTCAAACCCCAAGGCCACGAACCTCTCGGCACATTCACGGCAAGAGTACATCTATGGGGTTTAGCCCGCCTCGTTGCCACACACATTCATACATGATCCCAAGGAATTATGGAGTTTAGGCCACCTGAAGGATCGCAACCACTCTGTCCGGGACCTCAGAGCCCATACACACACACACTCAGGCTTTTGGGTCTGCGAGGGCCGGTAGCAAGCACAGCGACAGGAAAGTGATTTTAGTCTTGGACGCTGTGTGGTAGTGGGGGTACACGGTTGCGAGGAGAGCGTTCAGTCTCGGTCAGTGATGGAGGAGAAGCAGCATCTACTCGAGCAATCGCGGGAGAAGTTAAAGAGGATGAGGGGGAAAAGCATTGACCTACGAAGGTTATTGTTTGTGGTGTCTGTGTTTAGAAGAGTGAAGGAGGCTGTATTTACACCTACTGTAAGTATACTATAATATACTAATATTTAGAAACTTTACTATAGCCATACGGTAGTGTCTCATACTCTCCTTCCCGCTTACGCTTAGGACCGGTAATTTTAAATAGTTTAGTCTCTTCTACGGTAACTATGTTTTTGTCTTTTGTCCGTCTAATACGGTTTTCTGTTATTTCTAGGCAATTGTTTGTCTCACTGAGAACCATTTCTTTTAATTTTTCAAAATTTAGACGTTTACTAGTTTTTAAATTTAGAGTGAGACCTTTAATTTTACAAACTTCAACTAACGAATTTTTATTTGTGGACCACACTAAGTAGGCATAGGTTTTAGGACCACCAGAAACGAATTCTACAATGTATGAACCGGGTCCGTAGTCGACCAACTCATCGGTCATCTCCCCGAGGTAGTCACCGGTAGGAACTTTATACATGCCGTTTTTATGTATGTACAGTACACTATCTGTGTCATAATACAGAACTTGATTTTCTAGCTGATCCAAGTGCTCGTATAATTTAAGTCTAGCGTGTGCAGTGGTGAACGCGGCTAAGACGACATTGACGGTTCTGAGGGATTCGCCAACTTCCTCTATGTTTTCCCAATTTACAAGGAGAACCTCTTCGTTAATTTCTTGAACCGTATTTACTTGTGTCCCGGGGCTTGTCAGTAATTTGAAAAAGGCGTCAGGCGTTCTTACGATTGAGGTTTTAGTTTGGTTCTCCCTCTGTCCAAATTTTCCCCAAAACGAATTTAACATTAATTTCGCGAGAGAGCGAAGACCCCCGTTTTTTTCAATTTTTGTTTGGTCAAGTCTGATACCTTCATGTTCAAAATATTTTTTAATGTACGTTTCTTTGTCCTGATCAGTGAGACACCAGGAGGGGTAGCCCGATGCCTCCTGCTTGATTTTTAAAAATTTATTTACAAAGTCTGTGAACAGACCTCCGTCTTCGTAAGTGACCACCTCGTACTCCCATAATTCGTACATTTCTAAAATGGTATAGCCTTTTTCTACAGATTTTCTAATTTCCTGCATCGTCCATGTCCCCGTCAATGCTCTCTCTTCCGTGGTGTGGGCGCAGTCACCCGAGTACATGTTCTCCCCACATGTCCTACATAACACAAACATTAATTTATCGTTCATGCGTGTAGGGAGAACCGGGTGGTACAACTTTAGCGGAGGCAGAGCCTTACATTTTAGCAGACCTTCGGCCTGCATGCCTCGCTCCCTACATTCTCTGTCACCCACATAGATTTTAGGATGTGATTTTGGATAAGATTTGAACTTATTAACAAAAGGATAGAGAGAACATACGTCCACATACTGAATAGACTCTCCGCTCTCGCACTTGTGGAAGGTTTTAGCATTGCCTGTTCTGCCCCCGAAGAAGGCATCTCTGGGATTGAGTGGGAGTGTGTTTAGAATGGGGAGAGAATTTAGATAATCCAATTTTTGTTCTTTCTTTAACTTTCTGAATTCGCACTCCCACATTTCGATAACTTCGTATCCGGACTTTTGGAGTTTATCTATTTTAGCTTTGGTCCTTTCGTACCTCAGATGCAGGGAGGCTGAGGGGTCATCGGGCAAGGGCGCTTCCCTCTCATACTTGTAACATTTAGGGCACCCGTGGAAATAACATCCTTGAAACTCATAAACACGTTCACCGTCAAAACCGTCTACTTTCATACCGGCAATTTTTACTTCTTTTTCCCGTCCTGCGTGTTGGATTCGGACGCCGCGCTGGTCTTCCTCCCAAGTAAGCCATTGTAAAGCAATAGGCGATTGGTTATCAACCATACGGTATCCGTTTTTAGGAACCAGGCCAATAGTATTGGGTTTTAAGAAATTCCGTCTAAAAACCAGATTACAGGCGCTGGCAATAGTGACGGCCTCCATGAACGGGTCTACTTTACACTCTTCGAGAAACATGTTTCTAAACTTAATACACGCTTGCGCCAGTATTTCCACATCGGAGATACAGTACTCGACCAACTCTTTTTGAAAGTCAAAAACTACATTTTGGTTAAGTTGGTCGTTGTGCCAATTTTCAAAATCTTTGTAAGACTTCTCAAACATGGATTCAGGGCAGTAGTATTCCTTGGGTGGGATGGGGCCTACATAGTTTTGGTTTGCCAAAGTGTTGAAAAGATGAGGGAAGTAACCCTTCTTCTTCTCTGGGGGTAGATCAAAGGCTTTGGGTAGTGCAGAGAGGGCCATGGGGAAATAATTTAGCGAATCGATAAATCTGACGTTGTCCAATTCCATGAGAATTACTTTGGTGCCACGCATAATTAGCTCTGGAGTGAATTTTGTCTGTTCCAGTACGTACTTTAACAGAAATTGAAAATCAAAACCCTGACCGTTATGAGCCATTACACATACGTTTTTGAATTTTTTTCTCTCCTCCATTACGTAATCCATGAATCTTACTACAGGGTCTTGTCTGAAGACTCGAGTGCGGGAGGTACAATTTTGGCAATTTTCCCCACCAATGCATTTCCAACAAAATTGTTGAGAAACACAAAGGTTAACTTTATGAACTCTAGATTCTTCCGTTAAATTTTCATCTTGACGGGTCTCTAAATCGAAAAAGATGAACAGAAAGTCTTTGGTTTTTGGTTTGTTTGTGTCGACCCGCATGTAACATTGATGGTTCGGGGGCATGAATTCGTTACATATTTTACAAAACACTTCACCGCACACATGTTTTGACTTACGATTGTTCAAAAAACACAAGCCTTTGGCACTGTAAACATTTTTTTACCGACTTACAACGTTCACTCTTGTGGGCCGCGAAACAAATCTGATTTTTCATGGTCATGTTACAGTCAGGGCAAACTATTCCTCCATGCTCCTCTTTACAGGGTGGAGAGACTGTCTGGCACGCAGGACAGACATTTGAACACCTATGTACACCTTTGTGGTCGTAAGGGACATGGCACGCTTCACAATAGAAATGGCACGCAAAAGCTGCAGTTAGGCTAGTTATTACATTATAATGGTTTTCGTGATACAACAAGTTAATTTTGTACAAAGCACTTTCATTATTACCATTAAAATACACTTCTCGGCCTTTACTGTTGTAGTTATAAACTGTAATATTATACTTTTTCAGGTGGTCTTGAAATTTATTAAGTTCGGGGACCCCCGCTCCCTCTCTCGGTATTTGAACTCGGGCTTTGGCCATCAGTTTTTTCGCCTTTGTTGTTTGTCTCGCGCCTTTGTCTTTTTTTATCAATTCATACTCGGGATCTTTTTTAGCATTGGCCTTGGCCACTACCAGTGCACGCGTTAGACACAGATTATCACTATTCTTAATGACTACGATACCTCTACGTGCTTTACATTCTTCTTCAAAGTTATTATAAAAACCTGGTCTTACTCTAGCACTACCTACAGGAAGATTAATTCTAGTACACTCTACTCTAAACGTATCGGTAGATTTTACTGATTCGGCATTACTTTGAATTATACCACCAAAAATTTCGAATAAAACATCACTTTTGACTTGGTGAGCCGGCCGAAACGCTACATAACCTGGCTCTTTACTTTTTAATTTTAGACTGTGAAGTGTAAATCCTAGGTAGTCTGAATCTGAACAGTTTGATTTCATGTCATCGACTAATTTGGAAAATCCGGTTCTTAACCAATCAATTTCACTTACGTTATCTGGTACTGTATTAAATTTGAAGGTGGTCTTGGTACCGTAAACTCTATATCTTTTTACATACGTCTCGTTTTTACCTAGCGTTTTTTACAGGATCCAGTTCCATATCCATATATACAGGTTCAGAATCTACTTCAATATTTTCGTAAGACATGTTTAAAACTAAGGATATATATGGTATTATAGAAACGATATTACGTTAGAAAAGCAACTAAAATGACTAAAAAGCTTAACTGCTACTAGTAACGATAATTTCTATTTAGATTAAGAAAAATAATTACAAGAATAGTATTAACGGTAATTAAAATAAGTATTAGTAAAAATATTTTAACGTATTAGATTGAATTATTTTACTCCAGTAATATCAAAAGATCGTAATTGTTTAAATAATTGTGTAAAACTCAGAGCGACACACGTCCTATCTCCCTGACCTCCCGCACGGATCTGACGGGAGAGAGAGGAAGGAGTGCCGGCCTCTCAGGTTCCACCAATCAGAGCGCTTAGATACTATTTACATCCAATCAAGGACGCGCTTATTCCAGCCAGTGGGGGGAAGCGCGAGATTTTCTTGTTCATAGCTGGCTAACTCAGGTCTATTTATGTTACAGACTTCCTCTGATGACGTCACCACCACATATTGCTATGTGTGTGGCGGGAGTGAAGAGTGCCAATGTGAATAGTTGTTTAGAAATAGTATAATAAATTAGTTTTTACCCAAAACATGTTTTATTTTAAACTCCTGGAACCCTATGCTCAGCTCTATATCATCACACAATAAGGTACGATTCGTCTTTATTTCTCTTGTTTAGTTTACTTTCCCGCCCTTTTCACATTTGAGGTTATGTTCCCCTGTTCCCGCCAATTTCACAATTGAGGTTATGTTCTACTGTTCCCGCCAATTCATCATGGGCGCAGCCATATTGGATACGCGGGAAACCAAGAAAGTGAGGTTATGTTCTACTGTTCCCGCCAATTCATCATGGGCGCAGCCATATTGAATACGCGGGAAACCAAGAAAGTGAGGTTATGTTCCCCTGTTCCCGCCAATTTTTCCCGCCACCGCCGCCATATTGGAATTCCCTCCGTCCCTCGTTTCTCCCTCACCGGACCCAACAAATCACCGATTTTACCGAAAAACATCGATTTTCACACCCAAAGTCACCGATTTTACCGAAAAAACACCGATTTTGACACCCCAAATCACCCCAAAACACTAGGATAAGAGTGTGAGCAGGGAATTTCTCCCGCACATGAGGGAATTTCTCCCGCACCACTATTTTTTGATCACGTGATACATGGGCGCCGCCATCTTGGATCACGTGACCCCCTCTCGACCAATCAGGGCGCGGTCCGCAAGGGGCGCAAGGTCTACTAACCTGAATTATTGGACATAAGCATAGACGAAAAATATATTATTTCAATCAATTAATCTTTTATATCATAATGGATTGGGTATGAGTGGTCATACAATAGTACATAAACCTTTGTGAATATATACAATCAGTGACTATGTAACAATACCGCAGATAAAATAAATTAATAAATTTATGGTCAGCATTTCAATATTCTTTATATTTGGGTAGGACGGAACACATAGTTAAATTCAGTGTTTTCCAAGTATTTAATTTTTACGATGGTTGGGTGGATGCGATCGACATTGGTAAGGTTATCAGCAAACTAATGTCGCCACCAAATTATCTTTTGGCTCCACCCCAAGCCTTATCCGAGTCAGAAATGTGTTATCCTCTCTGCCACTGCCTATCCTTAAGTGCCCGAACATAATTATTATGCTAATAAACTCCATTTTCTATAAGAATTTTTTAAAAGTATTATATTTATTTCATGATTAGATATTTTCCATTCACCAACTTACAATAAATAGTATTTTTCACACTTTATTTCCTGGTGTAATTGGCAATAACATCATATAACTATTTCAATATTGGCCATTACACCAAACACCATAACACCAATCTAGAAATATTTGCTAATGCTCAGCCAAATATTGCGTATATAGAAATGAAGCTTCATGTATTAACATTAAGTCTATTTCAAGTTAGTTCGTTTTGGAGATACCGTGCCGACAGACACCAATGAACTTTTCCAGCACCTTGAGTGATAGGTTTCTCTAACACTTATCTAATTGCAGCACACTACTTATAAAAAATAACGCTCCAATAATATTACATTATATGAATAAATTTGATTTTTACGGATGCACAGATTTGGTGTAAAGTACCTTAAACGCGATAGAAAAATATGATTTCATACCTAACAATGTATAGTCCGTTTCAAAAGTCAGATTAACTGTTTAAGATTATTAAAATCTCTATATGACTACTACAAGAATTAAAAAGCATAAAGCATGTATTATTTAGATGGTTCGGAATAAACTAATGTCTAAAACGGAAACACTGCCCGTTACTTATAGTTGTTTTCAAACCTCAGAGTTTCCTCTCTACATTTTCTGGATCCATTTTTCACAGGCCAGCTTGGAACAACCACTAATGTGGTACTTTGTATATCTCTTGACAACACATTATCTCTAAAACATATTTCAATATTATGATTTTATAAGTTTGCTTACCAACATTGTTAATCTGTCTGTTTAGTTGTTCTTACTGTATTTTTATAAAAATCTACCAAATAAATATACCTCAAGAAATTAGGAACAATTCTTACGGTCCCATATAATAAATATTTTGTTAACCATAATTTATTTTTAACAGCAAATTATGATCAGAAATACAACATTTAGATTCAGACCTGAAACAAAGCAAAATCTATTTATGTACCAAAACTGTTTGTTGTTTTTCGTAGCTAATTAAAAAACAATCACCATGTATTCGTTTATTTCCAATTATTTATTTCATATCATATATTTTTGCATAAAACTATGCCAAATTCACAGGTATAACACCATATTATGTTTTGTATTATTATTATTTTATGATAATTAAGTTTTGATCGAAACACCCAGTGTTGTGGCTATATACCATTGATAGTAGTATCACATTATATCATTTCTAATAAGTCATATTATGTTATATGATGTTATCATGTATCTTTCTCTATGCTTATGTCTAATAAATCAGGTAATATCTTTGATAACACTGCGAGTTGATATGATCTAATCCTGGATAGCAAGTGCAAATAAAAACAATTCTTATGAAATCAAATTTCTTGCTATCTAAATGATGATTTTATGATAAGTAAAACGTTATGAATATCAAACGGAATGAGTATACCGTGTCTAAAATATTATAACATAACATATTTTCATACCTCAGTGGCTTTTAAAACCTTCCCTTAAAGATTGAACAGTCTTGAATAGTCTGTGAGAGGATTGAATTCAAATCTTTGTCTAAAAGAAAAGGAACTGGAATGGATAGAAACTATATTAAGCAACTAAATTATTGGTATCAATGATTAATTCCACAGTTTATACCACACTAAATATTTAGTATGATATATGGTATGTATAATATAGCATAATTTTAGGAGACATGCGTTAAAACTCAATATTTTATATACATTATTTGGATTGATAATATTTTTTCAATTGGAGGCGCTTATTGAAATTTTATAAATATTTTATATATACCGTTCAGGAAAAACAACAAATATTTAAGAAATCGAATGCATAGAACATGGTACATTCACACATAACTACTTACATATCCATGTATGTGACATTTAAAAACGTTTTTGTAAGCTCCGGGGTATAAAGTACTCTCCTGAATTACGCACGATACCTATTTACTGTTACCATTAGGAATTTAGACTCTCCCTCATAACTCTTCTCATATATTCATTCTCCTGCCACTAGCCCTCGGAGAAATCCACTATAGCTTTACTCATAAGCTGTTAAAAATTACGTACCTAGTTAGTCGGTCTCATTTTGCTATAGTAAATGTAGTGTCTTATTCAGTATTTGATTAATACAGCACATCTGAACTTTGAAATGTGTATAACACCGTTAACAAACATAACTTTATACACATGTCGTTTCCTTTTGACATATTTATTGTAATTTTTTCAAGACAGTGTACAAGATACAAGGGAATTAAACAAAAAAACGTGTCGCATAACACGTCGCTGATGTTTTATGCAAATTATGTTTCCAGTCCCTCTAGTGACAGGCTTTGAAACAATCCACCATTCAAATGCGTGGTGATATTAAAAAGCTACTCATCAGTCAACGGATTAGATAGACTATGAAGGCGTTATAACATAACATGGTGAGGTAATATGAATAATAATCATTGAATTATATTATGATTCAATCGTTAGGTTTAAAACTTAGAAATCTACCTTCAAATATTTATTACACAAGGACATTTTTAAATTACGTGTCAAACTTGTGAATATATATTAAAAAATATGAATATGAATTAAACTTAAGAAAGAAGTTTTTATATTTAGGTGTATAAGACATTTACTTTTCACTTTATCTTTATTTTTGTGTCTTTTAATGTATAGTTATTTAATAAACAACTAAGAAAGCTACAAAGTTGATACTTTGAATATCTTCTAACGATATTCAACCTATCAATAGAAGTACTCGTAATTTTAGATTCTTTAATGTCAGCTTTGTAAACGACTTTATGTTTTATTGTCCTATAATTATTTTCTTTATCGTCTTTATCAATAGTTTACAAGAATTATAAAATTTAATACACTTTACACTAAACAAAAGTTGTTTAATCCATAAAATTGTATAAAACCTAACAATTTATGATATTTTTCTGTTACATGGAAAATTATCAATAACCACATATGTTACCAGCATTGTAACATAGGTTAAAACACTGAAACGAATAAGCTATATAACATTTCACATGGTAAAATAAACCTGTTTTTAATTATTTTACTTTTCTAAAACCTGTTGTTAAAATATTTGATGTTTCTGTAGACGTTTTATGTTATGAAATTTTATTTCAAAATGAAATCTTTGTATTTCGTAGCTTTATTGAATAACCACCGGTGTTTTACGTTGCCTATTATAACGAATATATAACGAATAACATATTATAACGAAATATATATTATATATATATATATGTATATATTATATTATATATATATATATATGTATATATTATAATATAATATAAATAAATAATATAAATATATATATTATATATATATATATATATATATATATCTTATTATAATATACGATCCTATTAATATTTAATATCAAGAATCAAACGGTATGATAATGATCTAATCTTATTTATTATAAATATTTACTTTCTTTAATACTTTCACTAATTTACATTTTTTAAGTATATTAAACCAAATAATATTATAATTTAACACTTGTTTTAAAATACTTGAATTATTCTTTGATATTATTCTCTGTCGATGCTATTTTAAAAATAACGGTAAATGAACTAATTAATCATATATCATATTCCAATGTGTATGTATGTTACATAAAAATAATAATTCTTATAATATATACTCATTAAGAATCTATACTCATAACATTAATGCGAGTTTATATTTATATCCTTTGTTGTCCAAGCATGGGATGAGTGATATTATATCTATGAGTTTTTTGCTTACTACAGTTTTTTATTACAAATAAGTGTACAGTTGATACTCTGTAAAATTGTATAAACTCTACGTTCTTTTTTATTCGTGCTGAAATGTAAGAGGAACTTGTATTAGGAAAAATCAACTTCTAAGGTCTTCTTTTGTATGATTACTACCTAAAAGCTGAAGAGTAAATAACCGTGATTATAATCAATAAGAAATCTTGAAATATAGGAAATTGTGATGGTCATAACAACATAATATAACTGAATTACAAAAAATAATATGTTGTTGTGGTGTCCCAAATTAAAGGCTAATATACATGCCAATGACAAACAACAACCAAACAGAAACATGCTTACTAAAAATACTGGAGTTCTCGTACTTCGGGTTTTAGCGAATTTTCTCTATGGAAATAATGGGATCTCTCCTTTAGTACTAAGGCAAGATGGGTTGTAAAAATGACAATTTTAAAAAATCATGAATTTCCTCTAATTGAGTTGAGTTTTCTCTAATTTACTGAGACCCTAACTGAGTTCTGTGATAATGTTTATATTTTGCTACTAGTTTTTACTTTTTGAACATGTTATAGTTCTAGAAAACACACCTCTTGGAAATTGCATGAAATCATTTGTGGATCAATCACCACAAATCTAGCATGTCTAGTTTGAGCGTAGATATAGGGGCGTGTGTTAAGTATATCTTAAAACAGAAGAACAATACTTGATGTACTATACTTGGACCACTTTACCAATACTTGGACTTTCCTGATTTACTTAAAATTTTATGTTACTTTAGTATGAAAATTTTACATTTCATATTTGATTCCAACTTGCATGGTGATGTGAAAATTATGAATCATTTATAAAAGTATTAACGATTTTCTAGCCATTTATTCTCCAGATTTTAGAGAATCAAAACAAATTATACATATTATACTTTAAACCAGTATTATGATTCTTTCTATTATTTTATCAATTTATTCATTAATAAAGTAAAATAAAGATTATTCTGTAACAACGACTTTTTTTACAACTGTTGATCAACACAATATAGTCAAGTCGTAATTAAAATGTATTATTATTTTAAATTAGTGCTATAATTTTATGGTTAATTTTATTCCTCCTGTTCTTGGGGATGTTTATTTATGATTAGGTTTTATTTCATAATTTGTTCACTTACACTATTACGAAAAGAACAGCTTAATTGTTTACATATTTCAAAAAATAAAAAAATAATGTATGTTTACAACCTAAAATATTGTAAAACAACCTAAGTTTAAATGACAATTAGGTCATAAAATAGAGACTTAACTATTGAGAAGTGAAGCAGTTTAACTTGAACTGGTATAAGCAAGTTGTGATCCTTTGTGAGTTCTGTCTAGAACTGGATCATGGCTGACACTAGCTTAGACCACGCTAAACCGAGTTACTTTTGAGATGTGAATTGCACTCGAGTACTTACTTTGAAAATATAGTTTAGTAAAAGACAAATAGATACAACTTTAATATCCATAACACCACTAAGCTTTATTAAACGTAACGTTAAAATGCCCTAGAAGTAACCGGCTTTATTATTACAAACACATTCATTTCTATATGACTTCTAGCTACTTTAATTGTTTTCACATTTTTTTTGTGATGTTTGCCACAAAACATAGAGAATTTTAAGTATGATTGTAACCGTACATATGGATATTTTCGTTCGTATAGGAGGCAACATTCTTTATTAAAAATATAACTCCTGGTCTGGAGAAGATCCAGAAGGTGAGAGATGTTGAAAAGTTCGATTCTGCAGTCAGCGTAACCAGTGATTTACAAACTTTAGCGGGAGTCCTGCCAATTAAACTTATCTTAGCGACATATTTCATTCAACACAGCAGATTTACCTTTAACTTTTCGTTTCTTTGATATATGAGTTCCACCTAAAAATGTTTAACTAAAACATGTAATTTATTTATGGTTAAGCTATGGGAAAAGGTAATCATGTTTCTGTACTTATGGAAGAAGCCTATGCTTGATATAGCTTTATTAATTTTTCAACTAAAAATTATGAAAAACAAAACTTTTTATGTTTTCCTACAAGAAATTATCACTACATTGTCGCAATTAACAACTATGGAAACTATAACATGTTATAACAAATAATTACTCTTTGTGTAATTTTAAATGTTGTAAAGAACTGATGCCCGTACTGTTAATTCTAATTTAGTATTGTACCAAGGTACAAGTAAAAATCCTTTGTGATAATTATAAATTGCAACTGAAGTAAAAACTTAAATACAGTACTACGAAAATAATTCGCACAATAACTTAGTTGGGTCTAATGAGGACGGCTTAATATTTTTAAACTATTTATATCTTAAATACCAAATTTTAAACAAATATATTATGTTTTTTTATACCAGGGGACGGAGCACATGGGGTCAAAAAAATCTTAAACGAGAGCTTAGTTCCTACTAGTAGTCTCTACTAACTCTCGTTAATAGAGAACTTAATTATATATAAAATAAAATTCTCTATTAGGACACAATATCACAAAATCATATCTCAAACGACTCAATACATACACCCTATTGGCTTATATTGTTGAATATAGCCAGTGCCAATTGACGGGGTGTGACAAAGTTATTTTTACCAGCTCAATTTTTCATTTTAACCGTTGTCATTTTTAAAACATGTCAGTAGCAAGACTACTCTTGCCATGAATTCAAGCTAATTTAAGTTATGAGGAGAAAATTAGATACTTTTTACATAAATGAATGTACAGCAAATCTATTTTATAAATATTGTAAAATATTTTTGAACTACCGGACATCAAGAAAGGTTTATGTAAGAAATATATTATATATAAATTTAAAATGCACTCTCAAAGAGACAGACAGAGAGAACTGGACACTTGAACCTACGGTTATTTTGGTGTTCTGTGTTGTGTAGACAGTGTAATGAACAATTGCTTTTTCATAGAGTTGAAATACCCTTCACCCTGAGGTCGTTATCACAGCACTACTATCGTCTCGAAAACCATCATTCTCATTTCGTTTTGAAGTAAATAATGTTATAATTTCATGAATGGTGAGAATTTGTTCTACTGGAAGTGATTAAGACCAGTTTTTATATGCAACTCTTATTGTCTTTCGTGGCATTATAATTACTTCAAAAGGAAATTAAAAACGTTAATACAAATAAAAAGGACTATGTTATATTTGTAATTTTTTTATTTACATTTTCATGTGAATATATTTAAATAAAACACTCTTTTATATAATCCTACACAATTATTAGTAGCAATTTTGGATTATTGAACTTTAATAACTACTTTATATTTCATTGAGAAAGATAATAATTACGTTAATATAAGTAATGAATTTTTGTAAAAATTAATTTAGAACTGGCATCACACATATACATTAATCACGCACAGTGTATAGCGGTATTCAAACAGACCAATCCGTGGCGAGTGATGTCACCGTCAATCACCTGTCACCGACAGTCACGTTATTGCGCTTATATAAATCACTGAAAGTCCAATCTGGTCGGACTGCGGTCTTAAACACATCACACAAACAAAATTTTAGCCTATCTGACTGTCAGGGAACTGGTATTGAATCACTCAATTTTCATAAGTGATCTGGAGAAATGATATTGGTACATTGACAATTAATGACTAAACAACTTTAACTAAGTATCTTTTTAATTATTTACAGTTTTTGGAATTATTAAAACAGTTCGAAACCAAGTACCTAAGTTTTACAGTATAAACCTAAAAGCAGTATCTTTTTAAATTGTCTTTAGTTTTTACACTTAGCATTTGCAGTAAAAAAATGTTGTAATTTAATAATTAATATATTTTTACCACTCATGTTTATAGTGATTATTTACTTTTAATTTATATAACAGTTGAACAAACACACTTACATTTGATTAAACAAAGGACAAACATTTTCAATGACAAATTTGTGTACTTTAAGCCATGTTCGAAATGTTGAAAGCACAAAAGTATATTTATGCACTAAAGTTGGTGTGTGCTCTCATTTTACTTTACATATATGACGATGTACGCACTAAACCTAAATTAATATTTTTTTTGTATTATTTGTCACCCTTTCACCCTTAGTTCAGTCAATAAACCAAAAATAATTTGCAATTAGACGTTCAATACTATTATTAATATTTTGGCAGTTCACATACATTTTAGTATAATCCTTCAAACCCACATGAATATTTTTCATTTATCTCCATCATATCAGTGGCAGTGTGGAACTTTTATTTCAACCCACCTTTCTTTCCCTTATTCAGATTTAGGAAAATGTATTTAATAATAACTACGAATTTTTATAAATATAACTATTATCCCCATATTTGGAGGAATGTGGAATTTAAACGCACTAGATAAACGCTATATTTTATTACTTCGCCTTAGCTACAAATTGTAAATATGGTGCAAATCTAATATTTTTATAATGAAAATTGGAAACTAAGGTAGCGCGTTGATATTTTTGACATCACTCAACTCTCGTTTATTTTAAATAGATTTATTTCACCTTTTTCTCCAAATATACAGTAAATTAATAGAAAAATTTCTTAATTACAACACCAGGTTGTGACATGAATAACAAGTAAACGTATAAAACAATTGGATTTGTTTCCAGTTAATTTATTGCAATTTATATAATTTTTAGGTTAATTGTGAGTAACCAAAGAAAAGGTATCTCAACGTTTCTTAAGCTTTGATTTACATTTAAATGCAAACATTTATGTTAGTCCCTGCGGGCAGAATTCAAAAGGGTACAACAAAAATATTCTATCCCTTAATTATATTTTAAATGTTATACATTGAAAAAAACATTAACAAATAAAAGTTAATAAATAATGCAACACATATTTAGGCCAGTTTAAGTAATAAATAACAATTGCGTAGTTTTAAAATGAATGCTCTTTTTTGGTATCATATTGAGTTCTAAGTTCGCTTGAGCAAAGTCATTACAAAAAGTACATTTCACTGCAGTACTCGGGTTTTTTTTATTTTATGAAAAAGCGATAACTAATTTGTATTAATAAACTTTAACATTTCAAATAAAATTTTCAATAGAGGCATTTTAAAAGCTTAGAATTCTGTTTAGTACACGGCGCTTCATTCTACTCTTAAAGAAGTCTATAAGATCTGAAACAATTATAACACACAAAGAACAATAAGATGAACCAAAGAACTTCCTATTAAGTTCCTAGGAAGTTGTTATATAACAACTTCCTAATCTAGTCAACAAGATTCTTCCTGTTAGTGACCTACTTTCTAATATTTCGTATAATTCAATGCTTTGCAATTATTAAGGATATGTTTATCATAAAAGTAAAAAGTTCTGCTTGTTAAGAAAAATTGAACCTACCTATATTTGACCACAAGTTTTGTAACAATAGACTTTCAAAATAAAATGAGAATATCAATATTCCTACTATAACATTACACTTCATGCATCATATAAAATGGTAGGATTATACTCGACCATCCTACACAATTTTGATGGCCGTCAGTGAAACAAAATACACAAATTGATTAAGTTATAGTATACTTAATCAAACATACTATATAGAATGACTAAAACTATATATTAAAAATTAAGACATTAATACTCTTCACAACTTCTGTGAGAAGAACAATCTGTGAGTGAAACTAGTTGTAGCCGAAGTTACCAGTCAGATCACTTAAGCCTAAAATGAGCCTGAATTACTGTATTGCAACCTTACACTTGATGTTCTAGTGAGAGAAACAAACCCTCTTTAAAAATTTTATTTAACTCTCAGAACAACGTGGGGCAGAGATTTGAGCTCTAGGTGACAATTATATCGAGTAGGTTAAGATTGCATTTCTGTCATGCAACCTTACATTTGATGTAGTGAAAGGAACAAACATTGGTGTTGTTATCCTGTTTAAAAACAATATGGCTGACATGCCATACATATTCGTACAATTCTAAACTTAATGTAAGAGATTTTCCATAATTGTATATATCTGTATAATACAAAATTGCTTAAAATAAAACTTATTATTTATTAGAATTGAGAATATTACATCTGAGGTTCAAATGTAATTTAATTCTAATATTTAAAGTCATGTATCCTTTTTGTTAACAATAAAGGTTCTCGTTATCTAATTCCTTATATGTCACATAGTTATTTTACTTTCTGTATTTATTATGTATATGTGAACTAAGCATTTTTGACCCTATTTTCATTTCAGGCATATTTTATAGAGATCTGTTTATATTAATCACCCTTGTGACGGAATTTTCGGGAGATGTTTTGCATTTAGCCCAAAGGAATGTATATATGAGCTTATGTAATATAGTAGAAGCTATTGAAAACGAGAACTGTAGTATTTGTTTAAATATCTAAACTAATCTTGGTTTAAATGCATTACTCTTACATAGCTTGGATACATTTTTTAGTCAATCAATCAATCAATCAATTCATTTATTGCCAAAAACATAACATGCATAGGCATTCGTCAAGAAAATTATAATATCCTAACTTAAAGTATAGACTACTGACAGATCAAACACAACAAGACCAAATCAATATAACAGGAGTGATCTACAATTTATTATCCTCAACGTATTCCCGGACACTGTAATATTCTCTCGAAATAAGAAATTTTTTCAGACGGTTTTGAAATTCCCTATCGTCCACAACAATTTTTCAAGCAGGATGGCAACGAGTTAAAAAGGCGGATGCAGGAGTAAAGACTTTGTTTTTCAAAAAAAGATGTTTTATGGCAGGGTAGGATCAGGTTGTTTCTTTTTCTTAGGGAGTAATTATGGGCTGGATTAACGTTGACTGAAAAAAGGTGGGGATACTTTTTGTAAAAAGAAAGACACTGAAGGATATAAATGGATGGGAACGTAAGGATATTATTACTGCGAAAGTAACCTCTACAAGACTGGGAACGACTCAACTTGAAAATAATCCGTATAGCTCTTTTCTGGAGACGAAAAACATATTGAGTTTTCTTACTCTCGTATCCCCATATAGAGACTCCATAGCAAAGGTAAGGATAAAAACAGCCATAGTAAGTAAGCAAAAGAATTTCCTCACTAGCAAAACAGGATAGTCTATACATCAAAAATATGCAGCTGCTTAGTTTTTTCGTGACTTTATCAATGTGACTAAAAAAGTTTAGCTGATCATCCAAAACAATTCCAAGATAATTAACATTCAAAGAAGGACACATTTCTGACTCTCCAATCATAATGTTTTGAGATTCAATCAACGTTTTAGCAGACTTTCTAATTCCAAAATCAAGAAAATTGGTTTTAGATGTATTTACAAACAGAGAGTTTTCACCCAACCACTGCAGCAAATTACTGGCCTGAACAAAGGTTTGGATTTCAAGCTCGGCTCGATTGCAACCAGAGATGACCAAAGAGGTATCATCAGCAAACAAAAACAACTTGGAAACCTTTCACGCTTCGATGGATGTCATTTATGAATAGTAAAAATAATAAAGGACCAAGTACGGAGCCTTGGGGAACTCCAGTGCGTACTTCTCGCTCCTCAGAAAATTGTTTTCTTAAGCACCCTGTATCATCAATAAAAGGAATTTCAACAATCTGTCTACGGTTCAGGAGATAAGAAGCAATCCAATCAAAAGCTTTCCCTCTAATACCCAAGTTTTCAAGTTTTCTGAGCAACAACCCGTGATCCACAACGTCGAAAGCCTTCGTAAGATCCAAAAATAGGCCAAACACGTGATTCCTGTTATCCAATGAGTTTGATACCTCAGTTAGAAGACTAAAAATTGCATTGACTGTAGACAACCCCTCACGAAAGCCATATTGATGGTCATGTAAAATTCCATTGACAGACAGGTAATTGGAAAGTCTGGTCAGCACAAGCCTTTCAAGAACTTTTGAAAATGTAGAAAGGATCGAAATGGGGCGGTAATTGCTAAGTTCATTTGGACTTCCTTTTTTCTTAAATATAGGTTTTACAATTGAGAGCTTCAAGTGTGATGGGAACTTCCCAGATTCAAATGACGAGTTCGCAATCTGTGCAAGAGGATCAGCCAATATATCTATACAGCTCAACAAAATCCTGGATGAAACTCCATCAAATCCTGCTGAATTGCTTGTTTTCAAGGACTTTACGACTGAGATGATTTCATTCTTATCAGTTGGAGCAAAAAATATAGAGGAACTCATACTTGATGAAGACAATGATCTAGGAGGAACAAATGAAGAATTACCCTCAGAATCTCTCAAACTCTGGCTTATTTCTGCAAAATGGATGTTGAATTTCTCTGAAATCATCCTAGGATTGTTCATCAGATCGCTATTCTCGTCATTAAGCGTAATATGTGTGAAGGCATTAGCTTTCTTATCAGGAATGAGATCCTTAACCACATTCCAAGCAGCTCGCTGTTTATTCTGAGCCCCGCTGATGTAGGTCAATACTTTTTTCGCTTTGGCGGAATGGATGCGATTCCTAAACTCCTTCTTGGTTTGAATAAAAGAAACTCTCAAAGGATGAGAAGAGTCAAGATGCTTAGACAGCGAGTAGAGAAACAAAAGGCGATTATGAAGTTTTTTTAGATCTTCATCCAAAGGAATCCTCATCTGAGTGCCCCATGTACCGAACTTAGTCTTTTTTGTAGGAAAAACACAATCAATATAAAATGACAAAATTGCAAGAAATGAGTCAAACATTTCATCAACATCAGCGGCTCCAAAAAGCTCATGCCATGATTCACCCTCCAGAAGACTCCTCAAGACCCGAATGCCGTCCGGGGTGAAGCACCGCTTGAATGTAAATTTAATAATATTGTGGGTTGAAGGAACAAATGAGGCAATGTCTCCAATTTGCGCATGATGATCGGAAATTCCAGTAATTAGAACCTGAGGTGAAAACATATTCTTTGGAATATTGCTAAATATGTTGTCAATGAGTGAACTGGAACCATTAAATTCTCGAGTGAAAGTGTCTATTGTGCTCACCAAGCCGAACGAATTCATCAGATCGATAAAAATTTTAGATGACTGACTAATGGTGGAAAAATCTATATTGAAATCACCAGACAAAACAATCCATCTGTCAAGATGGATACAGGTTTCCAAGCAATGCTGAATCGATAGAAAAAAAATCATTTATTTCAGAAATGCTCTGATTAGGTGGTCTATAGACACATATAAAAAATAATACTATTTGCTTCAGACTCAACTCTAACACCACACAACTCACAAACACCCTCAATCGAGAACTCAGACATATCAATTTCATAAAACTTAAGTAGTTCCTTAACTAAAATACAAACGCCTCCTCTTTTTAAGATAGAACGACAGTACCCCGAAGCAATACAGTAGCCAGGCATGCTGAAAGAGTCTAGGTCCGCTTTATTAAAAAAATGCTCAGAGATACAAAGCAAATCTGGGGAGTACAGATCAAGTAAAACTTCAATTTGAGGCATTTTTGCCCTGGCACCCTGCACATTCTGATGGATAACTCGGAGACTTCGTAATAGAGGCCTGCCCACCAAAGAACAATTACCATTCATTAAAACACTATCCACTCTCGGCAAACAGCCCTCAAAAAACAGTCATTCTTAGGAGGATAGGTGTCTTTCGGCACTGTATCCGACATAACTGGGAGTGATTCGGACATATAGTTATATGAGAGATCTCGGTTAATTAAGACAGGAATAGGAGAGGTTTGGGAGCTACAATCAACAGGCATCATGTTAAAAAGGAGACTAGCTATCCTCCTCTTCCCTGAAATGTTAAGATGGAGGCCAAATTTGGTGTAAAGTTGAGGCTTGAATACTGAGCTGAGTGACAGGAAATGGGCATGAACAAACTGTGAAACGATTTGAAAAATTTTCATATTAATCTTAGAAATCAAAACTATTTAGATCAGGCCTATCCCGTCTATAAGGAAGGCCAACCACAATCACGTTTGTGTTGCTAGTCGATGTTAATAATCTGGTAAATGAGTTCAATAAATCTTCAATACTACAGTGTCCAGAGTTTACATCATTGGTCCCACCAAAAATTATCAAATAATCATTTTTACATAAATCACTAGATACATCATCTATATCATGTACAACATGATCCAACTTAGCACCAGGTCTGACAAAAGAAAGTACATCAGAACCACTATTACATTTTTCTTGTAACAAGTTACTTAGCAGTTTACCATGACTGTCAGTTAACAACCTAATTTTCCTTCTTGGACGTCTTACAGAAACAGAAGGAGAGACATTTTTCCTCATCGCAATATTCTGGTGTTAAGCTTAACACTTCCGTACTGATTACATTTGTTCTATCAGCACATTTGTTTGACCTAGAAGTCTTGTGTCTTTTAAGGTGACTAGGAGAGTTGTGCAATCTTATTGGACTACCAAAATCTCCACTTACTCTTGGAGTTACCCCTACCACCTCACAAGGAGGTTCAGATTCGTCAAGGGAAGAGAGGATGGAGTAAGGATTATTGTGCTCAAAAGAGACATCAAGAGAGGTACTGGGGTGAATTTTACTGGAAGTTTGGACAGTTACCCAACCTAACTCATCTGACTGCTCCCCTCCAGCCTCCAGGGAAGCTGGTTTAAGCTGTACTTTCATGAGATCAGGTTGATCAGTTGGCGACACCATCAAGCTACTTGAAGAACAAACCTCACTTAAATCAGAATTTACATGTAATATCACATCAGTGTACCAATCAAGAAACGGTATCTGCAACATCTTATTACAGTAAGCTTCATTAACCAATTTAGTATACATCAAGACATTCAAGCCACACTCATAGTTGTTGTTTTGTTTTGCACAATCCACCTCAACAAGAGTAAGTCCAGCATTCAGTCTCTCGATCAAAATGTTCGCACTTAAGAGATTGTGTTTGCCAAGCGAATCAAAATGGAATGCCTGCTTTACAAACAAGTCTACGAATAGTAAACTCCAGTGATCACCAGAATCACTTTTAATTTTATCAAGGTTATTGCCTACACAAAAAAACGCATATTTAGAGTTATAAAATGATAATTCCTCTAGAATTGGCAAAACATCACCAGAATCACCCAACTTAACAAATTGCGTAACAGATGGACCGAAAAAGAGAGTTTCCGAATCTTTACTCGTCTGTTTGTCAGCAAAGGATTCGAAATAGGAATCAATAATTTTATCTTCTAGCCACCTACTGTTATGCCAAGATTTTTCCTCTGCATCTCGCAACTGAGCTGCCAATTTACTATGAACAGATATTAATTCGACATTTTGCCTCTGATGCCGCTCAATTTGATTTTCAAGATTCGAGATAAAACTCTCCTTCTCAGATAGTAACCTTTGTACAGTATTACTTTGGCTTTCCATTAAACTAATTTCATCCTTAAGTTTACTAATTCTAGATTTCAGGCAACTATTTTCATGAGCTAAAGAGTCTTTTTCTTCTTTAACTACATCCTGTGCCGTTATCGAGTCATTGAAGTCCGAGATTCTTCGAGTTTTTTCATCCTGATATTTGGACTCAAGTTGGGCTGTCTCACGCTGGCAGGTGTCCAGCAATGTTTGGAGGCTGGAGCCTCGAGTCACGGCATCACTCAGAGAAGTTATCAACCGTGCAACAGTTGATTCCAAATCATCCAGTTCAATCTCAGGGTAATTAACTTTTAGTTTATTTAAAACCATGCATAGATCAGTAACCAAAGTCTCAGATACATCATCAAGATTCAAAGTGTCTTTAAGAATTTCATCAATGGACAGAATGTGAGATTTAGTTTTAGCCCTGGTAAGAACCATTTTTGAAACAAATCACAAATCTAACCGATGACTCACTGTTGGTAGAGTTTTAACTAGAGTTAGTGATAAGTTTAAATTGTACAGTGCCTTCAAAACCCTGGATACAAGTACCGCATGCAGTAAAGATGTTAGAGTTGCCTTCAAATATTCCAGGCGCAAACGCTGCCAGCCGTAATACAAGGCAGCGGCCGCTTTTTACCGGTCAGATAGATCACTACCAATCTTATTTTGCATCTGTGTTCCAGTTAAAACCATTATGGCAAATGACAGAACCGGGCACACGTTAATGGATAGATAATAAATAATAGTAAGCTAACATAAAAACATATAAAACAACAACAAATAAACACAAGTAAAGAATAATTACAAGTAGTCAAAGATACATACAGGATACTTATCCTAGAGAGAATAATTTGAACAAGTTACATAATAAATATAACAATTAATTAAGACAGTAACTAGATACGGATAAATTATATTATTTTACCTTAACAAAGTATATACATAATTCTTACATTAATTCAGACCTGATAAATCAACAAATAATAGTAGGCTAATTTTTACAATAAAATATATTTAATACATACACAAAAATACAATATTAACAGTATAAATACAATATATAAACAACAATTAAATGAATGTTTTAAAATTAATAATAATGAGATTAAAATAATTATAAACAATATATAATTTTATTGCAGTTTAGAAGAAGCAAAAAGTTTATTCGGTGAATGGTATTCGAACTGGTGCCGCCGTCAATCGCAGACAGCAGCGTCACTTGTTAGCCGCCTGAGCTACGAGACCAGTTGATAGTGCCGGTGGAGATGTCCTACTTGGCTCTAGCTTCCTCCAAGGTCGAAACGAACAGACCGGTTGTTACCTCATGTGAAGTTTGTAGCGAGTACACAGAGGTTATGTCCAACAACCACCACAAATATTTACTTACGGCTGATATGAATGATGGTCTTAGTCAATAAGCATGAGAATACTTAGTCAATATGTCTCTGCTAAACTTCTATGTAAGTATAGGGTAATAAAATGTAAAACAATAAATTTTAATGAAGACCGAATACACTTCTGCCTTAAAAGTACACGTCAGGTGTACCAACTGTCTGTTTTAACTAATAAAACGTATCAAGATGGCGGTCATTCGCATTCGAGTAATAATTTTAAATCGACTAATTCCCAACATATACCAAAAATAACGCATGCATTTTTAAATTAACTTAGGTAATCACTACTTTTATTCTTTAGCTTTTTCGATATCCCTTAACGTTCATAGATAGCGGTAATTCAAAGTTTGGAAAATGAATCAAATTTTTAAGTACTACGGAACATTGCGGGAATAATTGTGAACACGATAAGTTCGTAACAAATTCAGACTAATCTTACTACAAAGTTAATATATTTACACAGCTTGGATAAATTAGCCAGTCTTAACCAATGAAACGTTTCAAAATGGTGGTCTTTAATCAAGATTTTGTTATCCGATCTTTCATAAAATAAATAAAAATGTAAAATATTCAGTTTGAGGATAGTGGCTATTTAACGTTATTTAAAATGCAAATGAAACGTTGTAAGGGTATGTGTTTGCATAATTTCGGATTAGCTATAACTAAAACAAGTGCACGTGTTTACAAATATGTTTATGCGTATAAAGTTTGTTTTATGTTTACATTTTTTGAAGTTCCAGTTGATGGCCTCATGAGAAACACACCTTTATTCCGTCTGAGCCGGAAGGATTACTTTGTCTTAGATAAGCAATAGTAAATATGTGGTGAAAAATTCACCGAAGTCATGGATAGCAATTGAAAAAGTTCTACGTCAAAAGCTGTAGAATATACCTATGGTCTAAGGTGGTCAATTGTATTATATTTTTTTGCATGCTCAGCCTTGTGCATTACGTTACTTTACTACTGACGAGAAAGATAAATTCCAAACATTTAAACGTAGATTTTTTTAAATAATGATGGCAAATATTCAAATTCTTTAACGTTATAAATTAAAACTCGATCTATCGGTTGTTCCAGATTAGCCTATACTGAAACATAAAATTTGGAATATTTACTTAATACAGTCACTAAGATATTTTGAAATGTACGTTATATTAATTAATTTGTAAAAAATATTTCAAAAGGTTGAACACAATTAATAATGTCTCATATACCATATGAAATATACACTGCATTTATGTGTAATTTCCAATGTTTTACTTAAACAACTAGCTAATACAATAAGAACGAAAAATGCATATTATTAGTGCGGATCACTGTAAGAACGGTCAATGAGGTAAGTACTTATTGGTTCCTTATTTCATAATATTCCAGTTATTTAAACTAGACTAAAATACAGCTCATTTTAATGGAAATTTTCTCTACAGTAAACTTAAAAAGTAATAATGTACAAAATACAAAACTTGTCGAGTTTAGTTTGCGTAAAGGGAGACCACTTTAGCTTTTCTTTTCTTCAGGGAAATGCTGTCTTCTCCTTTACATAAATATTACATGTGAGCAGCAACTTTTCACTGTCGCCTGTTGTTTCTTTTAAAACAAAAATTATAACAATACATCCTGTTAAAATGCAAAGAGCCAATTCTGACTGATGACTTGAGAATAATACTTAAGACTTTCATCAGCTAAAACCTTTATGTATCTTTATACAGCACCCATTTAGAAATTCTCTTTCAACTGTTTCTGAAAAGGGGGTTTTTATTCTATTTTAATTAGTTAATATGTGAGTGGGACTGCGTTTTTGAAATATAAGGAGCACACAACAAAATTATTTATTGTAGCCGAAATAAAATTGAGCATAACTTACAGAGTACTTACTGAAAAACTATACAGCTATATATAAACTTATATGTTTTATTCTATGATGAATGTAAGGTTTAAAATAGATATACTCACTAACATACTTGTATGAGGATATAAAGGGCTTATTCTTCGTATACTGTACTTGGATAGTAAACACTGTATCTCAAGTCTCTCTAATAAGACTATTTAATAGTTAAAACTCAATTTGAATGAAACCTAACAAATATTAACAAGCCCGACGCAAAACTGTTACTTCAGGTGGAAGATTATATGTCAAATTTGCATGTACCGTATATTATTAACAAAGAATAAAAATCTAACAAAAATAAAGAAATCACATATGAAGTATTTCATTGATATAGTTTCACGTTCTTAATTATATCTGCATCATCAGAAATATATATATAAATATATATATATATATATATATATATATATATATATATATATATATAATATATAGGTATAAAAGAAAACAAAACACGTTTCTTCAACTCAAAATGCTTAATACTTCGTTACTTTTCAGTAACATTATCAAAAGCATGTACACAATAAAATATAAACAAGTATAAGAATGAAGGTTATAAAAACATTGGAAACAACAAAAACATATAGTATCAAAGAAGAAAATTAAACATGTAACCTTTCCTAAACACAGAGATAGATAAAATGTTTGAATAATAAATTTAACTTTGCTGTGTCTCAAATTTCATCCAACAGGTGATTTTGATTGAAGAGCCATTATGTTTGCTTGTTCATATCTTCTTAGTAATAATTGTGTGTATTCTTTATTGTCATAATTTTGAAACTTCTTGATGCCAATTAGAGAGAAACAATTTTCAAAGGTTTTATTGTGTTGGACAGCGTGTGCAGATACGGGTCAAAGTAAATTTTGATGTCGAACATCGGCACGATGATTGTTCATCCTCAGCCTAAGTGACGTAGATGTTTCTCCAATGTAGTCTTTAGGGCAATGTTGACAGGACAATTTATAGACTACATTTTCACTGTAACATGTGATATCTTCTGCAATAGAATATATATATATATATATATATATATATATATATGTGTGTGTGTGTGTGTGTGTGTGTGTGTGTGTGTCCTCAAAATTATACCTTTAATAGACATAAATAAATTTAAACCATGGAAACATTTATAAAAATTTTTAATTATAATTTATATAAGGATAAAAATAAAACAACCTGCCAGGATATATCGAAATGTTTCTATAACTTGTATAATGGAATAGGGTCAGATCTAAAACCTCTCTTGTTAAATTACGCTTATACTTTTCCATATCATGGTAGAGTTTTATTGGAAATTCTTTTATAGGAATATATATCTATCTATTCTTATATACGACTATTTAAAGCCAGAGTATTCAATTCAACGATATATTACATTAGAATAATACTTGTTTTTCAATGTGAAGAAATGGAAAGGAAGCTACTGTACAGTCATATGTTATTGCAAATAAATTTCAGTTACGGTCTCCGGAAGTTGCGGTGTATCCAACCTAGAATTTAATGTTGTTCTTGGAGCATGTCCACTATTTACTTAAACTTTTAAAAATAATTCGTCCAATATCATCAATTATAAAGATATTTGAATTTGTTTGAATAAATTCTTTATCGTAGTGAGCCCGATATATTCAAATAATACTGATAGAATCAATTAAAGAATGAAATACAGAAAAACGAAGATGACAAGGAGCATATCAAGGAGCCCGAACAAATTTAAATAATACTGATAGAATCAATTAAAGAATGAAATACAGAAAAACGAAGATGACAAGGAGCATATCAAGGAGCCCGAACAAATTTAAATAATACTGATAGAATCAATTAAAGAATGAAATACAGAAAAACGAAGATGACAAGGAGTCATCAAAGAAGTTTCCCATACATTTTCAAAGTACTCTGTTACATGGACATGGACGTATTGTGACTTAAACTGCAAGCTAATATTATAAAATGTTTAATAAAGACTAATATCTAAGAATAAGAATTTTAAAAAATTAAATAGCTTTTAATTTAATTAGTCAAGTACTGTCATGTAATTTAAGTACACTGTAAATTACTACTGTCCTGTCATAGGCCATAACAATGGTTTGTTGCGTTTTGCTTTCATTTGATAAAATATGCGTATGTAATACGTACATTCTATAATTTATAAGGAGACAGATTGGTTTTGAAGACTTTTTTGAAGACAAACCAGAGATGGTCATATTTTTTATTATTCATCAGCTTTCCAGTAGTAATAATTCATCCACAACTAATTTTAGACCAATTATGCCAAAGTTGTACTTTCCCAAAAAGTTTTCATCCTTATCTAACAATTATAATCTTACCCTATAACCGTTTTTAAATACATGCCATATTAAGCGATGCTTAAAACTAAAGTACACTACTATCAGTAAAATGAAGCAGTATCCTTTTAGTATTACTGTATATGCATCATGACACATGTATAAATTGTTACAACAGAATAACATAAATTTATTAAAATTGTTTTATGTTATAACAGTTTATATTGATAAAAAAACTGTGACCTTGGAAAACGGCAAAAAACAAATACTAACCTTTATAAGTACCTAAACAAGTACTCGCTATCTAAAACTTAGATACGTCTATTACGAATAATAAATGCAAGTCAGCCAATCATTAATGATTAAAACAGACTGATTTCTATGTATTGAGGTTATGAGTTTTTCGGAATTGACAATCAGACGTAGTTTTAGTGCAATTCACTTTCAATCAGGTAAAATGTTTATTTAGGCGTTATTCAGTTCTGATAAAAATTGATTGGATATCAAATAAATACGAGAATTCCACGTATCGGGTCCATCATACGAGTAGTTAACTATTAATTATTTTCACAAAGCGAAGAACTATTGTACCAATTGCCAATTACCAACGTTGTAATATTCATTTAATGTACATTACTGGGATAGTGATATAGTATCAAAGCTAATCGTTGTGTTATTAAACCTTGCACTTGACGTTTACACTCCAACTTCATCAATTTAATAATGGTTTGGTACTTTCTTTTGCCATTTTTCCATGGTTATAGTTTCATTTTATCAATATAAACAATTATAACATATTATTATATTATATATTATTAAATTTGTTTAACGTTATGCAGTTATACACATAAAAAATATGATCCAAAGTAAATCCCCATTAAACGGCTAACATTTAATGAAGAGGATAATTAAAGGCCTCTAAAATATATCTGACTTACAAGACCAAAGGTTGTTTTAAATGATGCAGGAAATCATTACAAAATCCATTTTTAATTTTGCTTTACGATGTTTGATAGCTAGTTTATCTATCCATCTCACTCTCGTTTAAGAATTAATACATATATTTAAAATTAAATGTCACTGAACAAGACAGGAATAACGTCATTTTGCCCCAAACCTTTAAGAAAAATAACTTACTTTTGTTTTAAGAAGAGTAAAAACGTAGACATTTTCAACGGTATTTTGTGTAGTATAATTTACCCAAATATAAAAATGCTTACATGCTTGACTATTTGTTGTATCAGACCGTTCCGTGAGAAACGCAGGCACTATTGACATCTAAAAGTGTTTGTTTCATGACACACGGAAGGACTCATTTACATTATTTACCACAGCTAGTTATTCTTATAGGAACACTATGTATAAAACTAGGAATTGAAATATATAATTCCTATCTAAGCTTCATTTGCGATTTAATGATAAACTTTAAACTGACATATCAAAGCGATATCAATGTGATTACACTGATTTCATATATTTTCAGAAATTGTCCGAATTGTACAACACAAACGCTTAGCAGTACACGTGACCTCGTGTTGATTAACAAACTTCGCTATGGTTTCATGCAAAATTGCAAGTCTATAGCTAATTTTATTCTTAAAATGTCCTGCGGACGGATAGACAGACATGCAATCATAGCAAAGAAAGTTTTACACCGCCACAGCAGACAAATGAGAAATTGTGCCAGTTCACTGAGTAATATACTTCAATAACGCTCATCTAAATCCCAGCACAAGCCTAGGTGGACATGTACAATCAAACAACTCAATCTGTTTATGTAAAACGGAAAAGTTTGAAGTCTACAAAATATTTCTTGAGATATCATGTAGATGGTTGGCAAAATCGAATCTAGGTCTCGTAATCCTCAACAGTTCTGTTGTAAAAGTTTGTACACGGAAGAGAGGATAACTTCGAAGAAGGAAGTCCTGTAGCGACACATGAGAGATTAGGAGCTTAGGAAAAGAATCGGGTGAAACAAACCCAGGGTTTTCCGGAGGCAATGTTTCTCTGCCTAAAAATGGTTTACCTAAATGAGACAATTAATCTGTTAACAAATAATTTGTTGAGGCGCTGCGAATTCAACTACAAAAAGTCAGAAAAATATTTCTTATCATCATTACAACTCACTGAACGGGACCAATTATGTGTAATTTAAACTACTGAAATAACAATTCATTAAGTTTCCTTCGAGTTTTATGAATAGAATGATCTGCTAAATCAAATGTTTTACTTAGATCGCAAGAAAAGGCAAGAGTGTGCTTCTTAGAATCAAGAAAACCATTTTTCTTTACGAAGTTGGCCACGGCAAAGCCTTCTCCTCGATCGTTTTTAAAATCATATTGATTATTAACTAAAATTATGCTTTTTTTCAATTACGAAGATTGGTTTGAAATTATCTGGGATTAAAAGTGTCAGATTAGGGACAGTTCATAAACACTAAAAAATCCTTTATAATATAATTTAATACGTATTTTTCTTGTGTGCAGAACTACACTCGATAACTATATTACACCTTTTTATAAGTATGTAAAACCTATACTATTGAGTGATTAGATTTGTCAAATAATTGCTAAATTATTCATTCATTCTTTGTATGTATAACGAAAATGTAGTTAAAAATATAATTTTAAAAAAGCGATTACGTCCTATAAAAGCGAATAATTGGTACCAAACGAACATATTTCTCAAGGGAAATCACTACATATCCTTAACTGTCTAAAGCTTTCAATGGAACAAAACATTACAGATTGTCTTTCAGACATTACAATAAAATATTAAGTTAAGTTCACGAGAAACAGATTTAGCAAATTACAAATTTATAGAACGTCAACACTTCGTATCTTCTTACCTCATTACATGTCGACTGATTTTAACAGAGTCAGTTCCATTATAACTAGGATATTAGTTTTAATTCCATGTAAGGTTTGAATATGGTGTTATTTGACTAGGTACTAATTATGTTACTGGTGTAACTAAATCGTTACATTTTCGATCGCTTTTTACGGATTTTAACTCAAACAATTAAGGTATTTTATGTAAAAGTGGTTAGTTAAACTCACGCAAAATCTCATTAATAATTAATAATACAATTTTATCATTCCTGTTAGAATCCTATTTTTGGACTTTAAACTACACAATATTTGGCATTCATCAATGAATAATATCGGAATTCTTGTATGGTACTAGATTAGAAAGACCAAAGCAAGTATTTTAGAATGTAGGAGTAATATTTCTAGAAAACGAATTGATTACAATGACAATAAATAGTGTTATAAATAAAATTTTTGGAAATTGCATATTTATAACCTGGTTTAAAAAATAGAACTTATTAACAGTGCCACTTGCGCCAGTAAATAGACAACACTCAAGACCTTCGTCCTTATGCAACGAACAAGTAAGAAGTAATTGTACGTTAAATTTCAAATTTTTTCATTCAAATTATAAAAATCTATGGTCTTTAATAGGTTAAAATAATGAACCAAATTATTTATTTCGATTTCTACCCAATAGGGAATATGTGGTAGCTGCAAAAGTGGTCAGTAGTCTAGTCTTCACTTCTTAAATTCACAAAAATACACACACGCACACACATACAAAACATCAATTCTCATAAGAAATTCCTACAATTAAAATGCACAGTAATTGAGAGAAAATTACTGAATAAATTTACAAAACTCACAATTGTTAAACATTGCGTTTATAAGAAGATAATGTCAACAATAATTTGGTAATATGCCTATACTTGACTATTGACCCATATAAGTAAACCAAAAACAAGTAGCATGTAGAATAATGTAACGATCTGTTTATTTAGCCAGATATTACCAGATGTACGTATAACCAAGAAAACAGCTATCCATTCCTTACCATACAGAAGAGTTTCTGTAAACTGCAACCAAAACAACAGCAGAATCTCCGTTTTCAGTTCCAGGAACTATAGTATTTTCCAACAGTAATAAAATTATAAAATTAAATCAAATAAATTGTAATTGTAATTTTTTTGTAATTATATTTTTTTATAGTAATTCCAACAGTGCATGTGCAATTAGAGGCATCTCCCTTTGCCAAATTAAGCACTTGGAAACATATAATTAAATATTGTATCTTCTTAGTATTTGTAAGAAAGAAATTTAACTACATCATTTTATTTCAAAGGTTTTAGGACGTTTGATTTCGTCATGTCATACGTTACAAACTGAAATACTATGTTTAAGGTTGGCATACTTCAGACCCATTATTTTCTTTTTTTCTTCATATGTCAAAAGTACTAAGGTGTTGCATACATTATATTGCAAATATTCATAACAAAGGAAACTCAGGTAGACACTTTTTTGCTGTTTAACTAGGAATTAAAGACATTTAAAATTTTTAATTTGGAAAACTTTTAATAACAATAAGGGAGTATTTGATGAAGATAAGGGTTCATTCATTAATTATAGTTTAACGTATAATTATAGTACTCATAACTATATAAAATGGTTATTTAAAACTAAATATTGAATTACACGATTTTGATATAATATTACTTAGAGAAATAAATACGTTTCGAGTTTGAAAACATGCCACTTCTTGTTTTACAATACAAACCATGATAAACAAAACTGAAAAAATCTCCAGACGATTATCCATGGACAGGATTTCAATATGAACCTAAATATACCTAGAGAAAAATCTGCAAGAAATTATATAACAACATTTATATATTCTCTGTCTCTAAGAAAAGTTAACATAAACGGTTTTTACTACCAAAAAATTATAAATAACTGTGACCAATAATTGCTTTGTAATACACTTATAAATACTAGAAATGTCTAACAAAATTAATAAAAGTGGCTGAATCCTTATAAAATAAATAATACTGGCCACTAGACTGAAACCTTGTTGTGTTCATATTGGTGAGCACATATCCGGATATCACTACTACCAACTTCAAACATCCAGTGAGTAAACATCCACTTGGGTAAGTAAAACACTCCATACATTGGGTTAAAAATTATCCATCATCCGGATAATCAAGCTCTTTTCTGAATGAAAATCTAGTCTTTTAGTGCCGTTTACTATTTTGTTAACTTTATTGTAAAACAATATTGAACTGTGAATGGTAAGCTTCCTACATCCATAAAGTTTGACCTAAAAACTTAATTAAAACTTAAGAAGTTGTACTCACAGTGGATATTAAGATAATGTATCCCCTACTTGAGTCTAAGGTAAGAAATACGAATAAAAAGTCGATTACTTGATTATGATAAATTGGAAAACTGAAAAATATTCACCATTTTCCATTGAAATGATTACTTAGACAATTTGATAAAAATATAAGTTGTTATACCCTGTGTAAGACCTGAATTTGGTACTTAAACTTAAGCAATCATAGATTCTATTTAAGAATCTGTCGTTTGCTGGAGTCAATATGGCTTTATATATATATATATATATATATATATATATATATATATATATATATATATGGAGCCCATACCAGATATATGGTTTTATAAATTTTGAATCCCGTGCACTCCAAGTTTGTAGGAGATTTTTTTAGTACATGGAGTAATTTACTTTCTGTGTTTAACGAACCAAATTTCAATTGCCATGCAGTTCAGTTATGAAACAATAAGTGGTAGCATATGAAAATTATTACATATAGAACTGCACGTTATTTTACTAATAATAATTAAACGATTACCCAGTATCTAAACATGGTTGTAGTATTTTTCCACAGTATAACTCGACCATTCACATTGTTAAAAATTTAAAACTTTATTGAGAGACGTAAATGTGAGAACATAAGACATGGAGAATCTTCTATAAATTTACTGTAAATTATAGTTGCTTTACAAATAAAATACCCTGCATATTTTAATTTAGACAAATTAGTTTCCAGTTATAGATTGTGATACCATACCTACTGTTATTAACCTGTATTAAACAACAAAGCATAGTTTGTATTTAGACAATAATAATCCAGACAAATATCTACGAAAATATGAAGAAAGAAGATACTTGTGATGTGTTACGTTAAGATCTCTTAGTATCTCAGCTCTAAATTTTAATGAGTTCTTATACAAGTTATCTTTCATCTTACTACAAATTCATACCTTTTAACATCTGGTGAACAGAAATTAACAGTAACTAGTTGTAAGTTAAGATATTATTCAACAATGTCTTCATTAATATTGCACAGTAATATCTTTCAAGAGGAAAAAAGCACAGATATTTGTTATATCGTTCATTATTAATATTTCTAAAAGTTTCAAATATTTTTATACTTCCATCATAATTATATATTTAGCTATATATGTCATAAAATGTTTTATTTGTGGTTTTTAGTTTAGGGTCTTTGATAGGATAGAAACCCATGCACCGCAATATCTGAAGCATAACATTGAAGAAATTATGAATATAAAGGAATATTGGAGAGAATAGTTGATGATCAAAGGACAGTCCTAAAAAACACCATCCTTATAAACATGGATGAAAGGATGCCATACCTACATGGCAAATAAAACCCATATAGATGTGTTATTGAGAGATAGGAAAGTTGGGAAAATTAAGAACCGGGTTGGTAACAGCTATTCAAACGTGCTATAGTATTTTCGATAATTTTAATCATTATTCGACAAATAAATCTCAAACATATTTGTATTTCATAGTTAAGCGAATAATAGGGGCATATTCTTTTAAATTTAACAATTTTCTTACGGAAAGAAACTTAATATTGTTTCAATAGATCTACTTTTTAACGATGACGGCCATTAAGGGGTTCAGTATGTCTTTCTTCACACATAGAAATAGAAATCAATTTTGGTGATTGTTATCACACACAAAATCTAAAAATTCTAAGAGCAAAGCATTGTTTCATGAAAATTGAATGAAAATAACTGCAATGTCATCAGTTTCAATAATAATTTATTACATTATTAACAATATTTGTATAATTGTTAGTAAATTCAAAACCAGTAGAAAGAATAATCAGAACAGAGGATGTTATATTTTTACAGGATTTGAAATGTTGAATTTTATCATATATGATTTACTTTTGTTACTAATGTGAAAAGAGTAATAAACATGTTTTGATTTCAAACAGATCGTGTAAGTTTTTAATTTTTCAGAGAAGGAATCAGTGCAAAACATGTTTTAAACACTTTTGAGGTCACATCGCGTACTGGCTTTGTATATGAAGTCTATTTAATAGTATTACATAACATGACATACTGATGATAACAGAATTAGGTTAATGGTTTCTAACAGTACTATCAACAAAAAATAAATGTGGGTTGTGTAAGAGTATAAATATAAAACGGGGGTAATGGTAGAAGATACCCAGCTATAGATGGTAGCTTTTACCCATAATAATGGCTACTATTTCATTCCCTAACTTCAAACCATGGAAAAAAGTAGACGAATGACTTGATGTTACATAACTCTTAAAGAACTAGTTATCATCGTTTTTCACCTACATCAACTTATATGGATGCCAGGGAGTAACCCTAAATGTGATTTTCAGCGTGATAACCAGCCGAAAATTTAGATAAAAAACAGTAATCTCTTAGACTATGTCCTGAGCTTTAACATCGTTATCATGAGAGAAACTACTAAGTGATTGGTTATCTCAACACTTTGACATTTGCAGAAGCAAACCACTTACATATTGACATTTGACCTACCAACTGAATGTCAATTATACACAGATCTTCAGCATATTTACATATCTTACAAAACACTTACATATGTTATTTAGGGTTGGAAAATTGTCCTGAGTCACACCTCAAGGAGGATCAGTAAAAACTGCTGCTATCGATTCACGGAAACTAATATATCTTTTACGGCAGTTCGGAAGGTACACTGACTTATTCAGATTTGTAAAATATTAATAAAATACTCGTAATTAACTATATGTAATTTAGTATCTATAACTTAAAACATGTATGTTCTAAGACTTCAACATAGGAATAATTTAATCTTTTATTATAATAATCTATTAATAACTTTAAATAGTACATTAAAAATAGTAATTGGAATTTTTGATGATAAAATATCGAATAAGGCACGAAATCGACAAGACTCATGTTTAAAATTTAAAACTACGAGTATGTTTACAGTACGTGGTGAGTACTTAAAAGGTATAAAACTTTCTGAATTGATGTGTCATTGATATAAAGAAAACTTTGGTTCAGTTAGTAGTCTTAGATACTAGAGTACTAAGACTAGTAGTCTTAGTAGTCTAGATAGTAATCATAGAATTTGTTGTGCTTACAGACACAATGCCCTAATATGATTTCGTTATTTTGACTTCGACATCAGTTAGTTCATCATAGACCCGAGGAGGATAAATTGCAGATATTGAAGTTTTGGCATGAATAGATTTTCTTAAATGATTTTCATTCAGACTTCGTATTGTCAAAAAGGAAAAAGTATTATCTCAAATATTCCAAAGTTTTTCAAATTCTATTTAAAGTTAACTATAATGGATTATTACGTGTAATTAAAAGGTCGCGTAGTGGTAAATTTAAATTTAATTATTTCGAATTTAAAATAAGAATTAATAAATTGTATACCCTTTGATCCTTTTGGATGTTCATGAAAACAAAACTACTCTCTTCTGACACTGTACTGAGGTAAACTTGTTGCATTCGTTTAAGCGAATCTAATCTCATAGACATATGAAATCCTTGTCTAATCAGTCAAATAAATAGTCTTCTGTCGGCATCTGAACATGGAACAATGTTACAGTAACTGAATGGCTTTGTGCCAGAAACTATTGATCTCGTTCCCGTTTATTCATTACGTTTATATTGTTTGTTGTCATTGTGAATTGTTACTGTAAAGACAAAGATCCTACCTGTATCATTATATCGTAATACTATTCAATCATTTACATGTATCGTGTTATCTGTACTGTAAGTAAATGTACCTAATTTGTGAATTCTATTCAAGGAAATTCTCACACGTCTTCCAAAAAGTTTTGATTAGATGTTATACACGGATCCAGTGGAATGTTTTTCGAAAATGTTATAAATAATTAGGTATAAAAAGAAAATTTCTATACAAATGTTATTTTTAAAGAACAAACTTTTTATATTCTTGATATTTTGAATGAAACTTTATTTCTATATAAGCAACATCGAGTTCGATGATGGAGCATTCTCTCCTTAGGAATTGGCTGAGCGTTATCGAACATCTTTACATTGGCCTTATGCGTAACTATGATGGCAACGAAAAATTGCAGAATTAAAAAATCTGTATCCATCATATATAGGAATGGTAAGACACCTTAATCTATACTTAGCTCTAAATATAGCTTATACACACTATCGTAAATTAAAACACTTATTGCGTTATGGCAATACATCCGAATACCTATACAGTTTACCAATATGATTTTGGAAGTCATAGTTGAGCAATTAAAGACTTAACCATTACACTTTAAAGGTTCTCTTGTACATATCAATATTGCCAACCATTATTCTTTTTGTATTATATTTTTTTATATAAATCTTGAATCTATAATCTTGTAAAACCCTATCACATCATCCAAAAATATGTTAAGGCTAAAATTAAAAGTATCTTTTATTTTTAAATAAATACATTTGTTTGAATGAAAATCAACGTAAATCTAAAATAATGACATGGAAAGTGTTCATGTGAATATTCTTGGTAAAGTCGGTTGCAAACCGTCTATAAGACTTCGGCCTTTCAGCCCGAGTTAGAGATAGCATAGGTACAAATCCCTACGCTACGGTCTGTGGCCGTAACATTTGTATCTATATCATTGTACCCACTGTGCACAGTATCGACTTCCCTTTATTTTGTTTGATAAAATCCTCGCAAAGGACGCGGTCAGTGGCCCGTAGAGACGGTCAGAATAAGGCTTAGAAGGGATCAACATCTCCTTTAAAAAATAAAAAAAACAGTAGCAGTCGTGGGCTGCCGATAGAAGGAAAACGGAACTATTAAGTTGAGAGTAATTAACAATACGTTATAGTAGCAGTACATCTTCTGTAATTGTAAATGTGACGCGTTTTTTAATTTTCCAATTTTAAAATCCACGAAAAAATATTATCAAATAACTAGAAATCTATTTTACCACGCTAGTAAGATAAATCTTATACCGTAATAATACTCATTTCATTTTGAAGAGGTTAAATATTAAAACAATAATTAAAATGAATAATGCTAAATTTTAAATACAAATATTCGTACAAATATTAAAAATGTTTAAAAATATATTAGTTGTTTTCATTATTCATTTATCTGTATAAATATATGTTGTAATTGCTCAATATTAATAGTTAGTTAAACATAGAATACAAGTGAGTAAACACCGAGTGAACAACAGTGAGTTGAACACCGTTGTAAATAATACAGTTATTGCTACGGATGAAGTATATAATTGCAATAACAATTAAACCCACAATATTGCACAATAAACTAATTTATTGAGTTAATAATACGGTATCAGTGAGCCAATGCGCCAACTACAGTTCCGGCAGAAACGTTCACTCATCACTTCATACGCTACTACAGGCTAAACTAAACTTCCAATAAAAAAATGATAAATTACAAAAAAAATATTCATCTATTTTCACACAACTTTCTCGCTGACAAATTTTGTCTGACCAAAAAATAAAAAAAAAATCCTCGCTTACTACTTTTTTCTTGTCACACCGAGTGAACAACAGTGAGTTGAACACCGTTGTAAATAATACAGTTATTGCTACGGATGAAGTATATAATTGCAATAACAATTAAACCCACAATATTGCACAATAAACTAATTTATTGAGTTAATACGGTATCAGTGAGCCAATGCGCCAACTACAGTTCCGGCAGAAACGTTCACTCATCACTTCATACGCTACTACAGGCTAAACTAAACTTCCAATAAAAAAATGATAAATTACAAAAAAAAAATATTCATCTATTTTCACACACAACTTTCTCGCTGACAAATTTTGTCTGACCAAAAAATAAAAAAAAATCCTCGATTACTACTTTTTTCTTGTCATTGTAAACGCTATGTAAAATGTAAACAATAATCAAAATTATTTCGAAATTTTTTTAATATTTAAAAATGTAACCAATAGATTGCCAATATTAAGAGCTTTAATTTGACGCATCTTACAGAATTGTACGACATTGGCTTCACTTTTAAATCGCGAGAGGAAGCCGTAAAGGTCACTGATTTTCGCAGTTTGTTTTCATACTCCGCCGGGACAGTTTTAACACAGCGAGACTGACTTTTTCATGCAGGTTAGTAGTCCGCGGCCAAGTCTACGGTTAAAAAACACAGCGAGACTGACTTTTTCATGCAGGTTAGTATCATTAGCATGTCGGTGACGCGAACCGAGGATTTTACCCTCTACCAAAACGCTCAACGCGCCTAAAGAAGTTTTCACTTCAATAATATTTTCAGTCAATTCCTTCACTTTAAGTCTCAATTTATTTGTCGGATATTGGTGGTTTGTTTCAATATAGTATAATATTCTGGTTTAATTATATTTTTAAACTGAATTTATACAACGTATATTTTTGTATTAAATTACCTATTTAGGAATGATGACGTGGTAATTTATAATATGTGGGAGAATACTCAGTAAATATAAAATTGATAAAATATGTCTATGACATTATCATACATCAGTATTATGCATGTATTTTAAAATCTATAATACATTATGCAACGAATTAAAAACCAAATATAAAACGTTGTAAGTAACGTAAATATGTTGTCAATATCAAAAGGGAAAAAACAATAACTATACTTTGTATAAATTTCTCCTAAATAATCAATTGTCAATCACGTTGTGTTTAATAAATACAGAAATGCAGAAAAATGAAACGAGGTAAATGTATTCTTAATAGGAAATAGTGTAACTTAAACGCTCTTAAAATCAGCCGCCATACACGTAAATAATAATGATATATACATTTAATCACAAAAAGTACTTGCTCCGCCGGGATTCGAACCCGGATCTCTCACTTGCCGGGTGAATGTGCTACCATTACACCACAGAACGCTTACTTTTTCCGATTCAGTTATTTTGTATTTGGCCGTATCTGTCACATATGCGTTTTAATAAGCAAACTAACATATTTTTTGTGATTCAATGTATATTGAAATTAAATAAGGCTATTGCCATTTATACAATTTATATATATATATAATTAGCTTGTGTTTTTTTATAGTGCAAAGTAACTCTCTCCTTCTGAAGTAATAGAGACAAACGAAGGATAATGCCATCCAATGTTTTCTTCAAGGCAATATTATATATATATATATATATATATATATATATATATTAGTTGTGTGGTCTTGTGTTTTCAGTTTTTTGTAAACGTTTAAAATGTTTAAGACATTAAGTGATCCCGGCGATTGTGAAATTCGTTCTTTAATAAGATTTTTTTACGAAAGGAATGTGAAACCGGCTGAAAATAATTGTCAACTTTGAGATGTTTACGGGGAAGACATGATGAGTGAAGGAATTTAGAGAAAGTGGGTTAGAATGTCCAATGGCGGACGAACAAATGTGCATGAGAATCGGAGCGGTCGGCCTTCTCTCGTCACCGACTATATGGTAAAGGCAGTTAACGAAAAAATCCAAGAGAACAGACGTTTTACAATGACAACGCTATCTGACGATTTCCAACAGATTTCACGCACTATTTTTGACGAAATTGTCACGGACCGCTTAGGTTATCCCAAGCTGCGTTTCCGATGGGTTCCAAAAATGCTCATTGACGTGCACAAAAACCAAGAGACTCGGAAGGGCTTTGACTTTTTCCACACGGTACGGTGAGGATTGTGAGGACTTTTTATGATTGTAACAGCTGATGAAACTTTGGTCCGTCATGCCCATCGGAATCCAAACAGTCAATGGAGTGGCGCACAAGCAATACCCGAATAAACAAAAAGTCAAGATGACAATGGCTGCACAAAAAAATCACGTGCACAGTGCGTCTTTTAGGATCAGAAAGGTGTTTTGCTGATTGATTTTCTCCCAAAAGGTGAAACCATTAATGCGGCAAGGTATTGCGAAACCTTTATAAAACTAAGGCGGGCAATTAAAATCAAACTGAGAGGAATGCTCAGTAACGTAATTATTTGCTCCATGACCATACTCGGCCCCATACCCCTTGTGACACTCAAACATTGGTTCAACAGTTTCGGTGGGAGCAGTTCGATCATCCGCCTTACAGCCCGGATTTGGCACCGTCTGACTAGCAGTTGTTCCTGCACATGAAGCGCGAGTTAGGCGGCCAACACTTTGAAATCGACGATGAAGTGAAAACTGCCGAGGAGTCGTTGCTAAATTCGTTGACGGGAACCTTCTACGAAGGGGGTATAGACAAATTGATCACCCGCTACGACAAGTGTGAAAATCGGTGGAAACATGTCGAAAAATAGTTTAAGGTTTGATCTTTCATGTAGAAATTAATTGTGCTGAAAAAATATTTTACTTGTTTTTTTTTTAAACGGTACTTACTTTCTGAACACGCCTCGTATAAATTTAACAAAAATTATTACAACTAAACCATGTTTTATTGATACAAAATTGGTAAACAGGGGATAGTTAAAGATATATTAATAAATAATAATTAAATTAGTGAAGAAAACAGGATTTTCCGGACATATGCTTAATATCGTTCAGAGACTCAGGAATCACAACCACCATGTTGTGTGTCAACTTCGCTAACTTTTAAACATGCACTTAATAAAACAATAAACACAACTCTTATAATTAAAACTGAACTACAGAATACAGGTCGCAGTTTAAGCCTTATCTAAATTTAAAATTAGTTCTAAATTAACTCCTCACAATTCCAAAATCTCCATATGTCATACCATATTTGTTTATATGGTATTTAATTACCAATAACCTAGTTTTTAATTGTGTGTTAAGTTAGTTATTTACCTGAAGAAGAGATCAGATTGCAGATTTCGAAATATAGTGTTACTGACTTTTTGTATCACTGAACGATTGCAAATGTCCGAAAAAATCATGTTTTCTTCACAATCCTTCCACCGTCAAAAACAAATTTCAAACAAATAGTTAAATTAGTGAGTTGTAAAATTATGCATCATATGACAAACTAGAAAACACAGTCTTTTACGCAATGTAGTCTATTAGTGAGACGTACGCTTACTTGCTAAATTTTATATGTTGTATCAAGCATAAAAGAACTTTATAATAACTGTTTTTTTTTTTTCAACAAACTAAGTAGTTCAAGTACATTTGTATTGAAATAATTTATACAGATTTTAAACTATAATTAACTCCTGTTGTTTTTATCTCTCGCATTTAAAATTAGATTCAGAATAGTTTTTTTAGTAAAAAAAGTGATAGCAAAAAATTATTTATTGCTACGGTCTGTACAACACATTTTTATAAGAATTTTATACTATTACATCAAAATAAAAGCGGAAGTTGACAAATATTTTTTATATATTTTGGTTTTTGGTGATCGAAAATATATTCCTTGGTGATATCCTGAAAACGAGATGAATATTAATAAGTTTAAGAAATTCATCTATTTTATCAATTCTTTTCAATTACGGTAGAGATAAAACAATTAAATAAATTGTGCTAAACAAGTGGTGATATTATAGTTTACTTTTGAAAATTCAAATCACAATTTCAAAATACGTTGTAGCATTAGAACGATACAGCAACGCTATGTTGTCAATAGTAAAGATGTATTGGTGCTATCACGTCGAGCAGGTGTAGGGAAAGAGATAAGAGAAAGTGGAAGTCCTTACCGCTATTAAGTTGGCGCTTTCTGTATTCTTGACACTCTGCAATCTCCACAACGTGCTTACCTATTTTTCCACTTACGGATATTGTCAAACAAAGCGTTTTCCTATCACACTTATTTTATTACGTTCAAACTATTGTAGTTGAACACCAAATCAATGTTACGTTTATTTTAATAACATAAAAAATAATAAATTTTGTATTAAAAAGTTTATTTTTTTGTACAGTTAATTCTAAAATAAAAATTATGAAGCACTTATAAACATTTTTCCTCTTTGTCACTGGAGTTTCCGTAGTTAACGTTTCATGACAATTCCCCTTGATCGTCATTCACTATTATATGAAATATTGTATCTATAGACACGGTACAGTGCTAAACATTGATCTTAAGGTTAACAATTCCAACGTTTAAAAATTCTCCGTGTTGTGTAGCTTATCAAAGATTATGGCCTTGGTAAGGCGGTTTTAAAATTTTAAGTAAAAATTGTTTTTTGATTATTCCCAACGGTTATACATTCTTTTTTATGATATAACATCAAATATGTACTAGAAATCTATATATGATATTTAAATATCGACGTGTGTTGTCAACTCGTGATTATTGTCAGAATTGATTTTTATTTCAGCAGATGAGGTCAAGCTAATAGCAGCAATATATCTCGTCTCACATGTTGACATCAAACCACAAATCCCGTCTTTCAGAAATACAAATGTAAACCTGCAGATTAGTTATTAATAATTTTTTTATACAAATTTATTTAAGTAAAATAGTTAATTAATTTCTTTGCTAACTATTTCTTCTAGAAATAATAAGTTGGAATTCAACGATTTTTTCTAATACAGCTAACTAGGTAGGTATTTAGGTGTAATGAATATTTTATTTATATGAAGTTTTTATGAACAAATAATCGAAACTGGACTCTAACAGAAGTAAATGTTTAACATTTAAATAACTAGACAATAAACGCACCGATGTGCGTTAATAGTGACAGGCTTGACCAATAAGAAATCCCCCTTGTGTTAGTAACCTCAAATTAGCTATTTTAAAAACCTAATTGTGTATTCATCTAGTATCTCTTATATGCTAGTACTAAACATTATTAAACTTAGACGAGTTGTGCAGCTCGATTTTTCTTTCAAGACTACAAGATACTGATCCGTAAAATTCTAAAATCATCTTGTAACATAATTTAGGAAATTTACTGATTAAAGTATATTTTTACATTGGGTAAAACTTAAAGTCTGCATATGAAATCTTCCTTTAAATATCTTCCCATTTGATATCTTCAGATTTGCTTATCAAATTGGGTCTCATATCAGTGTGTAAACACTAAAATTGTACAAACCAAAGCACTATAAAGTTGGGAATGTGTTGACTTAGTTACGTAACATGTGCTAATATTTCACGTTTTTAAATCTCTTGTAGGTGAATTGAATTTTTTTATTCTGTTATTTTCTCGTTGCCATCATGGTTACGCATAATAACTATGAAAAAGTAATCACCAACGCTCAGCCAAATTCTATTGAATCACATGCATCATCAACGAACAGTTTTCCTCGTGTAAAAATGAAGCTTTATTCACAATTATAAGTCTTTAAGTCAGTTCCTTTTCGACATATCGCGTGTACAAATATTCATACAAATTAAATTTTACCAACCCCATGATTTGGATATTAAAACTCGGCCAATTAAAACCCATTCCAGATGTTACCATTTGGCATGCCTATTACTAATTCCAGAGAAAGAATTGACATCATATAATTAATACCATGGAGTTAAAGCATGAAGGTCAATGGGATTTTTATTTGCCATCATTTTAAGGGAGCGCTGATCGGCTGAGGGTTTGGACGGGTTTTGAGTCCATACTATTCCATCCAAGTTCCCATAAAAATAATTTTTAAAACTACAATTTAATACTTCTAAGTTCATAAACTTTTATCACTTTTATACTTTTATTTATATGTACATTTCGGAATCATTGATTCCATCTTCAGGTACAGGATTTGTACCTGAAGATGGAATCAATGATTCCGAAATGTACATTGTACGTAAAATAAAAGTATAAAAGTGATAAAAGTTTATGAATATTATGTTATTATTTTAAAACACTTTTAGAGGCTACATCTCTAACTTCTAAGTTCTTCAGAAAGTATTTCTTTGTATTGGTTTTTTTATATCACTTTCTACAATCATAATTTCTATATTATTAAATAATTTCAAATTTTTACTTTTCAGACTGCCCTCGTTCAAATTTAGTTTCTTTACCAAGCTTTTCACCTTTTCAGTCCGTTGCAAAGGTTTGTAACTTTTTTCTGCAAGGACTTGTTCAGTATCTTTATTTTCTCGAAGGTATCTACCATGTACGCTAATCACAGCAAACAATGTGTGTGAGTGGAATTTTTAAAACTCAGTTTTGGTGTGTTTCGTCAAGCATATATGCAAGGATTTTATGTCTAAGAACAGATATTCTGGTCAAAACATTTTCTCTCAATAACCCGCGAGCTTCAGTATGAACCAGTAACGCTGTGTTCTAAGCCTATATTTTCACAGAGAAACATAAAAACTCTATACTTTAAGGGCAGCACTTTAATGACATTGATTGTTTTAACGAACACATATAGAATTTGTTATATATTATCGGGGTTATACCTTTTTTGCTAAAGTCTCTCTGTGTCCCATCTAGCTTCTGGACCTACCTGAGCGAATCTGTGAGAAACGGGATATGATGCAACAAAGCCTTTGAAAGTACACTTGTAATGTTTGAAAAGGGATATTTTTAAGAAGTAACACTTTTAAGTTTTCGGTAAAAAAAACTCTCTATTTTAGTTTTAGCGATATTTCAATAATTCAATGCCAAGGTGTCTGTTTAGTTTGTAAGGTTTCATGCTGTCAGAGGCCAGGGCAGCTAGACACATTACACACTGGGGTCGTTCTAGGCCCTTTGTGATTGTTTTGGTAAAACCTAGTGACCAGTAGTGGTGGCCAGTCGTTTAAGTATTTTTCTTTTTCTTTCTTTCTTTATATTTATCTTGATTTGTGGTAGAGTTTCGTTTGACCTGGAACAGATGAGTTCCTTTGTTACCGAGTAATACATGTATCGCCAATTGCCCATCTACCCATCGACACCTAGTCGACCCCATGGGAGTCCTCCGCTGTATTCTACATCAGCCGAGCCATGCAGCATGTGTGAGAGGACAAAAACAATGCCAGTAACAGTGGCGTTAATCCTCACACGTCTTCCATATCATCTGTCTCTTTTAATTTTTAATCTCGTAACTAACAAATCTTTAACTAAACCTCCGAACCTGGGTATACTTGTTTTAAATTTAATCTCTCTCATTTAGTTCTTATATACACTTTATTGTTTGTTTCTCATACAAATTTGAGTGATATTTGTTTCATACATGGATTCATTTCTTAAGATATATTTAACGTATATATTATTGGAAAATTGTTAGGAATAATTAAATAGACAGACTAAACCAAGACAGTAACTCATCGATGACACGAATTAGTAGAAAAATGGTATAAACATTTAAGTGAACAGAGTATTAATTAGCGGTTGTTCCCAGAAGGCCTTTAAAAATGGGTGTATTAATTGCATAAAAGAAACTCTAAGAGTAAAAACGAAAGATTTGTCACTAACAATGTGTCTGTTTTTAGTCATTAGTGGTTTCTCCAAGGAGGGCTGTGAAAAAACTATTCTAAAATGCATGATGAAAAAATCTGATGGTTGAAAAACAAAAGATAACTAAGCAGCAATATTTCAACTTTTGACATTGATTTTATTCCGCACTGAGTGAGATTTCAACAAATTATGGTTCATACAAAAAATACAACTATATTTTAGAACGCTTAAACGATCTATCGTTTATAATATTCAAATGTGGTCTTTAGCACGAGATAAAAAAGCATTAAAAACTTGACATGCTAGTATTTATAGTGGACTTTATTTAAACCGTGTTTTTATATAGTAAATTATATTGTTCTAGGGTTCTTAAGGCATTATACACCACACTCCTGTAAGGTTTTATTATGGAGTATTATTCTAGTTCATTATTCATGATGGATTATTTTAAACATACTAGGATCTCGGACTGTGTTACAAAAAAGTTTACCACAATTATGCTGAGAATTACCGAAAAACTGCATTTTGTTAAAAAATATAAAATAGGGTAAAATAAATTATGTGAAATGTAACTACATCCGTATACTTTCTTTATATTAAAAAATATGGTTTAAAAATTTATATCTAAAAGAATGTATTCCATACAAGTTTTCAAGTTTTACTTTGTAATCTGAGAGATTTAGAAATTCACAACAGGAATAAAAATTGCAATACATTAAAAAATGCATCATCAGTTTTAATCTCGCTGTAGAATATAAGGAATAGAAAAAAATAGCCAAACATGGTTAACATTTAGTCATGGTTCTAGTAACAGAATAATGAAGTTTGGTTTTCATTTCATTTGTTAAGTATTTCCATTTTATATTGTCAAATAAATAATTGGTATATATCAAATTAAAATTATTGATTTTGTAGATCTCTATGTGTAATATTTCTTTGTAGAATATATTAATTTGAATTTGTATAAAAATTTAGAATCATTAAAGATTCAAACATCATTTGTAAGTTGTATGTAACTAAATAAATTATAATTATATTCTTCGTGTACCATCGTGTACGTATACCACCTCATACCAAACAATATGGTAACTTGGTAACAGAGGGATAGACTTTCTCTTTATTCAAGGAAAATAACATTTTAACTGTTTTAACCTTGAAGATCCCCACATTACATTTATATAAGTTGGTTCATTTATGATATGAGTAGTAAAGTATTAAAGAGTAGGCGTTTTTTATGGATGAAATTTGGAACTAGTATCGTCTACTAAGCACATTAAGGGTATGCTAAATTGAAAAATTAACTTTTTATTAATTTTCTTTGTTTTTTATTGATTATTATTTTCTGAAATCTCCTCTTTACAGTGATATACAAAACTGGAAACGAGAAAAATATTTACTACTTTAAAAATGGTCTATTATGTGTGTTACCTAGGCTACAAACATACGTTTAGGAGAAAGCCATAGTAAACTGTTCTACTGCTTATTAAATATTTTTTACCTAACCATAACCTATTATGATTCATTTCAAACCTATTTTTAAACAGTTAGATGATCCTGATATAATAAAGAAATTTTTTAAAGGAAAGTAACAGAATCTAAATGAATCTTTGAATAATTTAATCTAGACGAGGCTGCTAAAAAGATTATTTTTACCCTCAGAACACTAAGATTTGGTGTATTTGGAAGCTGTGATCTCATTTAATGATAAAATGTGTCTAAAATGAAAGTAATGGATGAGCTGTTGTATTGTGTAATAAAACTGATGTAAGAGCTGCCGACTTAGAACAAAAATCAGAATCAAGAGAGCATTAGTGAAAAGGGTAGTTAGAGGAATATATATATATATATATATATATATATATATATATATATATATTCTAACTAGAATACGTAGAAATACTAACCTGAAAAATCTTCTGGTATGGCCCAAATTGCCACCTACTGACATTCAAAATTCAGAAAGAAGAAAAAGTTTTAAGTGTCAACCCTGTAAAGACAAACGATGTAATACTTGCAAAATTATACAATCGTCAAATTTTTTTACCAGCAGTAAAAAGAAAGAAAAACTTACCCTATTAGAGCAAAAATTAATTGCAAAAAGTAAAAAATTTAATTTATCAATTAACGTGTAAAAATTGTGCGTTTGATTGACAACAAATCCATTGCACATAAGAATGAATAATCATCGTTGTTCGTCTAAGAAACAGGATGAAAAATTGGTTTCACAACACGCATTAGGCCACCAATAAAATTTTGAACAATGTTATTCATTGAAAGGTATTTGCAAAGTACCAGAAGATGGAAACAAAATTTACTTAGAAAATTTAGAACAGGCACATCAGTTAATATTAAAATCAAAAAGTACCCTTTAGTCTGAATAAAAAGATGAAATGATCAATTGTTTTTTGTTATTATTTTTTCTAGATTCTTTTTCTAAATTATTTTTCTGTTGTCATGATATTTCACTTTGGTGTTAATCACATGTTCAAAAATTCCTGTTTATTTATTTATTTATTTATGCAAATGTTTGTTTACTTGTGTAAATTTTGTTGCTTGTGTTATTTTTGTTTTATACCTTTTATTATACCTTTCTCAAAAACGGCAAAGCCGAAATATTAAAGGAACTTTATATCAAGAAGTCTAATAATTGTTATATATATATATATAATATATATATATATATATAATAATGAAGAAAAAAGACTTCATATAAATCCTTTTAATATTTCGACTTTATTGTCGTTTTCAAAAGGTACAAAAAGTGTATATAATGTAAGAATAAAATTAAACATATGAATTTTTTATATTCAGCTGAAATGTTCTATTCTGATTTATAGTGTAAATTTAATAAAACTCCTTGGTATATTATACTAAAAAGGGCTTTATATTAAAATTAAAATTTAGACTAATAATATAAAAAAAGGCGTTCTAATAGCATAAAATTAAATTAAATACTAACAATTTCTGTAGTTTTGTAGTTGTACATTCATAAAAAATTAATAAAATTATAAAATTTAAATATAGACAATACATTGTTTTAGATTTGCTAGATTAATTTAGATTATTTTAACACATCATTTATTATTTAATCAAAAAGGTAATTTTGACTTAGTGACTAATTGATATGCTTATTCCAAATTTTCCTAATTGAATTTTTGAAGAATCTTCTGGTACTTTACAAATCCCTTTTAATGTGTAACAATTATTAAATACTTCGTTATGAGAGCCAATGCATGTTGCGAAACCAATTTGTCGTCTTGTCTGTTGGATGAAGACCGATGGTTATTCATCGTAATCTGTAAGGGATTTGTCGTTAAAACAATATAGTCCTTTGGGACAAAATTTGCAAGACAACTGATAGATTTACATTCTTCGAATTTACAGTTAATGTTATTTGAAATTTGATATGTTTTTATTAGTTGTGCTACTTGTAAAAGTTTTAGAAGGATTTAGAATTTTGCATGTAGCACAACGCTTGTCTTCGCAAGAATGGCAACCTAAAAACTTTTGATCAGCATTATCATTACCAAAAATTTGTTTTTCAAATATATTTGATAACAAAACATTCTAAAATAAATTAGTAATCTACCTTACCTAGTATCATCCCGCACTTAATGTTGGGTTGTCTGGGCCCTTCTCAGATATATATTCTCTATTTATTAACATCCAACTTCTTGATGAGATTCACGCTTTTTATAATTGTATTAATTTTTTTAGTTAGCAGTTTAGTATAATACAGTATCGACATCAAATTTCCTCGCACTTTTTTACATGTCTGAGGAACTTCACAGTATACAGTGTTTTACTTAACTCTTTACTCCATCACCGTAAAATACAAATTATGGGCCATTTGGTAGCTATTTTTGGTAACTAAATTTCTAGGATATCTTCCATGATCCCATCTTTCAAATAAATCAACTTTTATACCCATAATTTAGTTGATTCCTTTAGATTTCAAAGAAATTCCAGTACTTTTTACAAGTACATAACCTAAATATTTTACTCTTGAATTCGTAGCTGACATCATACATAATAATAACTACGTAATTAGTTCATATATTTATTTTATGCGCACGCTTATGTGATTACTTATATGATACTTAATATTTTACCAATATTAAATTTTAAATTAAACTAATGAATATGTGTTTCTCAAACTGTATTTATAGGCTACTATTTATAGCTGCGTTTACACCGGAGTTTAAAACACGAGTTGCAAACAGAAATTGCAAACATCTCTAAAAACGAGCATTTGTAGATGAAACAAAAATATACAAAAGCATATCCAAAACATAGTCTGTAGTAATTAATTAGTATATTACTATAATCTTGTCATTTTAATATCAAATTCTGTTACTTTTATTATATTGTCTGATTTTTTATTTGCCTATATAGCCGATATAGCCCTAATATCGTGATTTATACGACAGTAAATGCATTTTATTTGATAAAAAAGAACATATTTTCAGCTATAAATGTTATGCCACGTAAACAATCGAATACACTGTCAACATTCACAGAATATCTACCTGAGATCTTGTAAGTACGATGCGTTGTATCGAAGGGTAACCAAGAGTAATGTGTTGTCAGTTCGTATACAAAGTACCGCATTAGCGGCAGTTTCCATGGAGCTGTGAAAAATGGCTGCAAGAAAATCGGGGGAAGGTTCTGTAGGTAATAAAATTGCGGAGAAACTTGCTTATTGTGCTTCTGCTCGCGACTGCTCGTAATTAATTGCTCCAAGAATCTTGTATATTAGTTTTAAGTATTCTCTGGTTTAATATAAATATTAAAATGTCTATAGCTTCACCCCTTTTAGGATTTTCTTCTTCAATGTATAGAATTCAGAGATTAAAATCATTATAAATCTCAGAGAGTAATAAGACATTTATGAAAATTATACATTCAAATATTAATCTCTTTAGACAAAGAGAATACATACAATTGTATTAAATTCATAATTTCAATTTGGCTCTTGAATTTCTACGTTGGTAATTGTCTGAATTAATTGCTTATGCATTAGCGAAGTCTGTCACTCAAGGTTCGGGGAAAATTTCATTTTTGTCTGTGTGTCTGTCTATCTATCTGCCTGCATGAAATCATGACAATGAAGTAACACATAAAAATGCAATTTTGCACTATGCTTAATTTCTACATAAGGAGCATCAAGTTCAATTACGGTGCATATCGCCCAATGGGATTTAGCATCTTTACGACAAAAACTGCAGAATATGTAGCAAGAGGTCGCAGATACAGGGTAATGATGAATCCTTAAACAATGGCATAAAACAGACACACATCGACGACTCGTTTTAAATATGGACAGTTTTTCGATATTCGATTGAAGATATTCTGTCTTTTCTCGAATATTTTAAGAGGTAGATAATTTGGTTTTCGATTTTATTCTTTAAATATGTTATTTTATTTTCTTGTGGCAGAATACCAAATTTTGTTATTGCCTCCACTATTTTTGTATACATGGTGAACATAGGCTTGAATAATATGGATAAATTAATTATATATAAACGAATGATTACATTACATTGAGAATATTTTACCCACATCATAAATTAATTCCTAAACAAATTTGTAAAAATATTTTCCAGTATAATTTAATAAGTAAAATTTTTTAAGTTCTGAGTTTGAGCAAAATAGCTCTGTATCAAAGTATCTTACGTGAAGATGTACTGGGAAAAATCACTCCCCCCACCCCAATTAGTTATTAAAACCAAGAAGCTGAATACATACTATATTAAGCCGTGTCCACACTATGCCTGCGGTTGGCTTTTGGCAATGCCGCGTTGGCAAAGCAATGCAATGTAGACGTGGCCGTTGGCATATGCCGCTGAGCCAATGGTTTGCCAACGAAAATCGCTCTAGTGTCGGTCTCCATCAAAGGAAGCCGGTGAGAGCCGGTAGTGGGGACGAGCCAACCGTTGGCTTCACGCGGCATGCACGTGGTTCAGTTGTGGCTGAGACAGTGCCGAGTACAGTCATGGAGTGGACGAACGATAAAGTGTGTCAACTTATTGAGCTCTACCGTGATAAACCTGTTCTGTGGGACTGTCGCTTGAAAGGGTACAAAGACAGAAACAAGAAACAAGATGCTCTTCAAGAAATAGCAGATGTTTTTGGTGTTGACAAAGCAGTAGTGGAAAAGAAAATTAAAAACCTAGTGTGCCATTTTTTACGTGAAATAAAAAAGGAGAGAGACCTCAAGTAAGTCTGGTGCGGGAAATTCTGATGTGTACAAGAGTAAATGGTTTTGCTATATAACAACATGCTATTTCTCCAGGATCGAAATACACCTAACGAAACGACGGACACAATCACGCAGGTAAATATATATTGACACAGTAAGTATTAGTAATTATATTTTACGTTCATATCAAACACATATTACATAGTTAGGGCTAATTATTTGTCTTGTTGAAAGGATAATTTTCCAGCCGGGGAAGCGAAGAAGTCTGCAAATTCTTTTCTAGTGGCTTGTGCCTCATCAGTGCTTCTTCTTGAAGTTCGAGGAATGTTGACCAAAGCTTGATTTGAAGGGGATTGTCTCCAATGTCCTGGATTGATCTCACCTGTAGTTGAGCACTCAGAGTCGAATGTTCCCACGGGTTGTACACTGATTTGGAATTACTTTTTCCTCAAGTAGTTGTGCAGATAAAGTACTGCCAACACCACCAGCGTAGCCATTCTGGTTTTAATAGCATAGGTCTTTGTAGTATGCGGTACACAGAGGATATTATGCCGAATGCATTCTCAGAAAACTCTACGTGCTCTACTTAACCGATAGTTGAACACTCTTTCTTTAGAGTCCTTTTTTTGAATACCTGGATATGGTTTCATGATGTGCTTCGATAAAGGAAAAGCATCATCGGCCACAAAAAACATACGGTGTTTTATCTGTTCTTCCAGGAAGAGGGAGTAGGAGGAGGAAGATGCATTGTGTTGTTTCCTCAGACAATCTCTGAATGTTGTGTGACTAAACACACCTCCGTCTGATATTCTTCCTTGACAACCAACACTTGCGTAGATAAAGTTGTAGTGCGCATCTACCACCGCAAATAGAACTATACTGAAAAACCCCTTGTAGTTGAAATATTCTGTGCCACTATGGATAGGTGCTTGCAACTCAATATGCTTCCCATCAAAGGCCCCCACACAGTTTGGGAAATTCCCCACTTATCATTGAACTCTTTTGAAATAACTTTCCACTCTGCTTCTGTTTTTGGCATCTGAAACAAAATGACAACAATATAGCAATATTCATTATCCAATCATTAATCTTTTCCTTTTTTTTAGGACGAGCATACAAATAAAGATGGAGATACTGCAAACCCAATCGCAAACTGTCACCAGGACCAAGTTGCTGGACCAAGTGGAAGAAACGCCTCGAAAACGTGTAAGTTTGCCAAAGGAACAGTCTGATCGGCCAGGCGGAGGCCCACAAAAGAAAAAAAAGACTACAGCTACAGAAGAAGCTCTGTCAATTATGAGAAGTATCCAAGGTCGGCATAAAAGGTATGGATCAGTTCAAATCTTTTGGAGAGCAAGTAGGACTGCGTATTAAAGACCTCCCATCATCAAATGCTCAGAAAATTGCAAAACACCTTATTAGTAATATTCTGTTTGAAGCAGAAATGGGCAAGTACGGACTATGGCAAACCCAATCGGCGGAAGTTACTCACAGCCATTCTACCCAACACCGAACTACGTACAACAACCGATTTCTGTCCCGATGCCACCAGCTTGTCCCAATCCAAACCCATGTAGTGAGCAGCTGTCTTTTCACGGAATCACACAGGCAAACTCTCCAGATTCAGTCATAAGCTCCTCGCTATCAACCCATACGGGACAATGACTCTATCGACAATATATTGATGCACCTGTAATAATAATTTTACAAATTTAAATAAAAGAGAATTTTACACCTCATCTCTTCAAAATTCAAATTTGAGTTAAGACTTTTGTTCATTTTTGTTATTGTAATTAACTTAATACTCATTTTAACTAAGTAAATAAGGGTTTCATTTTGTAATGGAGAGTGTTTTGTTCGGAACTTGAGACGCATGTCTACCAAATAAAGGTTTTTTCTAATATACAAATTTTTTCTTACCTTGATGTAATCCTGTAATACACTGACAATTGCTTCACAAAACAGTCGGATGATGGTTGATATTATTTGCTTTGAAATCTTGAATGTGTAACTTAACGAGTGGTTAAGAGTCTCCCGTTGCCAAAAAACCGCAGAGTAACTGCAAGGCGTTCATGTGGAGGAATAGCACTTCTGAAGGACGTGTCTCGTTTCTGGATGATACGAAGCTATCTTATTTAGAAGATCTTCAAAGTCACTACTTTTCATTCGAAAAAAGTTTTTGAAACCACATCCATATCTGTACTCGAGATTTAATTCGTCTTCATCATCCAATACCAAATCCTTCATCAACTCACTAGTTCCGTATTTTCTTCTACTTTGAAGGCTTGGACGCACCCAAAACCGTCGTTTACGCAATTTTTCGTGATTGATAATTACAAACGCGCCTAAAGCAACTAGTACATCCTCCTCGTCAGACATTTTGCGACTGAATGCCAACTCACGTGTAGACGACAAGCCAAAATCTAGGTTTGCCGCGTTGGCTTTGCCAACGCGGCATTGGCCAAAAAGCCAGCCGCGGCATAGTGTGGACACGGCTTTAAACGTCTTGTGTTTATATTATGCAGGCTTCTTCAAATACCCAAGACGATGTGAGGAGAATATTGAAAGTCCCTTGGATATGACATATATTATTTTAGAAAAATCGCTCTTTCTTAAAAGCCCCAACGAAGCTTTTGAAAACAGCATAATTAAAAAAACGTACATAATTCACTAAACTATACTATATTCTATTTAAAATAATAAATCTTACAGAAAAAATAATTACTATACTGATTTGCAAGTAATACTGCTATTTACATTTATATGTAGTAAAAGTGTAAATAATTAAATCAGTGCTCATTTCATATCACGTAACATCGTGTCATACCTATACATCATTAACAAAAATACACTCGTAATTTATAAATGTAAATCGTTAAGGCATGCCCGTATTGCAAAGAAACATTTACATGCTCGATTTCATTATATGGAATCAGAATAGCCGTAGGAAGGAACTATGTAATGTGATAAAGTATATGAATATATTACTCCTTGACCATATATTCCGTTTTACTTTTTTTACCGATGTATATCTGTTTTTGTTATTTCATTAAACAATCATAACACTAATAAGTTATAGTTTTGGATTTTTATCACCAAACATTCATTTTTCAGCAATGTATCTATGCTAAACAATGTCTAAAAATATATTTTATTAGACGAATAATAAATAAATAAATATATATATATATATAACATTTTCTACCATATATTTACAACCATATAGACTTGAACACTTGCATTGACCCTCAGTGGTGCCTGTTATGTTACACTTAGTGTGGCGTACTCCTATATTGTATAAATTGTACTATATATTTGATTATACAAGGACAGTAAACATTATTTTGGCGGGAGAAGTGTAGTTTGGTTGAAGATATGAAGAGGGCGCCAATATATATATATATATATATATATCCCTGCAGCAGTTGATAAACAGCTTAGCTACAACACTGCTAATAATAAATCCCACAGGGCGGTACCACGTGCTTACGTGTGTAATGTGACGAAAAACGTTAAGGAATATTTATCGTTGGTATAAGACATTTGAAGGACCTAACTATTCATAAAAGCGGCATCAAGTTACAGCTTTGTAGAACATCATGCAGTGTTTACGGTCTCTTCTGCAAGCGATAAGATGCTGTTCTGCAATATTGGAACACCCTATTATGTTCGTCGTTTTAAGACTTATCACAGACATCATTCTCTGGGCAGTTACAATAAATCATTCATAAAAATAAGCTCTTTTTACATAATATTCTTTTGCTTTACCAAACTGCAAACACAGTGGATATCCACCTTAGAGAGGATTTCAACGGTAGACACAATGTGTTAATATGTGTTAACATAATCGTTACCTCAACTAATCTGACGTGATAAATGTAGGGAGGACAGTAGTTTATTAACTTTTAACATGAAAAAAATACTTGTAACTCATTAAATAATGAAATATTTTTATATCATTTTAATTTTTTAAAGACTACTTAATATTTAGTAGTATATAACTTTTATTTTAACTATGATTTAACACAAATTTTAATTATTGCAATCTGGAATTTTATATGATTTTTGTAAAATAATTTCACATGCTTATGAAATAACATACCTTCTTCAGAGTACGAAATAACCAATTTATAAATAATTGTTTTATTAATGTGTTGGAGTTCATCAATTTTATAATGATCAAAAACAAACATAAAAATTGTGTTTCTAGGCGTAAATCATCTCTCAAGTTCGTCAAGAAGCAAAGTTGGCTGAAGGGGTAGTTTAAATTTGTATCTTGGCTTACATAGGATACCTGTGGGCCTGTACTATAATATTTCATTTTTGCTTTATCAATTAAGATTCTTTTTATAATAAAGTTCTATGGTAAAATTATACAAGAATTTTGTAATGTAGGGTATCATCTGAAAGGTCTTACTTAGTTCGTTCTTTTTATAATACAAACTGCTACTTAAAAGCGAGGTATGAAATCTCTGGGGAGCTAGTAGAGTGTTCTTATTCTATATATATATAGTATAATGTGCAAAAGCTTTTATTATATTACTATATTAATTTCAGATTTATCAAAGTAGTGTTCATTACAGTGTACGTTTTGATTTTATTCCATTTCGTGCTTCCTTCCAAATCATTTTTGAAAGATGGATTTCATCTATTAGCTGCCTTGTTATTGAAGAGACATTTCCAGAAGTTGACATGTTGAATCATTGGTTTTATATGCTATATCCTTATTTTGGCAACGATACAGTTTACACATCATATTGTATTGTGCAGTTCATACATTATTGCAAAAAAGTGGAAATACCAAATTGTTTGTGCAGCCAATTCAACATTCGTTGTAAATATTTATGTAAACAATAAATAGATTCCAATTTCCACTGGAAGCTTTAATTTTTTCTTTTGTAAGACTCAGCTTAGTTTTAAGACTATTAATATTTTTCTAAACAAGTTGGACAAAATTGCCCGGACCATTTAAATTACTGCTCTAATGTATATTTAGTTTAAGTTCCACTTCTGATCCTATGTTATAAAATATAAATAAATCATTAGTTGTGTCGCTAAGCACAACAAATTTAAAACAACGTGAAAGGTAAATATAAAAATTTGGACAGACTTTCCATAAATTTTACTATTCATGAAATTAAAAATAATATATACAAGACATAATCTAAATTATATGACACTAAGTAAAATTTGTTTTTTAATTTGTCGCCATATTTATTTGTGCGTGCTTAAACCTATGTATTAAGTCTGTTTACACTTGAGAAGATAGTATATTACAATCATCAAAAGTTTGTGTAACACATAACGCTGGCAAATATCCTAAACTCTTTTTTTTTAATTAACCTTTACTCATAAAACATTTTTTTTTAACTTTGGTTAAGAAAGCCGCAAGTCGTAAGACCCAATGGTAAGAATTGATGTATTTAATGAAGAAAAGTTATTTAAAGAGTGGCTGAGTCTTTGACTACAACACCGAATTAGGTAATAAACATAGAGTCACTCATTCTTCCTGTACAAAGTTGAGCGTTCTGAATGTATTCATTACGTACCGCGAGTAACAACACTGAGATTTATATGAAGTTACAATGCATTGACCGTGTCCACAAATGTATACATATAATTGACTTTACAATTGAATGGGTTGGACAGGCACTAACAGCCATACTGTAATATACTTTGATGGGATTTTTGTGGAAATTTCAACCTACAAAATTACCGCAGTTCAATCAATTCAGCAAGTGAAAGTGCTCTTCATTACATTACAGGGTGGGCTATTGGCTATTCCTATGTAAATGTAGCCCTTTTGTTAGACCACTCTTTCCATCTTTATAGCCACAGAGTTGCCACACATTTTCAGTTCCCAATATGTACTTCATAATAGAGAACAATAAATGCTAATGATATGTTTTAGATTAATAAGTTTTATAAGTTAGGTTGACATAATGTAAAATACAACTATTTTAACGGTCTAATCAACCATTTTGCCTCAAAATTCGGCACATTAATCCACAAAAATTACTTTTTAAATCTTGGCCATACAAGGTTAATACAATATAATACTTATTTATCAAAACTAAGCAGTAATTAAACGCTATATAAAATAAATATTATCCTGACTACAGAAGAAATTTCAGTGTTATACACAGCACAATAATACTTTACATAGTTCTCAACATCACTAGATATAAACAGAAAGTATTTTTATTTTATACATTTTCCACCTTTGACATGTTTTCCAAATATATGTTCATAATTTGTCTTCCTTCCAGTCAAATAATTCCTTTTTCTGAATATAATGGGTTGCCCTAAGGCCATTTTGTCAGATGTTTTTACAACAAAGTAGAGCAATCCTGGCAGCGTGTTATATTAGCGTGTGTGTATATCCCTACACATTCCCAGAAACCGCACATAATATTAACTCTGATATGTACACCACTATCAAGAGTTTTAATTTTTTTATAGCACTGCAACAGCTATTGAAGTACCTAAGACTTTTGCCTTCTTGATGTACTAAGACCCATTCTATAATGGTTTTGGCTGCCCCACTCCATCCTACTATGGCATACTTTACTTTTGCTTCAAAGAGAGAGAAATAGGATGTTTGTGCAGCAGATATCCGCATATTTCTTTTATTCTTCGTATGAAATATACTTCCGAAACAAGCAGTGATACATATTTATTCATTGTGAGTTTTCTAAGATAGGCTATTGTCCAACTGAAGCTGAAGCTCAGACACTCTGTAATCTTTTTCTATTCTTAGGTTTGGTATGCCTTCTTATTCCCTTGGATTTAGATTGGATTAATAATCTTTTAACATTTTCATAGTAAAGAAAGCAAAAGTACTGTTTAGTCATTACAAGTGTTATGTAAAAGATACTGTCAAGCTGCTTTTTACTGTATTTGTCTGATAATGTTAAAACAACATTGCCAGCAAACTCAAGAGATTTGACCTGCTCTCCTATATAACATTTAAAAAAGTTAAAATAAGAAATATTAAATGTCCAGAGCAGAATATTGAGGCATACCTCGCGTGCCTTTAAGTAATTTGGTAGGGTTTTATGGGGTACACCATTATGGCACTATATTTACCCCCCCCTCCATTCCACTTAAATAGCTACGAAACTACTTTGAATCAATTATTTTACTCCGATACATTATACTCCGTATGCAGTTTTTTAATCAACAAGGCATGGCCTATGTAAAGCCAAGAAATAGGCCTAATACAAAATATCCAAACATTTATCCTGTCAATAATGTATTCTAGTAGTTGGTAAATGCTCATTTTGTTAATGTTCCTTTTCTAAATCTGTACTGTTAGTTTTTGCTAAGATGTCCAGAAAACGTTCCGGTGTAGTTGTTATATTAATCTGTTAACTCTCTGGGAAACAACCATGATTGGTATATATATATATATATATATATATATATATATATATATATATATATATATATATATATATATATATTTAATGCAGTTTAAGGTTCAACATTTTCTATTTTCAGCTTCCACTAAGCTTTGTTTTAACATCGTCTACTCCAGCAGATATGTTCGGGTTTAGAATTTAAATAACTTTTTTACCTTCTCCTTGGTAAATATATGGTATGATTTTACATTGTGCCTGGTGATGTATTCAAAATTCTCAGAACAGGCTGTTTGTTTTGAGTTGTACAGAATCTTGTAATCGCTCTTCAACAGTACTAGCTAAATGTTCACAAAGGTGGTTTACGACAGATCGATATTCAATTTTCTTTATTATAAGACTCTCTTGCTCCCATCATGGTTTTTTGTTATAAGAATACGAACATTATAGAATTTTATTATTACCATAAATTTAGTCCCTGTACCAAAATGACTAGGCCATTTATATCATGATCTTTCTCATGGATGGACAGACAGACAGACGGACAGACAACGATACGAACTTAAGAATGTCCTGTTTGCTCCTTAACATTGCAAGTATAAGCTTATTTGTTCGTAATATTTTACAGCTTGTTTGATAGTCTCATGGGCATTTCATGTATAAATCTTAAGCAGAACTATTAAGTTAATATTGCATTATATCATCGTATTACATTTTGGTTCAGAATAATTATCCCACACAAAATGCACGTAACTTCACTTCTCTTTAGAGTGGCAGATCTTATTTAATGACTAAGCAGTGCAATCAGTCAAACGTTTGTTTCCGTAGTCCATTTTCGAATGTACTTATCTTACCTCAGTTTCTCTTATTCTAATCAGTATTCTTTCCATAACTGTAATACCACGAAATATAATGTTACATTCAGATCCCCGTAAGCTCAATATTTGATCATTTACAAAATCTTGTTTGATAATCAATTAATGTAGTTAAAAATTTCGAAGTCATGTTAAAATATGCACATTTTACTTTAATTTTTCTGACATTTTATTGTCAGCCTATTACTCATGGATCTTAAACATTTTTTTTCTGCTCGTCTGTCTGTTTATCTGTCAAAATAATATGTACGATAGTATAATAATAATATGTCGTAAAATACTGACCTATAGGCTTGAAATTGTCTATGAAACTTTACTTCTTTATAATGAACACTAAGTACGATAGTAGAGTACGTGACTCCATGAGGTGTTGTTGAGCGTTAGCGAATATTTTTTTACATTGCTCTTATGGGTAAACAAGATGAAAACGAGAAAATAGTAGGATAAATAAATTTATAAAGAAACCAATAAGAGAATTTAACATGTGCCATATTAAGATATATTTTGCCTAACTATCCCAATACTTACAATTTAAAATTATATATATATATATATATATATATATATATATTATATTTATATATTTCTCCAAGTTCCCGATATATCATAGAACTTAAATATAAAAACTCAAATCTTTACACAATTTTTTGTATATATTATTAAGGAAAACATTTACTGAATTTAAAAAAACTAGCAAACTTCTTTGCTGCTAACAGGTCGAAATTTTAAACGTAAATAATCATCTTTTAGAAATTTTTGTATTATATGTTATAATACAAGGACTTATATTTACCATTTTGATCCATTATCTACACATTTGGATTTTTTTTTTTTAAACGTTGTAGGAATTCAAAATATTAAACATAAATATGTTTTATACAGATTTTAAAGTTATAATATGGATAATCCTGATAACACAAAGGCATAGCAATGAGTGGCTTAACACTTTGTAAATGCATTGCACTAGAAACAAAGCACTGAGTAACGCAAAGTCCTGTGGATTACGTTAGTCCAGCGCTGTCGATATGTCAATAGTCCCTTGTTAACTTGGATGTCGTTAGTACATTCCATCTCAGTGTTGACAAGCCGATAAAGGCGTGATCTGACAAATGTTTGAAGTGAGTTTACATACTGCATATTACAGCGTCTATAAAAAATATTAAATAAAAGTGTTACTTCATATGTAAGGAAATAACTCTAATCAAATTTTATACACATACACATAATTACACATAATTTTATACACATAAGTAACATCTGTATCATAATAACTATGCCTGTAATTGAACCAATGCAATTAGTAGTCTTAATCTTTCACACACGTATTATGGGAAATAATGCGCGGTAGAGCGACTGCAACACGCATATAACGACAAATCACACTATTTAAGTTTTTTTACGCGAAAACGCACAGTAGTTAGTAAAACTTGTGATACAATTCGTGTATTTATTTAAGAGGCAACACCATTTACATTAGACACCTTAAAATCCCTCATGGCAGAGAGTTGGTAGTGCCAAGCATACAATAAATAATCATAACACAGACAGCAATAGATACAGGATAATTAGTTTTTAATTAATAATTAGTAGTAATTAATAAAAATAACAACAATAATAACTTAACAATACAGGCAAACAATAAGTCAAGTAGCAACAATTAAGATTAACTGAAATACCTAAAGAGAAAACCATAACAAAACATAAATATAATATACGAACAGGCAACAATAATAGACGATAAATAACAATAGAATCAATAATAGACAGTGAGAACAATTCAATTTTTACGAGAAATTTGTGAATGTAATTAGTACTTAAAACTGATTAACCTTTCAAGTTGAGGGCTCCAAAACATTGGCATTTAAATTGAACTCCAATAATTCTTGAGTGGATCAAGAAACTGGAATATCTTCCAGTGACCATTACTTAAGGATTGCATTTTAAGGCATTGGAAGAGGATATGTCTAAAAGCCGCGAGTAACTGTTAATTTAAACTAAAAATAGTTGTAACTTGTATACACGTGGAGATTCTATACTGTAACATGTGTAAGGTTTTAATTCTGACACATTTTTTATAGCCATTAAACCAGATAAACACAGGACGTTTTTAGGTTCAGATTGCATATAAATTTGTCTACTTTAACTAGGTTAATTCTTTGGTTTAATTCCATGTAAATTTCAATAATGTGAAATACCAGCGTATCTAACGTTTATTGTGTTCTTTAGAAGATTATAAACTATGAAAGATTGGTAGCAAGGCGCAGTCAAGAGTGATGTAATAAAAGAGGATATTGCCATAGTTGCTTGACTAACATGGTAACTGTTATTTCACATCAGTGGCTTCGTCTTGCATATATTATTTTGAAATAAAACTCAATGCCAATTGAACGCGGAAACTGTAGGAAACTCAATTGTACACTCCAAACAGTATTTATCATATCTGTTTTTTGCTATTCAAATGGTATTATCATATATTATTTTTTTAATAATAAACGAGTTCTGTGTCGATTGTATATTCCTTTATTATTCGTGCAGACACCGCTTGTTCGTTATAGTAAAACATAAACGATATGCATAAGTACATAAGTACATCATCGTAAACACTCTTATGACAATGTTTTATGTTCAGTTATATGAAAATTTGTTGAAATGATCCATTACCATGCTTATATTCTAAACAATCTATGTTAAACCTTTGGTTCTGATAATTAGTCATCATAAAAATATAGTCGGGAATTGATTTTTTCAAATTTTAACATTCAAACACACATAATATAGATGATACATATCTACCCAATTATTTAATAGAAATTTGACTTCATCTGGTATATACAATATCTAATCTAATTACATTTACAAGTCAAAAGTTAATATTATGATGTATAAATTATTCTCCATGCAGAAATGGTTCATTTTTTTCTTAAATTGTTATATAAACTAAGATTGTTTAATGGACACTGTCTAGTTAAACTATATCAGATGAACTTCAAGTGTTATGTAAACCTTCTCGTTCCACTGTCCCTTTTTTGATCCGTCACATTGTTAATCCTAATCCTAACCAAGTTATTAAAATATAAAATATAAATAAAGAAATATCTACATGTTTCATTACTTGAATATCAAAAGAGTAAAACAGTATCATATAACCATGTGTTAATGTGGTTAATGTGGGTATAATTTATATTGCCGTACACCACAGAGAAGATCTATGAGTTTGAATCTTTTCAAAGAGGTTCTGGTGTAAGGGGGTGTTTCCGGTTCTTCAGGTCCCCATTGATACAGTTGCGGTCGGCTTGAAGCTCCCTCATGTACGCTTGAGGCATGACGTAGCGGACTAGTACTACTTTTCTCTTAATGAAGTTGACCTTAGGGTCTCCTCCCCGGTACACGTTCTCAGGAGTAGTTTGGGTGTTGCTCCAGGACTACTGCCTGTGACTTCCACTGCCCTATGACGAGGCTTCGCCGTCCTGGCAACCTTGTTTCTGGTGGTGTGGATTTTGTCCACGACAGCTGTAGCGTTGTGAGGGGTAGGTAGGTGGACTTTTTGTCTTAATGGCGTGGCGGCCTGACTCATACTGTGTACCAACTGTTCTTATCTCAAATCATTCTCTTTTACTATCATACTGACAAATACGCATAAACACACATCTTGTATTGGCATTTTTTACACTATTGTTCTTGTTGCTATACTGTATATTGTTAATAAATATTCTTATTATTATTACTACTGCTGAATATTGTTGTTGTTATAAAATATTATTATTGTTACTTATTGCATTATTAGATGGTATATGATTATTTAGTGATAGTATTCTTTTTCGTTTCTCCATTGCTTTTGTTTTTGATTTTCCATGGTTTGCCTTATTTATTGGTTACTGTTGTCTATTTTTAGTTCTTGGTTATTTCATGCTGATTGTTATTACTTAATGCTGGCTTGTAATGATATCTCAGTTTTGATTTATTTATTTTATTATCCATCTATGCTGAATTATGCAATAGCTTTCAATAAACAAATATTCTTAAAATAAATCATTGAATTAGGAAACTGATATTGTAAAGAAACTAATCTTTCCAGTTAACAGATTATCAAAACATAAATTCACGGTATAAATTGAAAAATGGAAACGAATACAAATGCATGTACAAACAGTGTACCTTTTTTATCTGTAAAACCTTTGCCCCATCAGATTAACACTGTAAGATGCGAAAACACACCCCGAAACTGCTCACTTTGCTCATTGTTCATAATAAGTTATTTAACACATCTAACAACACACAATCACATCGGGTAACTTAAAAAATACTCTTATGGAATATTATTCATTATAGTTTAAATAAATACTTGAAAAATAAAATACACGAGTAATAAGTGGATATGTTTTCTTGTAAAATTTATATGAAACTGTTTTAAACTGTGTAATTGGTTACAAAACATATATGGATACAAAGTTTAGACCAACCATGAAAGATGCAAATTGCCTTATTTTGCGTTGATTTTGGTGCACATATTCCTGTACTCTTACTCTTCCAAACTGTTTTAAATCAGATTACAATAACGCCTAAATAGACAGTCAGGAAAATGTATTACTATTAAATCTAGCGAATTGTTGCAGGAAAATTTGTATACTTATGTTTCTGCTGATACAGATACCCATAATATGTATTACGAATAGGGTTAAATGAAGAAGAAACCGACAGAAAGAGATGATCCTATATCTGAAAAATATTTTAATCACCAATAGAATATTATTGTTCGTTATTCACAAAAAAGTTATTGAATCAATTAATATAAAAGTTGATTGAGTTTAAGGACTTTTAAAAATTAGGTATTAACCCATAAAAGTCAAGAATAAGATTTGTATACTTGAATTTGTACTTTTTAAATGCAAGTTTCCAATAAACTACTCTATGACGATAAAATAGTACATTTCCATTTACTACAACATGAAATATCTAAATATATAAAATACTGTTGGAAATGTTATTCAATATAAAATTAAAATCTATTTTGTGAGCTATGTATAATTAGAGTGCAAAACTAATTTAAAAAATATTATAGTAAGTAATCAACGTGCAGAAAAATAAATTATAATATTTGTATTTTATGAAGACAACACTTTGGGTGTAAGATAAATAAAAGTGGAACGTTTCCACGGAGGTTCTTTACGTCCCGATCGCCACAGGCACTCCGTCATCACTACTGCCATTAAAACTTATAAACGTCGTCATGTTTGTTTAGGAACAACTTCTCTCTTTTTGAGAACCTTTAAAGTTTGTAAGTACGACTCAGAAGTGTCCATCTCGTGTTAAAGTTTAGTCTTCTGCATCAGACCGCAATACAGTTTTATCAGAAAGATTTTTTTCAAATGTCTTATTTACTTTGATTGTTATGAACTTATAATAAAAAATATTTTTATTATTGTGATGCAACCGTGTTTCAATTGGTAGTAAATGAAAGCTGGATGTAGACAAAGTTATACGTTATATATATATATATATATATATATATATATATATATATATATATATATATATATACGGCAAGTGAGAGATCCGGGTTCGACTTCCGGCGGAGCGAGTGTTTTTTGTGATTCAATGTTTATTGAAATTAAATAAGGCTATTGCCATTTATACAATTTAATGTAAATAAAAGTCGTTTGACAGGTATTTGGTCTTCCGATCATATGTTAGTTTGCTTATTTAAACGCATATGTGACAGATACGGCCAAATACAAAATAATTGAATCGGAAAAAGTAAGCGCTCTATATATATATATATATAATATAAGTTTATATATATATATATATATATATGAAATATATTTCAAGAAAGGAAGGATTATTAATATTTACTTACTTATATTCGGTAATAAATGTAATTATAACTAAATGTATGATTGTATTCAATAATACTAAATGACAATTATCAATTCATAATAATGATTTTTTTATTATTTACGATTTTACAATTTTTACTGGTTGTTGCAATCTATGACCTGGAGTGATAACCTATTAAAAGAATTATTTTATAAATTACGTATGCATATTTTTTATTAATCCAGGCACCTACACAAAATAAACTATACACGTAAAACTTTTTATAGGTACTTTTAATTTCAAGTGGCAAATCATTCCTATCAGATTAAAAATCAAAAATGTTATTATTTTAATGTAAAAACGTAAAAATAACTTGTTTTGTTACAATTTGGTCTGTTATTTTAAAACTGTTATATTTTTTTATATCATATTCAAATGTGATTTGAAAAACCGGGACCACTATATTTAGCACATTCTATGTAAAAAGCTGATTTTAAATAAAGCTATTTCAAATGGATTCCCAAACTTAAATGTAGCAAATTTGTTTTATTTTATTTGCGAACTTTGGCTAAAAATGTTTTAACAGATGTTTACTGATACTTTGAAATTTGACTTTGTTTCGTGAATATTGTCATTCTTTTATTTTAAAATTATAAAATATTCCGTAAAATACTTCTCATATTCCTCTGCATCAAAACTTGCCACAAACTTTAACAAATAATCAAATAAAGAATCAGCCAAACTTATCAAGCCGTTCCCGATATTAACGCTTAGCAATCCATTTAAAAATACATTTTTATTTATAAAATAAAATAGGATTGACGGAGTAACTTGACGAAACGTATGCTTAATCCGTAACAGACTAGTATAGTCATGTAAACGTAGTAGTATGCACTGTATTTAAATCCTTATGTGGTATTCTCACTTTAAAATCTATGCTAATATAGGCTAAATCAAAACATATCCTAATAACCGGTATTTTATAGGCCGGTAGAATGCATTGTTATCTACATTTGTAAGATAATTCTCAGCTAGGCCTCAAGGAAAGCATTACTAATTGTACAGAAAATAAGTAAATTAATCGTTCAGTTTATTGTGACCAATTTTGAAAAATAAGGTATCGGAGGTGTTTTATATTGCACATCTTAAATAGGGTTATTGTTTATTATTAAAATAGTTTAGCAGCATTAAATTTTTAATTAACAGTTCGAAAATTAATGTTATTATTACACTCAATACGCATGATATACGCACCAGATTTCGTTACTATGGCTTAGACTTTTTTAAATAAAAAATATTTTTACAAAGCACTTACAGAAAGACAGGTGGAAAAGAAATCATTTTTGGACATAATACTAAGAAACAATAAACAGAAGATGGATTGTACGTTGACTACAATCTTGTCTTAAGCAAAAATTAGTAATTAGTAATAGTAATTTCAATTAGATGCAGTTTGCTAACTGCCACAACAACTTGGCTCCGAGCTATCATTATATTGAGTGCTTCGTACTCCAGTTGATCTTAACTAGACCAATAGACGAGAGTTGGGTTCATGCCAATTACAATCTTTGTTGTCCTCCACAGCTTATAGCTGCGTTTCTATTAAATTTGTATGATACAGTTTGGTTTGTAATTACGAAGTACGTTTAGTTAAAATGAGTATTACTTTGTATACGATATCTTACTTGGGTTCAGGTCCATCCGACATATAATGTCCCTTTCAAACTTTAAGTTTTTCAAACTTTCAAAACAGCAGTATCAGTGAGAATTATCACGTTGAATATTGTTTAAGTTGCAGGATCCATAAACAATATTTGCTAACTTTTAATTAACACCATGGAATGTTTCTAGTATAATTCAAATCAATTTTTATTTGTTTATACTCGTCATCAACAGGCACAGTGAATTAATTAGGATTGTAAAATTAAAAGTGTGAGAACTAAAAGTATGTTTCAGTTTCTTTGAGATTGAGTTACATCAATAATGTTCAATAATATTGCAGACCCCATTGTTATTATTTAACAGAAACAGAATGAAATGAACAAATTCTGATCAGGTTTGGAACCTGCACATGTTTATTCTTAATGAAACAGTAAACTGTAATCAAGAAATGAAGAAAATCACACACATCTGAATTTAAATACATCTTGTAGTCAAATAGAACACACTGAAAACTCAAAAATACGTATATTATCGATTGAGAACCACATTGTCCGCTAATAAAGAGAACAGTAACTGTCCGACAGGATAGCCTCTAAATTATCACTCTGATAACACGTCTCAGTTCCCCCTCGATATTTTATTTAGATATCGACATCTTGTCACTAATTACTGTCAAGTATCTGGTAATATAAAAGTATTATTATATACGCTGGATATATAAACAATGATTATTACTATTGTACACACGTCGAAGACCATGTTTAACTAAGTGGAGAGTTATTAAGGATATCTGGCTGCGAGTTTGCGTTAGAGAGCGCAGATTTGAATCCTGTCTTTGACGGCTTCACATTTTATCAATACTGTCAACCTTGTACTGAATTGATTATCTCCCTTATTATGTTTGATAAGATATTCGCACAGACCAGTGGTCAATGAGGACGGGCAGAATGAAAATGAAAAGAGGATCAGCCACCCTTAAAAATCTGTAAAAAATAAATAAATTTCTTACACGTTTTAAGTGAATGGTGTGGACTATTAGAGTAAATGCTCACACAGTGCTTTGGTAATAATATAGGCTACATATAATTCTAATCCTGCTTTGTATAGGTACCATAATAACGGAATAGACATATTTCATTGGGGGGTGGGTATTCCATAACCCATGGCCCGCACTACAGGTGGATCGTAGGAGCCTGTATTTTCTAAATCCGACCCTGGGTCCCATTAGAACAGAATGCATGCTTACACCCAGGAAACATATGATCATTAGCAAATTAGGTGATTAGAATATTCCTTTTAACTAAAGTAAATATTATGGGGGATTTTACTTAATGGAAAATTTGGAAAGTCACAACCAATGAAATAAGTAAGATACAACAAAAAACTTTTGTTTTGTATTTGATTTAATTTTTATTAAATGAATGTTTTTTGTAAATAATTTGGCTTTGGATTAAAATTATAACATATAAAAAATATACTACTTATGTACTAACAGATAAATGTAAAATCAGCTTAGAACACTTTAAAAAACGGAAATAAATGATTTAAGGTATTAAATATAATTAATATTAGGTTTAAGGGGAAAATTTTAATTTATTGCTTCGTAGCATTTTGATTATGTAACACTAGAACTTCAATACTGGGACAGCATATATTTATGATTGATTAAGTATGATATTTGATTAAGTTATATCTCGTGTAGAACTAATTTACATGATTCTTACTAGTTATATATGCAAAACTAGAGACGCCTCGTCTGGGATTGGTTTGGACATGTTGGTATACAAATCTCTAGATCAGCAGTGACGGCGTGTTACATGAGCAAGATTCGACATGACACGGTCACTTAACATGTGAGGCCAATTTTCTGCTTCGACACCATTCGCAGGAAATTGCAACAAATACAAATATAGACTTTTCTTCTTGCTTCTTAGAGTTATATGTAGCAAAATAAATATATTTTTAGCTATGGCACGCGTCATTCGTGTTATTCACATTCTTTGCTTATTAATCCGAATTTCTATTAATGTGAGATTTATCATACGATACAATTTATCACACAATTTATGCAGCAAAAGACTATTGAATCAGAAACATATTCAGTGGAACATATTTTTACGCATTTTTATGCAGTTTTTTAGTCTCTTTTATATATAAGTCAGTTCTATTACAGCTTTAGAGGCAACACCAATTTCACAAAATTTCTACAGAATAATATCTTAGTACAAAAAATTGAGCTAACTAAATGAACCTATTGAAACTGCGACGGAATATTGCAATACATTCATAAATTAAAGCAACAAGGTAAGTGTTGTGGCCTATTTTTTTTAAATTATAATACTAATTTAAATATACAGTACAAACAAAAATATTGTTTTTGGTAAATAATTAATTAGACCAAATAAAATTTTGCTAAATTGAATAAATAATAATACAAATTTAAAAAAATTATCTACAACTGTTTAAATTTTATAATTTGTAATAAAATCTTAATGGTTTAAACTCAGTCTGTCGTAATTCGATTACAACGAAAAGTTTTTTATACTTGAAAATACAGAATGTTCTATATCATGATACCAGTAAATAACATAAACTATTAAATGCAATATATACTAGTAGTACAGTCACAGTTATTTCTGGCAGTCAGTGTTATCTAAGCATGCGCCATTGTGTACTCAAGGTTAGTTCTGAACGTCAGTATTACATGGTTAATTCTGAACGTCAGTGTTATCTAAGCATACGCCGTTATGTACTCAAGGTTAGTTCTGAACGTCAGTTTTACATGGTTAATTCTGAACGTCAGTGTTATCTAAGCATGCGCCATTGTGTACTCAAGGTTAGTTCTGAACGTCAGTTTTACATGGTTAATTCTGAACGTCAGTGTTATCTAAGCATGCGCCATTGTGTACTCAAGGTTAGTTCTGAACGTCAGTATTACATGGTTAATTCTGAACGTCAGTGTTATCTAAGCATACGCCGTTATGTACTCAAGGTTAGTTCTGAACGTCAGTTTTACATGGTTAATTCTGAACGTCAGTGTTATCTAAGCATGCGCCATTGTGTACTCAAGGTTAGTTCTGAACGTCAGTATTACATGGTTAATTCTGAACGTCAGTGTTATCTAAGCATGCGCCATTGTATACTCAAGGTTAGTTCTGAACGTCAGTTTTACATGGTTAATTCTGAACGTCAGTGTTATCTAAGCATGCGCCATTGTGTACTCAAGGTTAATTCTGAACGTCAGTATTACATGGTTAATTCTGAACGTCAGTGTTATCTAAGCATGCGCCATTGTGTACTCAAGGTTAGTTCTGAACGTCAGTTTTACATGGTTAATTCTGAACGTCAGTGTTATCTAAGCATGCGCCATTGTGTACTCAAGGTTAGTTCTGAACGTCAGTATTACATGGTTAATTCTGAACGTCAGTGTTATCTAAGCATACGCCGTTATGTACTCAAGGTTACTTTTGATCGTCAGTGTCCTCTAAGCCTACGTCATTGTGCACTCAAGGTTAGCTCAGACCTTCAGTTTTTTTAAGCAACAGCCATTGTGTAATAAAGGTTAATTCCGACCGCCAGTGTTTTCCAACCACACGCCATTGTGTAATCACAGTTAGTTCTGGACGTTAGTATTATCTAAGCAACAGCCATTGTGTAATAAAGGTTAATTCCGATAGCCAGTGTTGTCCATGCATACGCCATTGTGTAATCACATTTAGTTCAGGACGTCAATTTAGTCTAAGCCTACACCATTGTATACTCAAGGTTAGTGGAGGAGGGGCGGATAAGAATCGCTTCGCTCTACCCGTCATTACTGCATCTACCCTTGGATGTTCTGATGCACATACATATAATCACTCTCTCTCTTAAGGCCTACCTTAAATTAAGAATGGTAAGCTTGGGCCGTAGTTACGAGATTTATGTATTTACTGGTGTATATAAATTTAACAGAAATGTATGCACTTATTATTTCATTATATAAAAATACATTAATTTCAGTAGCAGTTATTAATTTAATTCCGCATGAAATATAGCCTTGCTATAACGGTAGGTCCCCAGAAGGTATAATAAGTTATACTCTACAGATCTATCATAAATATGATTTTTATAAACACAATTTGCATTATTTTACCTGTTTTGTGATAGTTTTGTATTGTAAACGGTATTTATCACAAAATAGTTTAGATGAAAAATTGGACAACATATATGTGCTTTTATTCTAAACTCTTAGGATATGTTCTGAAAAAAACACTGTTCCAGTACTGTCTTATAGTTGTGCCATAGATGAGGAGGCTCCAACATGACTTTTCGTCACATTCGTTATAGATTGAGGAAGTTCTCGTATTGTAACTAATATAACTTATAAATAATATTCGGAGTTACTACCCAAGATTTACCAATTAAAAATGGTGCTACAACATAACTCCCCTCAATGTCACTCCATACACTTAGTGTAAGTAGGTACGAAGTGTTTTATTAGTAACTGCACACAAATATTATTTGTTAAAAAATAAAATGTTTGTCATTGAATAATCTTTACTCAGTGTTACGTGTTACATTTCAATAAAATTATAAATTAAAGATCCTAACCGATGGACCAAACAATGTTACGTTCAATTAAGAGAGGCATCCGGCCCGGGGGGAAAAAAAGATGTAGTGTGAGGGAAAATTAATAACATTATTCAATCATTTTTTGTGAATAATTATTTTTAAATACGTTTGGAGAACCAGTCGGGGTCTCCAACTTCCAATAATTTTAAAAGAGACAACAAATCGGTAAGCATCAACACATTTTAGGATAGGAAATTTCATGGAATGTGCCAATATTCACTCATCAATAGACGTCTTTCACGAGAACCGCCACAAGAGGAGTCTCTGGACCAGGCGCACGTGACGAGAGGGAGACAAGACCTGAGAGAGTTCCAGGGGGGGGGCTCGAGAGTCCACACTGATGGATAGTCCACGTTCGCGGGAAAACATACAATTTAGCACACACAACGGGGCACTTAAAGGGTAAACAAGGTATAGCAGAATAGATAAAAAAATACAAAGAATGGTGAACTATAGAGATTGAGGTGGCATAATGAGCAGACGCCTGTTACGAGACGCATGCTGTAGCGTATTCCTACTTATATAACGTAGATATGTTATAACATACATCACTAATTAGGCAATATTCCTTTTCAATATTACACGCGTAAACAGCTGTACACGTCTATATAGTTCGGGCTCTTTTATATTAGTCCCTAGTTGTTTATAGATACAATAAAACGTACAGTTTACTCAGGAGATTTATCCATCTAGCTGGGTACCTTAAGCTTAACAATCAGCACTAACTCTTTTTTTAATTCTCCAATTTTGGTACATGAAGTTTCCGAAGTTATTAAAGGTTTGGAGAATAGAAATCCTCTGGATCTGACAACATTAACACATACCTAATAAAGTATATTTCAGATTTAGTATCATCTGTCTTAACTCATATAGTTAATTTTAGTTTCATTTTAGGTGTATTTCCAGACAGATTAAAATCAAGTATAGTAATTCCACTTTTTAAGAAAGGAACTTCCATTTAAAATGACAACATACAATCAATTACCTTTTCGTGGTTTTTTCTAAGATTTTTTAAAATTTGTGAAAGTCAGGCTTGTAAAATTACTTAGGAAAAATAAGTTCTTTTTTTCAAAAATCAGTTTTTTATTTTAAATAAATAAAAAATGCGAGTTTATAAAAGGTAAAATCTACAGAGGAAGCCTTTATAAACGTAACTAGTATGATTTATGAAAGTCTTAATATAGGCAATATATTTATCGAATTACTTGTAGATTTCATTGAAAGCTTTTTATTTCGTAAATCACGAAATATTTTTTAATGGAGGCAGTGAGAGTGCAAAGAATCGCGCTCAGCTGGTTCCATAGTTTTCTCTCCGGCAACAGCAAATGCGCGTCGGCGGATGCCTCTTTTTATGATATTCAATAAAAATTTGTGGAACAATTTTTAAATGGAAAGCCTAGTGCTTTTTCAGATGATGCAGCAATATTTTTACTCTCATTTTTATAAAATCTTCTTTTATAAACTTTTTCTGAAACATTCAATAAGAATTTTATAATTTTGTTTAGGACAAATTATTAAAAATGTTATATTTTGAATTGATTGAATCAAGAAGTCCTGAATGAAGTACGGAATAACTTTTTGGGTGGTTACTTTTAAATATCTCACTGAAAAAATTAAAGGTAGTTCAAATTAAATTTTTTAAGAAAAATATCAAATAAGAAAAAGAGAGACAGCTCCTTCCTTTCGTTCTTAGAGCTAAATATCTTATCGCTAGGACATCTGTATGTAATTTAAGCTTTTTTATTTAATAATTGGTAACACTGGGACTACCAATCTGTAATATAAAACCAGAAGTATCTATCAACGAATGTTTAGAGCTCCTAAATTGGACAAAACTTTATAAAGTATTCTTTCACTCATAACGATCCTTTTTTGTTCAACAAATTGCCACTTAATATTAAAAATGTTTAAATATACTGTCACTAGTGACCTAAAAATATTGAAACCGTCTGTTAAACATTGGCTGTTTTCTACTGATGACTAATAAAATTACTTCCACAGATGTTTTTTCCTACATTCTCTTTATACTATGGTTTTATTTTACTCTTCTGCATACAGAAATAAAATTCTGTATTCATAAAAGTAGTATGTTTACAATGCAACTTATATTATTAAAATACTATATGAAATATTAAACAATACATTGTTTTGTTGTTGTTTTTTCTAATGCAGCAATTGCCATTTTCTACGATTAGCATTACAATAGAGTATTACTTTTTAAATAATGAACTTAATTAAATATTAAGCAACAGTTTTCAGAATTCGTTTCAATAAAACAAGTTTACCTATGCACAATAATTGTTCTTACCACAGTCAATTAGTCCTTAGAATAGATAAACTTTTTAAACTATCTTAATTTTAACGATAAGAGTGAGTCAGCTGCATCTGACACAAACTTCACAGAAATACTGCTAAACAGTGATCATCAGCTACTTTGGACTCTAGAAATAACTTTTTCTGTGTTCTATCACCGGCCACGATACTTGAAACATTCGTACGTATTTATGAATTCCAAAATTAAAATGAAAAAATATATATAATTTTTTGCATATGCAATATGGAAGTTATGAGGAAGTTATATAGGAGCATATGCAAAGTGCAATGAAAGGTTTCTCAGGTTCATGTCCTAAGTGAACATAATGAGCCCCACATTGTAGAGATTGGAGAGTATCGGGAGCACTCTGTGTAGAAAGTGCAAAGTGCAATGAAAGGTTTCTCAGGTTCATGTCCTAAGTGAACATAATGAGCCCCACATTGTAGAGATTGGACAGTATCGGGAGCACTCTGTGTAGAAAGTGCAAAGTGCAATGAAAGTTTTCTCAGGTTCATGTCCTAAGTGAACATAATGAGCCCCACATTGTAGAGATTGGAGAGTATCGGGAGTATTCTGTGTAGAAAGTGCAAAGTGCAATGAAAGGTTTCTCAGGTTCATGTCCTAAGTGAACATAATGAGCCCCACATTGTAGAGATTGGACAGTATCGGGAGCAATCTGTGTAGAAAGCAACGTCTTTATAGCGGAAAGTACTTCACGTTTTACTATCTGTTTCCTTAAACCTGCTTGAGGAGAAGATACTTATACATCTTTACTATTGACAGCATATTGTTTGCTGTATCGGTTCTCATATTGCCTCTAAGACTGTATCCTGTACATGCCACGATAATAATAATTTTGAATCTACTATATACCTGATACTCGTTTTAAAGTTTTATATATTATGCTTAAATATGAGTGTCATAGAATTTATTGTTGGAATGTATATACTATTTACATTAGTGCTCAATTATTACTTTTGTTCCCTCGTTCCAATTTCCGTTTTAATGGCAGAAGTCCGTGAAGCTTATATTCTGTGACCAGCAACTTGTAAAATCTGATTTTTTTTCTTTTCCATTTTAGAAGGGACAGAACACTTATATAAAAAATGAATTCATATTGTAATTTTCGTAGAAATAGAGATAATAACTACACAAGTGACACCTACTTCCATATTGGTCAAAATCAACACATTTTCAAGTTGAAAAGAAATCTTTTCAGATGTAAAAATATTGTAAAATGCTTCGCTACCATTCAACCAATAAATAACATATAATTTTAAAAGCCAACATATTTCAGGTAAGCTTTAGAATTGCACTAAGTGGGCTGTCTGAAATGAAAATACTTCCTGCTATTAGCTTGATCACTTTTTACAACATTCTGCAGATGTTAAGATAAATATTGAAGAGCACAGGAGTTCACAAGCCAAGTATTTCATTGTAAACACTTGAGGTGTAAGGAGATAGGCTAGAAGGTGAGAGCACTTTGTACATTGTACATAACCGGGTTTTTCCAGAGGAATTTCCCTGAGAAAGAAATTGATTGTCAACAGTGCTTGTTTGATTGAAGGTTGAAAAGGAATTGTATCAAAAGGATTTAAACTATAGAGGATGTTGTTAATTGTAAATAACGATAATGTTATTTAAACAATTAAATAACATTATCGTTATTTAATTGTCTGGCAATGATATAACTATTATTTATTTGTCTGGCAGTCGTTTTTTATAAGTTGTGTATGGGGCTAAGAAAAATATAATAGATAAAAAGTCTTTTATGTTTTTAACCACCAAAAACACACCACCATTCTCGACTTCTATCTAAAACTAACGCGTTTCACGACCACCTTCCTTATTGGAAGGAATTATTTCTCTATCTAGGTCAGGAAAACTAAGCTGTGTGCTTGTATTGCAATACAAATTAGCTCACGGCTCTAAGACTAATCAAGCATATTGACTTGTGGCAGGTATCCTACAGGCCCTGCTGATACTAATATGCTGCTAGTTATTGTGCTTAGTTGTGTGTGTAAACTGTATTGGATGAGCAAAAAGTCCATTAGTTTGGTCATGTCTAAAAATATTTTTCGTTGTTTTCAGCGTTTAATTACATAACACGATAACTTTATTATATTTGTAATAAAATTTTGTTTTCTAATAAAAATGGTTAACTTATCAGTTAATAAGTTATATTCCTATTATAGTATTTATGAATTAAAAAGATTTATGGTTTTTTATTGAACTTAGAAAGAAGTTAAAAATAATATGAGAGTACCACATCAATCATATCATTATCGGATGTGAAACAATAACACTTTTTACTAATTATATGTTTATTTGCTAAATATTAGCTCAAAATATATAATGATTTTTTTTATTGAAATAATTCAAGATGGCTTATGAAGGTTAAAAAATTGTAATTGTTTGACTTTTGTCATTTTAAGGGGAGTGAGTCCCATACATTGTCACACATTTATTTTTATTTGGTGAAAAATAGCCATTTAACAAATACCGTACTACAAAATGACATTTAATTTAAAGTGTTTTTATGTGAATCTCATAAAAATATTAGACCTAGGTCAAATCGATTAACATACGATTAACACCGTAAAGGCAAAACTAATACACTTTTAAACAATTAAGAATTTTAAGGTTTCTGTTTTCGTTTTAAAATTATATAAGGCAGAATTCAGTGAAATGTTGCTAACAATAAAAGCAAACTATAGGCCTAAACGAGCATGTACGGTGATAATTTATGTAGGGCAAGTTTAAATAATATTCATGATTCTAAATCATCATTTTCTAATATAAAAATCAGAACTACGGTTATAATAAAATAACAAAAAGAGAATAATGCCTCATCATAAATGTTTATTGTTGGTTCCTTGTGACATTACAAGTATCAATATGAACTCGCAATTTTACCAGCCATTCACGATACTGTTGTAGTTTTGCAGTTGAATAATTATTTTAATCCAATGCTAAACTTAAATTGCATTTCTGTTTTATTAATATTAGTAGCAATAAACGTTTATTACAAGGCACGGGTAGTAAGAAATAAGAATCCCAAGAGACCATTTCTAGAATGTTTCTTTATTGAAACGTACCCGACAAAGCCAGATATTTGACTGTCAGCCAATTAGTTCGATACAACTATAATACTGTTAATTACGTAAAATTTCCCTGTCCAGTTGGAGTATGACATTCAGACTGTCTAGTCTTAACTTTGCAAAGAGCTAAAGATCTACGATGCCTAAGAATATGTTTCATGTTATCGTCTAATGCAACTCTTCGGGCACCACCATGAATTTAATGTAGACCAAATTATTCTTACGGATGCTGTTTACTGGAATGATCGTATAGAAATGTGTGGTCGGGCCCAAGGCCGCTCGTAATTAGCTGGACCGATGACATCATGGTAAAGTGGACCGGTTGCTGGTGAAAAAGTAACGCTAGCATTTGAACCCTATGACAATTTAATTTATGACGTTTTGAGTGATGATAGATCATTGTGATGAAAAACATTCAAAGAACAACGGCACAGTTTTGATACAAGGGCTATACTGTCATCAAACTATATTATTACACAAAGTATTTTGTTGGTTTACTCATTAACAGGGGCTTTGAGATGGTTTTAGTAGCCCATTCGTCGTGTTGCTTTACCGAGACAAGAGAAGTTGAGAGTGAAGCCGGCGAAGCCAGGTATTATTTCGTAAATATAACGACCAAGTCGACTGGTCAAAAAGAGCGGTGTAGAGGTGGAAACTATCTAATCGGACCTTACAAGGACAATCGACCAATTAAGATTATAAAGCACAAAATTAACATAAAACAGAGTGTACTCGCTTAAAAATATTGCTTTGCAAACTCTTACAATTTACCAAATTAAATCATTGTTGCGGTGATTGTTCTACTGCATTTCCGGGCAACAACATTGTCTTTCGTATTTCAGTCAGGATCAGCTTTGCTCTTCAATACAAAGAAAAGAGTCGTTAACTTTGTTGCGAGTATTGGTCCAAAACACATTGAGTTTTGGAGAATTGCAAATATTTTAGTTGTAAGTTTCCTAATTTGCAAATACTGACTTTATGGCTGTTTATTTTATAATAGAAATAAAAGATAGTTTCATATTATAACAAAATTTAAAAAATATTTCTTTCAATTTAATTCCTTGCATAGTCTGCAAAAAAATACTCATTGTGAATTATCAGAAGGTCCTTTCATAAAATATAATTTGAAATGACCTGCAACTACCACCGATTGATGAGTGTGAAATACCAAATGACGCAAAGTCAACCATAAAACAGATTTCATTTTAATGTTATACAAATAGATTTAAATTAAATAACTAATATACATAACATTTTATAATTAAAATTTTCCAATAGCCTATCATCATACGTTCTTTTAATACGAATTAATAGAGTACAGTAATATACATGTTTAAACATACTATAGGCTACATTTCGTTACTAGCGCCTAACTATACACGGTATGCTTATTAAGGGGAATAAATCTACATTTACAACTTCTATATTAATAGAGTACAGTAATATACATGTTTAAACATACTATAGGCTACATTTCGTTACTAGCGCCTAACTATACACGGTATGCTTATTAAGGGGAATAAATCTACATTTACAACTTCTATATTAATAGAGTACAGTAATATACATGTTTAAACATACTATAGGCTACATTTCGTTACTAGTGCCTAACTATACACGGTATGCTTATTAAGGGGAATAAATCTACATTTACAACTTCTATATTAATAGAGTACAGTAATATACATGTTTAAACATACTATAGGCTACATTTCGTTACTAGTGCCTAACTATACACGGTATGCTTATTAAGGGGAATAAATCTACATTTACAACTTCTATATTAATAGAGTACAGTAATATACATGTTTAAACATACTATAGGCTACATTTCGTTACTAGTGCCTAACTATACACGGTATGCTTATTAAGGGGAATAAATCTACATTTACAACTTCTATATTAATAGAGTACAGTAATATACATGTTTAAACATACTATAGGCTACATTTCGTTACTAGTGCCTAACTATACACGGTATGCTTATTAAGGGGAATAAATCTACATTTACAACTTCTATATTAATAGAGTACAGTAATATACATGTTTAAACATACTATAGGCTACATTTCGTTACTAGTGCCTAACTATACACGGTATGCTTATTAAGGGGAATACATCTACATTTACAACTTCTATATTAAAATATAGTTTAGATTTGTATTACACTTAATGTATTATTAAGTGTATAAAATAAACTTATCTTAAACTAATTAGGATTTTCAAATGTGATACAAGGTTCAACAATATTTGCACTACTCACTGAGACATTTAAAAGCATAACTTGTTACTTAATACACATAAAACGATTAATACTATATCACAGCAAACTAATAGTAGCACACTATAGTTAATACTAATCAACGGATATCGAAACTAACGAAAATTGTTAGTAGTTTCCTAGGAAACGACAACTATTTTTAGTAAAAATAATTTATTCAGATTTAATCACTTTTCAAAATATTAATTTACAAAACGCGTAACACTAAACCCTAGTCAACTAGGACAGTAAGAAAACATTACAAATGCAAATCAAAGAATTACGAATAATTTGAAAATTTTAAGTAATTTCCTAGGAAACGTTAATTAATCTTTGGAATATTATTTTATTCAATTTTACTCACATTTTACTATTTATATATATTAAACGCCTAATACTGAAACTCACCAAACTAATAGTAACACACTATAGTTAATACAAATCAACAAATATCAAAAGTAACGAAAATTTTAAGTGGTTTTTTTAGAAAACGACAACTATTCTTTGTAAAAATACTTTATTCAGATTTAATCACGTTTGAAAATATTAATTTACAAAACGCGTAACACTAAATTCCAGCCAACTAGAACAGGAAGAAAACATTACAAATGCAAATCAAACAATTACGAGTAAATCGAAAATTTTAAGTGGTTTCCTAGGAAACGTTAATTATTCTTTTGAAAATTCTTTTATTCAATTTTAGTCACATTGTACTATTTATATATAACTAGCTGTATCCCGCGGCTTCGCACGCTTTTCGTAAGCTTTGCCCGTGTATGTGCACTTCTGGTTCAAGTGAATTATATTTCCAGTGCCAATGTCGAGTTTGCCTTGTTGCCACGATCAAGAGAATCTGTGTATGTTTATAGCCATCATACACTTACATGTAATTTATTATAAAGTGGTCTAATACTCAAACTTTAAGTTCAATCAGAAATTTATCTTCAAGACAAATATACATCATAACTTCAATATAGTGTTTGGTTATTTAATATACATAACTGTCTCGTAATTGCAGTTTTTAGTGTGCAGGCGCTTTGAAAACTTGTATCTTTTGCAGCACTGCCTGGTGGCGAATTACATCAATGGGCATAGTATATAAACCTTCTCTGTGGAAAAATACATATACATACAAATTTTCATAATGGTCGGTTAAATAGTTTACGATTCCATAAAGGACAAACACACAAACATTCATTTTTATATATATAGATAGATATTGCAGTTAAAGGTGAATTTTTACGTCAAATTTGAATTGTATTATCTGGATAGTAAAGTCTATGTTTAACAGTGATTGCAAAAACAGTTTAAACAAAATTTGTCGTTTCTCTTAAGCTTACTCTATGCTTTAAAACTATAAGTGTAATATATGTTTACAAAGAACAGCTGATTAAAAATTTGAAAAGACGTTAACATATGTTTGCTGCAATGCATTTCTTATGGGTATTTCTGTAACCAGTGGGGCGGAATCCTGAATCGGGAAAGGGATGGGCATAGCTTATAAACCTTCTCCGTGGAAAAATACATATACGTACAAATTTTCATCATGATCGGTCCAATAGTTCACGATTCCATAAAGGACAAACATACAAACATTCATTTTTATATATATAGATAAACGCCTAATACTGAATCTCAGCAAACTAATAGTAACACACTATAATTCATAAAAATCAAATAATATCGAAACTTACGAAAACTGTAAGTGGTTTCCTAGGAAACAACAACCATTCTTTGAAAAAATAATTTATTCAGTTTTAATAACGTTTAAAATTATTATCAAACAAAATCGCTAACACTACATCTCAGCCAGTTTAAGTGGTTTCCTAGAAAACAACAACTATTCTTTGAAAAAATAATGTATTCAGATTTAATCACGTTTCAAAATATTAATTTACAAAACCCCCAACACTAAATTCCAGCCAACATGTATAATAAGAAAATAATACGAATGCATATCAAAGTAATACGAATATATCGTAAATTTCAAGTGGTTTCCTATGAAACGTTAATTATTTTTTGGAAAATTATTATATTCAATTTTAGTCACATTGTACTATGTATGATATATGAAACGCCTAATACTGAATATCAGCAAACTAATAGTAACACACTATAGTTAATACAAATTAACAGATATCGAATCTAACGAAAATTGTAAATGGCTTCCTAGGAAACGAAAGCTATTCCTTGAAAAAATAATTTATTTGATTCTAATCTCATTTCAAAATATTAATTTACAAAACCCCTAACACCAAATCCGAGCCAAATAGGATAGTACGAAAACAATACGAATGCAAATCAAAGAATTACGAATATATCGAAAATTTTAAGTGGTTTCCTAGGAAACTTTAATTATTCTCTGGAAAATTGTTTTATTCGATTTTAGTCACATTGTACTATTTATATATATTAAACGCCTAATACTGAATCTCAGCAAACTAATAGTAGCATACTATAGTTAAAACAACTCAACAAATATTGAAACTAACGAAAACTGTAAGTGTTTTTCTAGGAAACAACAAAACTTCATTGAAAAAATAATTAATTCAGATTTAATCACGTTTCAAAATATTAATTTACAAAACCCCTAACACCAAATCCGAGCCAAATAGGATAGTACGAAAACAATACGAATGCATATCAAAGAATTACGGATATATCGTAAATTTCAAGTACTTTCCTATGAAAGGTTAATTATTCTTTGGAAAATTATTTTATTCAATTTTAGTCACATTGTACTATCTATGATATATTAAACGCCTAATACTAAATATCAGCAAACTAATAGTAGCACACTATACGTAATACAAATCAAAAAATATTGAAAATGACAAAAATATTAAGTGGTTTCCTACAAAACATTCTTTATTCTTTGGAAAATTCTTTTATTTAATTTAATCGCATTGTACTATTTATATATGTTAAACGCCTAATACTAAATATCAGCAAATTAATAGTAGCACACTATAGTTAATACAAATTTACAGATATCGAAACTAACGAAAAATTTAAATGGTTTTCTAGAAAACGTTAATTATTCAATGGAAAATTTATTTATTCGATTTTAGTCTCATCGTACTACTTATGATATGGAAAACGACTAATTCTAAATGTCAGCAAACTAATAGTAACACATTACAGGTAATACAAATCAAAATATTTCAAAACTAACGAATAATGTATGTGGTTTCCTAGGCAACAATAATTATTCCTTTAAAAATAATTTTAATTAATTATAGCCCCATTGTACTATTTATTACACATAAAACGCTTAAGACTAAATGTCAGAAAACTAATAGTAACACACTATAATTAATACAAATCAACAAATATCGAAACTAACGAAAACTGTAAGTGGTTTCCTAGGAAACAACATGCATTCTTTGAAAAAATAATTTATTCAGTTTTAATAACGTTTAAAATATATTAATAAACAAAATCACTAACACTACATCTCAGCCAACTAGGACAGTCAGAAACCAATACGAATGCAAATCAATGAATTACAAATATATCGAAAATTTAAGTGGTTTCCTAGGAAACGTTAATTATTCTTGGGAAAATAATTTAGTCAGATTTAATCACGTTTCAAAATATTAATTTACAAAACCCCCAACACTAAATTCCAGCCAACAAGTATAATAGGAAAATAATACGAATGCATATCAATAAATTACGAAAATATCGTAAATTTCAAGTGGTTTCCTATGAAACGTTAGTTATTATTTGGAAAATTATTTATTCAATTTTAGTCACATTGTACTATTTACGATATATTAAACGCCTAATACTAAATATCAGCAAACTAATAGTAGCACACTATATTTAGTACAAATCAAAAAATATCGAAACTAACGAAAACTGTAAGTGGTTTCCTAGGAAACAACAAGCATTCTTTGAAAAAATAATTCATTCAGTTTTAATAACGTTTAAAATATATTAATAAACAAAATCGCTAACACTACATCTCAGCCAACTAAGACAGTCAGAAACCAATACGAATGCAAATCAATTAATTACAAATATACCGAAAATATTAAGTTGGTCGAAAATAAAAAGTCATACTGAAGTCCCTTCATATTTAAAAACTACGACTGAACGTTTAACAACTGAGTGACTATCCCAAAGTTGCATATTATTTTTAAATAAAACTCCAAATTTAAAATGCTAATACAATTTTTGTGTGACTTCTTTCTTTTAATATTCTATCATGAATACAATAAAATTTTACGATTTATAATCATCTATTTTATAACTTTTTTGTATGAACTTAATTAGTAAACGAAATAACTAGGTATTCTGTTCACATCGGAGGAGATCTCGTAAGTCATTTTTCAATGGCGTAAAGACAATAAGAATATGATTATGTACCGTATTTAATTGTTAATCCATGGTTAGCTAAAGTTTATTACTTCTAGGAAATATTAGGTATCAATATAGTATTAATTATTTTCATAATTCACTTATACATGCATTATATGACTCAAATTTTAAATACGTTGAATTTTCCTTATATTTACTAACCCAAAACTGTTTACAATTTAATGAGTTATTCAAATGACCCTCAAACACCTCAAGAAACACCTTATGTCCATTTTTTAATGTTAGGAAAGTTAAAGTCAAAAATCTCATCAGTGTATTTTGTTACATTAACCTAAGTTGCAAACTCTAGCCATCTTTGAACGGCTGTCATTTTTGACTCGGTCGTCCGTTTGAGGTCGCGTTTGTGGCTCTGTACTCTACTAATATAGACCTTTAATTTGATATGCATATCAACCTATGCTTACATTTAAGAATTTCTTCTGACTCCTAGCGGGCCGCCCCCCTGAGGAAGTAGCGGATGACTGAATATGTGATAAAATAGATTTTTATGTCCAGTAACTTTGTGTAAGGTTTTGTAGCTCTATTTTAAATATTTTGAAAAATATTCAACCGACCCGGGACTTTTTGGACACCCTGTATATGGTTAATTGGTTTATTTACTGTTACTTTTAGGCAAACAATAAATTCCTGCTCCTTGTGTTACATGCATTATATAGCTTACTCGTTCAATATTATTTGATTTTGTTGACTGCAAAATTATATTGCATTATATAGCTTACTCGTTCAATATTATTTGATTTTGTTGACTGCAAAATTATTTAAATTAGTGAAAGTATTAGAGAAATATTTGTAAATATTTACAAAGCAAAACGTGAAATCAATATCATACAGCTTGATTTTTTTATATTCGATATTATTTCATGTAAAAAACTGACGGTTGTTGAATACAGTTATTAAAAACAAAGACCATGTTATTTTTAACTACAAATTTAATGAAAAAAGTTTACGGCACTATCAGAGATTTTTAACAACAGGTGCTTTTATCAATCAGATGGTAATATTTAATTTGCATGAAACCTCAGCGAAGTCTGTTATACGACACGTGTGTGGCGTTCTCTTGTTTTCTTCTACACTGCCTAGAAATATTTAAAATCAATATGTTAAAATGAAACGGCATATTCCTTCGTTTGACATCAATAACTTTTTATCTAACATTAAGACAGAATTTAGATAGAAAAATTTCATTTCATACAAAATATTTGTTTATATACTTGTTATCCAGGATTAGATCGTATCACCTCGCCGTGTTATTACAGGTATGGCCTGAGTTATTAGCCATAAACATAGAAGGAAGATACATGATAACATTATACAATATTCTATGACACAATGGAACTGATATAATGTGGTTCATAGACACAACACTCGCTGTTTCCATAAACAATAAAGTATCATGAAACAATAAAAAATAAAATAAATAATATCGTGGTTAAAAATTTAATATTCTTATCGTTCGGTACAAAACATTAAATACAAGTACAGTGGTGTCAAAGTGCAAGTATATATCTTGTATGACAGTTGAATGTAATAAACTGGCTCTGGCAGCAAAGTTATCAACAAATTAATGTCACCCCGCCGCCATTTCTCCTGTCTCCTCCCCTAGTCTTATCTGAATCTTAAACGTGTTTTATCCTATCTGCCACTTACTTTACATAAGTGCCTGATTTTATTTAATAAACAAACCACATTTTCTATGAGTATTTGAATAACACATCAAAACTATCTTACGGATCGGTATTTTCCATGCACCACATGAAAATAAAATAATATTTTATATTAAATAATTATAGTTCACACATAATTTACTACAGTAAGAGCATTAACCACTATATGATGGCGATATTCCAAAGATTTTAGTCTTAGATATTAACATTAAAATAAGTTTGATAAACAATAATCACTGTCTGGACACTAGCATGGGATACACGTATTTAATACGTTTGCATATAATTCACTTATATTAAGTCCATATGTAATTTTTTCTCCATACATAAATATCATAATGATATCAAGTTATAGTAAATAATATATAACATAATTAAAATATTTACTTCAGTAATGGTTTACGGTTCATACAGTAAAAGTTATAATAGTTCTGAACCAATTAAAAGCACTCTCTTGTTTCTATCGGTAATGTATTTCCTCTGAATGAACAGTATAATTTTCGTTCCCTCATTATCCAGTCCAATGAGATTCCTGAAGAGCGAATCTGTTACGGATTTTCCTCACCGCAATAACTGTTAATTATATATATTTTATTGATGTCAAGTTTTAGATATATATATATATATATATATATATATATATATATATATATATATATATATATATATATAAAATCTCTTATTTCATTCTTTGCAAAATATTTTGTTTTCTGACCAAAAAAACGAGCCTTTAGTTTGTTAAACTACCGAATAGACACAAGACGAAAGGATTAAATAGAAAGGATTTTGAGGATAATATATTTTTTTCGAACCTTTGCCTTATACATGATGATTTCTTTTTTATAGGGAAGTGGTGTACAAAGTACTACAATAATGGTTGTTCCAAGCTGGCCTGTGAAAAATGGATCCAGAAAATGTAGACTCTGAGGTTTCAAAAACAAAAGATAAGTAACCAGCAGTGTTTCCGTTTTAGACATTAGTTTATTCCGAACTGGCTGAGATTTATAATATCTACTATTGTTCAGAGAAACATACATCACTAACAAGATCTTATTTTTAAATAATCAATGTTTTGGGATGGATAAATTTTAATTTTTAAAAAGTAGGAGACGTATAGAAAGTTTAAAAATCGAAAAGAATTCATTTGACTTTACCGGAACGGATTATAATATAATGTAGTTTTAGGCATTAAACTGTATTTTTTATGTGACGTTTTAAGGCACTTTACACCAAATTATTTGTATAACATAAAATGTATTAGAAAGTTATCTTTCTACGAAGTTTGCTGTAATTGTCTGAACGTTTAGCGAGGCTTAGAACTATGTGAATTAATCAAGTGGCAAGATATTGTGAATAAATATTCATACGTAGATTTTAAATTTCGCATGAAACTTCATTTGTTCTGAGGCAAGAATGTTTCTATATAATGTAAAATAAAATCTGACTAATATACTAGTTTATTAAAGTTTTTGTGTTTGTATATAATACTAAATGTGCTGTATTTGATCAAGCTTGTAAAGAACAGACGATAGTAAAGAATCAGGTGATTTCTTTTTGATTTGTCAACGCATTTGGCCGTATCCCTATAGACGCTATTGACATAACGTGAGATCGGCGTGACGTCACATCTAGGGCAGTCTTGAATGTGAATCGTGCGTGAGTACATCTCTAGATCCATGTCTCTCGTTTTGGAGCCGAGCACATCTCGAGTCGCACTCCTCCATTTTTATTACAGTCGATACAATGGTTCTTCAATTCTAACCCAAAAAGGCGAGGAACAGTTCCCCTTGACCCGCTTTAAGTTTAGAAACTTCGTCTCTCTCGACCCTCGTTATGTATGGTTCTTCCTGTGTAATATTCAATCCTCCTCTCGATTCCATGCGGTTCTGAATCCAGGGAACTGCGTGGTGCACTTTATCTTGTGCATTCACCCAGAAACATTGTATATACGCTGTGTGCTTTATGTGACAAATGAAGACAATTTAGGCTAGTTTTGCATCATTTATTTATTAAAATATTTTCTCCATATGTACTACCCTCCCCCTGCACTATCCACAAAGTGTTTTAATTCTATTACGTAATATTAATTCTTGTACTTCAAATTAATTTTAAATAGCCTATCTTTCTACAAATTATTTAACTACATTTGTAGTTCACGTTAATAGGTTATAAAATCATCCATATATCTTGTCATAAAAAAAATGTTTTTAAAACAACAACATATTGTTCATTGTTCCTCACAACCCAGATTATTAGGCTATGTTCAGCATCATTTAAGTTTCTTTCTCCCCATAGTTCAGTTTTGTATATAGGAACGGTGATATGTCTGGTCTTAAGTATCCGACTTACTAAACACTTTATCATAGTATCAGATAATAGATATGGATGTTTAAGAACATGTATAGCTTAAACACAGAAAATAGATTAAATATCTTCAGATTTTGGTTTACTTATTTTTATTCAATACTAATACCAATTAACTATAAAAATAAAATCTTCTTGACAACCTCGACGTTAAAATGCTTACATAACAGATTAATATATTTCTATCATGCTGTTTATAATCATAAATCTATGTTACAATTATATGAATAAAACATAAGTAATAATGTTTATTGTTTAGGAATGGCAAATGCAACTAATATGGTATATTGAGAGAAACAATTACTCCAATGATTTGAAATATGAATACCAACCTTAGCTAATGAACTGAATCGAGCAGCTGTTCTCTGCATTATGTGACAATTACACATTTATATGCAAATAGATATATTATTTCAGTGTCTGTAGACGTGATAGCAGAATGGTGGAATGGTGCAGTGTGGAATAAAATATTTGGTTTTATATTCTATTCATAAACAGAAACTACTTTTTGATGTGCTTTTTTGATTTGAAATACCAGTATCATTAAATCTATTAAAAACTTAGTATGTAGAACAATTAGTATTTTTATTACCTTTAACAGTCTAAAGTAACATGATTGTAAAAAGTAATATTCCATATAACAATAGTACAACATGTGTTGACACTCTTTAATATAAATCTTTAAATAAATATCCTAGCAAAATATATATCCACGCACATGTCAGCTGATTTATTATATAGTTTAATGTATTTTGTAGATCCCATAACAATTGGCCGTTGATCACGATTTAAGTTTTAAACCAGAATCATACTCACGGTCGCCTTTTCTAAATATTTCATTTTTCAGTTTAGGTAATTTAATATACTGTTTATATATCCTGGAACTGATTAGAACTTTTTCTTAACTGACAAGTACTCTTTAGTAGTTTTGTAGAGATATTTCAAATTTACTGGTCACCTATCTTTCAAGCTATCGCCATTATAGACACAAGTATCTTTAGAAATAATTAGAGTTTAGAAGAAAACATGTAAATTTAGAGAAAGTTAACTTATAAACTAACAAAAAACTCATAAACATAAAAAATTTGTATTTGTGTGTGCTGTTTTTTTTGTGCGTGCGTGTATGTGTGTATGTGTTTTATCATAAGAAAAAATCTACAATACAGGGTTATCATAAAAGAATGGTGCAATTTTAGTAATTCGTAGGAAGATAGTAGGGAAATTTCTAGATGTTATATTGATATCTCTGAAAGCCTCAAACCAAAAACTTTGTTTATAAGCTGTTCTAACATCAAAATCAGTTCTTTTATTGTTGTTGCGGTGAGTTTAGTGAGTTATTATGTTCTCGGATAAAGATAAAGCAAAGTGTGATTAGGTGTTGGCTGAATTAAAATCTGTAATTTTAGTTTCAACGTGCGTTCCAACGTGAATATGGAAGAGATCCACCACAAAAACAGCGTAACACGTTGGTTTAAACAATTCGAAGAAACTAGATTAGTTAAGGAACAGAAATCAATCATTCCTGGGAAGTCGTTGTCCTTGGGAAGTCGGAAGTCCTCGTCGAAGCGTTGAATTAGGTATTCGAAAAACAACAGTTCACTCAAATTACTCGCTTATAAAATCCAGATACTGCAGGAATTGAAACCCAATGATTGTGTAAACAGTTATAATTTCGCGGTAGAAATGTTGAACAGAATAAGTGAAAACGAATCATTTTTAGATTACACACGAAGCTACTTTCCATATGAATGGATGTGTTAATAGGCACAATTCATGAGAGTGGGGCTTTGAAAACCCATTCGTATTTCTTGGGAAACAACGTGGTTCGCCTAAAGTTAATGTGTGATGTTGTGTGATGAAAAATCACGTAATAGGGCCTTTCTTCTCAGCTGAAGAAAACAATTAATGGAGAGAATCTTGACATGTTAACCAAGTATTGCTTCCTCAGCTAGATGACTTCTAAAAACATTCATCAACTTCATTTCTAATAAGATGGTGCTCCCTCACACTTCATTGCATTGGTTACGGACACTTTAAATGAAAGATTTGGAGATCGGTGGTTAGGCCAGCAAGGAGTAAATCAAAAGCATTGTTTATTCTCAAAAGATTCACGACCTGAACCACAAAAGATAGGATTAATGAAGCAATGACAACCATAACCGAATAAATTTTATCGAATGTTTGGAGAGAACCTGAGTATCGTTTGGACATTTGTCGGACTACTAAGGGCGCACGTATTGAACTGTATTAATTATGTAAAAACAAACTGTTTGAGATGAAAAATTATGTGAATAAACAAGATTAACTGTAAGTAATTAGGGTTTTTTTTAAAAGGGGAGCGATGCACTTTTTTTAGCGCAATGCCATTTATATGGGAAATTCAGCATGTAGGTAGGTACCATTTAGTTAGGTCTTAAAAAACTATTCAAACATATTGGTCCTGAGATTTTTATCATCTATTATTATATAGTATATAACACACAAACTGTACTAGTTTTAGAAGAATGTAGTAATAAATAAAATAATCGTATCACTTTTAAAAAACTGTAAAAATAAAAAATAATTTTTTAAGTAATTTTATTTTTATTACTCTTTTAATTTTAAGTATATTAAAACAATTCTAATACATATTGTTTCATACTAATGTAATCAACAACCAGAAAAAAAATCATGGATTTTGGATCAGTATTTCAGGAGAAAATGGTACCCAACGTGTTTAAAAACAAGGTTTCGGAAATCAGTGATTAAAGATAAATGTTACCTTAAAACTCTCCTGGTGAGTAGTTTTCATCATGCTTATCTTCTGCTTGCCTCTTAAGCAGTCTTCTTTTTACCCTGCTTTTCTTTGGTTTGCTCCTCTGCTTCTTTTTCTGCTTTTATAATTCTAATTTTATCAATGGTTTGTAAGCCTTCAATCATGAATTTGCCAGGTTTTAGTTGTAGCCTTTGGAAGTACGTTAGTTTTAGCCACTGCACCTTCATTAAAACATAAGGCAGCATCTGTCACACCAAGCTTTAAAGTTTGTAGGCCCACAAACTCAGTTTTAGGAATTCTTTTCCAAATGCATGCATTAAAGCTTTCATTTGGGTTTTGACTTTGTCCGTGAAGGCACCGATCCAAAAGTTCTGCCTGAGTCAAATCTTTATATATGGGTTTTATTGCTAAAAGAACAGGCTCAGGCAAAGAATTTTTATGTCTATATGTGTGTAGAGTATTGCTTAGAACACATTTATTGTAATCAACACCAAGTATTAGGGTCTTTAGGGCAAAGGGTATGCTGTGGGTTTTCATCGGTAGATAAGCGGTGGGAAGTAGGTGGCCCATATAGCTTTTTTCATGTCTGCTGTACTACCTAAATTATTCCTAATAGCTAATCCATAGTACCTATGAAGCTTATCTATATGTCCATCAGTTAATCTTCCCTTACCACCAAGGGCCTTTCCATCGCTAAGCTTATTTCCTTTCATTTTTATGCGTAGCTTCCGTAGCCTACAACCTAACCGCTTTTTGTACATGGGCCTACACAGTCAAGTTTGGACATTTTTTACCTCAGGGCCATAAGGTTCACTTTCAAATGCAGCCATGAAACCCTTGGAGTCCCCATCTCCAAGGTATTTAGTATACCTAACTCCTAACTTTGTCTCAGACCTTGCACAAATAATTTTAGCACCTTCAACCTCCATGCCTCCACTGGATCCTACATAGTTGCAGTTACATTTAGGGCTATATGATGCTTTTTTTTTCAGGGTTGCTTTTTATACTTTGTGTGTACAAGCTGTGCAAAACTTTGAGAAACACTCAAAATCTAGAATTTTTCCAGTATCAAAAGAAGTAACCACTTAAAACGCCGTTTAGAGAGGTATGGCCGCGTTTTTGCCAGGACCCATCGAAGGCTGCTGCTGCGATATCCTTGCTACCATCGTTTTCCTCAATAGCTTGTATTGCTGCATTTCTCAATGAACCTTCACATACTTCCGTGGCAGCTGACAAGAGCTTTATATTATATTTATAAAACCTTACATTAGGGGGAGCTAAGTTCATCACAGCGGAAAACATCCTTGCTGCTGATTGACCTTTACCGATAGATCTCAAGCATAGGCATATCTTATATTTATGTCATAACAGTTTCTTATAATATCTGAGTTCATGCCTGCTTTTCTTTCATCACAATTGGAACATTGAATCAAGACCCATTAGAAAATGTACTGTCAAGATTTATCGAAACAGTTCCTTCTTTGTTACAATGTTTACATTTGGTAAAAACTATTTACAAGGTTAGATAGTAAGTCTAAGTTGAAAATTATATTTACATCACTATTTACAAAATTTAGATCCTTTAGGAAGCTGATTACTGCTCAGTTCTTCGAACTAGATGATTTCTTAGGCATAGGCCTACTCTCATTTGTAGTTGTGGAAGAATTATGCCTAGGCTTAGCAGACTCACCAATTGAAGAGTATCTGTTCCCTTTGAATTTATTGGGCTGTATTAAATTCTAGGCATTGTAAGTTGTAAGATCACCAAAGTTCAAACAAAAACACAACCAGTAAGTAAAACAGCAAACTATTTACACAAATCTGTATCACTTTATGAAATTGGAAAGAAAAACAACAATCATAACATAACCTAGCAACAGCTGCTAATGTATAAACAACACTACTGTCTGCTAAAAAAACAAAGTGGTCAGTCATAGTAACTTGGAATTTACCATAGAGTAACCTAAGACTATATAAAAGTATAAAAATTAAAAACCTAACTGAGCAGTGTGCTCGTTTTGTGCATCAAGTGATACCTTAACAGATGCAAGCATTTACAAAAACGTATTTTTTCTTATAGATAACATTAAGACATACATATAAAAGTATATATCTACTTAATCAGCATAAAAACGGAGATTCTTTTTGTGCAATAAAAAAAATTTGGTTTTTTTTTAGCTCAAAAAGTGCATCACTCCCCTTCGAAACCGCCCCCATTATTTTATGATAATCTTGTATATCAAGGTATGTTTACATCTCTAATTCAAATATTATGAAAAGATTTAGTAAGACAAATTTGTTTGTAGGTTTAAATAATTCTATAAAACTCAAAATTCCCCCAAAAAGACATTTTGCATATTTTTCTCAATTATAGCAGTTTCGTTTCAATTGGATGGATTATCTTTCTAAAAGCTAAATACACTTAAAATATACCTTTAATTATAGAGAATTGTGTAATATAAGATTTTCCTAAGGTAGGAATTAATATAGAATAAAACTGTAAACTACTGGCCAAAAGATTTAATAAACAATTCTATTTATAAAAAGATATAACGACTTTTTGGCTGAGCAACAACTTGAAGTGCTGAGTCATGTCATTTATGTTTCTATCTATCCACTCGATACCTTGTAAAAAGGGGTACTATAGGCTTGAAATAGTGAATGAAGCTCCATTTATATATGAGATACACTGAGCTCAATGGTGGTGTATTTCACTCCATGGGATTGGAGTCGCATGTGTATCCTCTAATATTTAGGCTACTTTGGTCTTATGATTAATCTTGATTTTCAACAACAAAGTATTAAAATAAATAAATTTTTAAACAATCTCAGTGCACTCATAAGGGAGTTTAACGCGTAACATGTTAATAATTTTATTTATCCCATAACATACTGATATAAAATCAAATTTAATGAACAGAAATGTAAATGAATGTTGTAACAAGATATTTTGAAAAAGAATTTATCTGTGAACTTTAATTGTTTATGAACCTAAATTTATACACATACAAGTCATTGAAGCGCACCACTCTGTAGACAGAGACAAGTTCTATTTTATTTTCCAAGGGATGATCAGATTTATTTTTTTATTGTTCGCTGTTTTGTCTGCCAATAATAAAAACATCTATGCCTTGAAATTTGGCATTCAAATTTTGCGAAGCCTGTTACGCGACACAGATTGGAGTACTTCTACCATGTTTATTTAGAAATCAAATTTATTTACGTTTACTAAAAGTATAATGACGTATTTTATCTTTATTCTATTTAGAAATAAACAGGTGACTGGAGTAACTTAATACGCCAGTAACTTCAGAAAAATGAATACTATTGTTTTTTTTTTTTTTTCAAATCATGAATATAATTAAACTCTTTTGCGAATTTAGTATTCGATCCATTAATTCATCAATAAAACTAAAAGAATAAAAGACAAGTACTAAATGTGGGGTGCGTGTTCCAGTCAAAGTGTTAAAGAATGTACGAGATGAATATTGCAAATGCATTTCAATTCACTTTTCATGGGAAACACAGCCGTGAAATTATAATCGTGTGCTTTTAGGTTACAATGATCGACCACCACAATGTAGTGTTTTATAAGTTTCGTTAATTGTATATGCGTTTATTTTATTTACTTATGAATGTATTTTTAAACACAATAATATAAATGTCAGTTTATGGTTACTCGACTGAAGATCATGTAATAAATAAAATCCCCTATAAAGCAACTACAATAAATTATTATAAAAAAGTTAAGTCCTAATATTAGGAGACAGAAGTCTACCGTCCTACAAAAAAAAACATTAAACGTAAATATAGGAAAACAAATCATAATTCATTACGAAATGTCACTCTACACAAACTAGATTAATTTAAACCAACGATATATTTGATGGGTTAATTTAGAAGTGATAAAAGTAGAATTTCTGATTCCGAACATTGTTATTAAAAATATAAGGCATAAGTGTCACAAACAGTACTTATATTAGTGTATTCACTAGAAGAAGATTTTTAATCAGTGCATGCTGTAAATAGTCAAATGAATTATTACAGGGTAAAACATATTTAAATGATTTTGAGTTAGTATGAATTGTTTTACGTTATGTCCTTGGATAACAGAATGTATTAGATATTTACGTTATCCAGTACACAATTTCCTGCTCCCTGAGTATAATGTTTATTCTCAACTAAATATATTAAAGTAATAATACTCGGTTCGCTATGATTCATCCCTGACATCTTGTAAATACTGTTCGTTGTGCCGAAGTGTACCCAAAAGTAATGTGTTGTCAGTTTGTATACAAAGTACCGCATTAGCGGCAGTTTCCATGGAGCTGTGAAAAAAAAACGACTGCAAGAAAAACGGGGTAAAATTGTTCGGTTAATAAAATTGCGGAAAACTCGCTTACTGTGCTTCTACTCGTGACTGATACGCTCCGTATTAATTTCTCTGAGAATCTTGTAGGTGAAATGTAAGTATTCTCAGTTATAATATAAATACGGATACAGCATTTTATCTTTATAATAGTTATATATTTCACTTTGCCGTGAGAATGTTGAGTCAGAGTTAAAATTATAATAAATTATATATAATTGTTGTTTTATTTTTTTATTATCAGGAAAGCAAAGGATAACTACTGTTATATATATATATATATATATATATATATATATATATATATATATATTATTTAATTTCAATAAACATTGAGATCACAAAAAGTATATATATTATATATATAAATATATTAGATTATTTACAAATGAATCTAAACTGTTTTCGTCATACAAAATCATTGTTCGTGTTTATAAAATTGCAAACCTTAAATTTGTGTTTCTTTATATATCAACTCATCTGATTATTTATTATTATTGGTATTTTTTGTTTGTTTTATCAGCTGTTATTTAAGTTACTGTATACATTGATTCGTTTTATATGATTTATTGACAGTAATTTTTGAGAAAAAACTGTAGCCAATCGTATAAAAAAATGTTGTACTTGACAGTAGAAGAAAACGTTTTAAGAAGAGGATCTAACAATTAATTGTTAGATGACATTATGATAATGAAGTTGTATATTGTTTAAATTACTAAAAACTTACGATGCTTTTAGTAATTTAAAACAGAAATAATTAAATAAGATTTGTAACTATTTCTATCAACTAATCACAACTCAGTCTCGTGTTTACATGTTTCCCATCGTTTGTATTACGAATTGCACAAATTTTTTGACGTGACAACGTCTTAAATTAGGTTGCGGCTCGGAGTCACTCATGAAAAAGTGTAACGCCCGGTAACGTTACGATGCCCGTCCAGGGGGTCCGCCGCACGGGATCCGCACGGGATAAAGCAGATAACTGTGGGTCCGCCGCACGGGATAAAGCAGATAACTATGTTTATTCGTGAAAATGTGTAGTGCTTAGATTCGTCATTTACAACAACTACAACAATAAAGGTAAATAATTGTACACTGATATTTCATTATCGTAAACTATGATTGATTGATTAATTGTTAGATTGACACAAAAGTTGAGAAACTGAGTTTATAGGTTATGTCATACTATTGACAAATGTTGATAGTGTTAAGTAAATTATTAGTTTAAATCACTCTGCAATCAATCGTAATTCAGTCGATTGAGAAGAAACAGCGCGTATTGCTAGTCAAACATTTAAAATAACAAATTATAACCTCTAACCTGTCATAACAGTGCGACCAAACAAACGAACTAAACCGACCAATCACCACGCGCGGAGTTAGAATTTAACTGTGTTTAGCAAGAATTTCAAATTCCAATTTTAGTAAATGTTTTATTCAACTTTACCATTTACAATAACAAATTTTAATTAATTTCAAATTTTGTACAATGTTTTAGTAAACAAAATATATTTCTATAGTTAAAATTTGTGCAATTCTTATTTTCATTCAATTCCTTGTTCCTATTGTGCAATTTAATAATATTCATATCAATAAATATTCTACCGAGAAAAAGACGTTGTCACGTAAAATCTTCGCCCGTAAAACCGACTTTACAGGCAACCATAATTTTTTTTTTAAGTGGTAAATTTATTTGATTTAAAAGTCAGTAAACACGTGAGAAAGAGGTCGAACTTTTTATTAGTTTCATGCAAAACTGTGTAATAAAAATTTAATGTTCTTATACATTCCTTATTTGGTTATTTCTGCAATAACAAGGTGTAACATACAAGACTACTAAATAATGTTTTGAGAGCCTTAAAATGAAAATTAATCTAAGTTATTATGTTATAAAATCTATAACATTGAACTTAACTGTTATATACTAAGAAGGATAAACATTCCCTTATCTTTTCACAGATATCAGAATAGGTTAAATTTTATTTTATTTATACCTTTTCAACCGACAATAAAATAAATTTTAGTAGATTTCTAATGGTCTTTTTACATTTTTAGTATTTTTGCAGTAGTGTGACTGTAATCTTAGTCAATGTAACAATCTATCAGTATTCTACTCAAGATCGAATAAGTAACTAAGTAAGATAACTTTGATATCGTATTTGAATTAGTTAAAATTATTGTTACAGATATTCCAGACATTGGAACAGTAGCTGAATTAACTTATTTCTGCCCATCCTGAAACATATCTGGTACTTGATTCTACCAATGTTCAATAAAACTGTTTCACCATATCAGGGGAACGTCCCTCAAGTCGATTTGTGGATTCTGAATCTGTTGGAGCGGTTGAAAACATTATCCGATTTGTGCGATCTGAAATAGATCGACATATAAATTATCTTAACTTAAATAATATTATTTAACACAATACAGTTTTTCAAATTGCTATAAAAGTGCTCAAATGTCTCTAAAATCGTGCAGCTCTTTTTGCAGGAGTGGAATTTGAGATTGGATTTATTACAAGAAAAACATTGTTAATTAAATGAGTAACTCGACATACTCAACTAGGCTTGCAGGTAAGATTTTCAGGACTTATTCTGAGGAACGCCTCCCTGATTAAACACAAACACTCACACAAATACGAAAACACAGACAACCACCATTCGATTGTTATGTAATAGTAAACATATATAAAACTGTACATCTGTGTGTACAACTCTTTTTAGAACGGAAAGAATTTAATAAGCTGTTATCGCATGCCGCTTGATAAATACTGTGTCTTGTTCCTAAAGGTCACAAGGTAGCTGTGCTGAGTTTTAAGGGTACACATGGTTGAGCCAACAATTTGATCAAAAGCGTCGAAATGCACGAAAAAGATTGATGGAAACAAAATCCAATTACTAGAGAGACTCAAGTGCGAAACGAGCTGTCACTTTCATATCAGTTCCAGCTGACTTCTGTACAGTTGAAAGTACATTTAATTTCGGTGTAGATCAAACTGACGAGAATACCTCCAAAGTAATCAAGGCAGACCAAGACAACATGGAATCGTATTAACTGCCAATCAGTCCCATGTAGCGCTGGGTTATTAGAATAGTTAAGGAATAGTCATAACTTATATTGCATCCGTCAGCTGGGAGCTATGTGTAAGAGAGAATTGATTAGCAAAATAAACTAATAATTTATGCTTTATCGACTTTTGTATATAATTCTTAAAGTAAGTGTACTTAATTAAATAAGATTGTCATAAAATAAATTTTAACGTTTTGAAACTAATTCAACTTTAATAAACCATAATTCTCACCACTTTCATAATTAAAGCTCATAGTAAGAATTTTTTGAAATGGTTATTTTATATTACATTGACGATCTCAAAACATGTTAAATTTCACACAATTATAATTACTGCTATTGTTATTTTTATAATTATTATTCTATTTACAGAAAGGAAAGTAAATAAACAAGGATCTTATAAGTAATTGTTATTTTTCAGATATTTATTTGTAATACACGTTAGTTAACGCACAGTCCTTTATGGTATGAAAACTTTATTTTCTCTAAGATAAGGTAACATTATTATAATAATAAACTCAAACAAGATAAATTGCTAGAATTAGCTTGGAGATTGTATTTAAACAGAAACAGAAAATATTGCAGTGTTACCTGTAGGTGACCAAGACTTTGTAAGACTAACGATGGTAAATCACTCAAGGTCGCTTTTTCAACATTTTTACTTTTATTCCTGTACATGTAACTTTTTAATTGTTTCATATACCTAGAAACTAATATATGCCTTCAAAACTAAAAAGTGCATGAGTTAAGCAAGGGATAGTTTACATTATGTAGTATTCCCCTTTACTGATTAAACAATTCAGCAGAACCTGACAGATTTCCTGAATATATTCTAATAGAAATTTTGTAGGCATTTCGAACGGCGAAATTACCGGGTACAATCAATTCAGAAAGATAAAGGATCTTCATTGCATTACAGGGCGGGTCACTGGCCATTCATATGCAAATGCGGCCTTTTTATTGCACTACTCAACCTATCTTCTTAGACAATGGTTTCCACACATACATGTCCGGTATATTTTAAGTTGCAAACGTGTAAAATGAGTTATTAATAACAAATCTCATGTTTATTTGGTAATAATTTGTTTAGGTTATTAAATATTAAGTGATTAACATTTTCAAATTAATTAACTATTTGAATTTTTATTAAAAGTTGAAATTTACGTATGTACTCAATGATAAAACGATTTAATGAAATTTTTATGTATTTAAGAACTAAAGCTTTCAATCCAAAATAATTTGACTTACGAGTTTTCCTTTAATTGTCAGAACTAGCACAAACCTTATATCTAAAATTATTTTAAAAACAGTATGTAATTATACAAGTCAAACCCGAAGCATTTAAGCAATATGATAACTCAAACGCTATATTGAAATTAAATTCGCTGATTTCTCATGGCTCAAGCTTCAAATATCTTTTTAAGATATTTAATATACCATATAAGCTACTTAATTTTATAAACTTTACCCTATTTGTTTCCTTTTGCGATCTATGAAATCTCTAAATACGTCCTATAGGAGTCTTAGCATATATGCAATACGTCATAGGAGAACTCTGAAGAACATGAAAAGTTTCAAATACAAAACTTCCACAAATACCAAATTTTTATATGATAAAAACTAGAGATTACTACTTATTTCCATAAATGGTGACAGATCAAATTTGATACCCCTTTACAATATTTTGCTTTTCTTACTTTCCATGTTCTGGTTCTATGGAAAACCAGTTATTTATATTGATTTGTGTCTGGTGAGATACATAAGTTAAGTTAATGATAAGATATTTCGTTTAGATAATTAATGAGTTTATTTGTATTAGGTACCTTGTTACTTGACGAAATTCTAGTGTTTTTGTTGTTAATTACACTGTCTTAATCCAAGATTTAAAGAAGTCGATTTTATCAAATTTAATTTTTATTTTTTAGGATGTATTATCGTTCTAATATTGTTATAGCAAAATTGTTAACCATTTTTATATAGTATAAGGTTTTTTCTTTTTTCTTTGTGTAGATAACTTAGATGGATTGAGATATTTATTTATGAAGTTTTAAGCATACAATTATCATATCATGATATTTATTTTAGAGAACTTTTTCCTTTACAACTACTGACGGTATAAAGCTACATACCTCTTCCTAGTTAAGTTACAACACAGGTTTATATGTAGTTTTATCTTGTGTGAAATAACAGAACCAAGATAACCATTTCAATGTATTTGTACATAGATTCTATTAACTTATCCGTCCATCTAGTCACAACATCAATTAAATAGATATTTGACCTATTTCTGAATTATGATCCCAATAAGTTATTACTTCGATAGATAAAATATGTACTGTACATATTTTTAGTAAAGAAGAAAACAGGGTATCATTTTATTACATTATTAAAAATACTGTGTGGCTTGATGTATAACTTCATAAACATTTACTGTAATATATAAACTTTCAATTGCCTTGAAAAATAAGTTACGTTACAGTTATATAGTTTGAAATATTGTACCAAGCAGAAAATACGATAATACTATACAACTGCAATACATTACATGCCAGAAAGTATGTATGTTATAACGTTTTAATAATAAGTGGAATTTAAAACGTAATTATTGTAATCAAACACTATAAATTGCATTAATGTTTACAAACCTTACCTTTGTTTTTTGTTACTATGTTATGTCTATTATATTTCTATATTTCAATAATATAAATAGTAGGAAATTTTCTGACATTGATGTCCACTATATATGAATAGTTAATACCATTTGAAATCAAGAAAATGTATTATGTCTTTTAGCAACAAAGTATTTCAAACAAATATTTGCCTATTTTATATAGATTTATTAAATCAAACTTGTGTGGTATCATTTTTCAGTAAAATCTTACATGTGGATTAATCTGTATATATGTAAGATATCATTAATTCCCCTTGCAAGAATTCATGAATTTTAAACTTTATGTTATATTTTAAATAATGTATTGATGTAAACGTGGTAAAACTAACAGATTTAGTAAACGTTTTGATACGCTTTAGTATGTGAAAACTTTGAAGAAGGTTTTAGACATGCAACACACAAATATAAACGTACATACTTAAAATACAATATGGCTAGTAGTAAGAGGATAAAGCCGTAGCAATGTATGGATTAACACGTAAATACATTGGAATGGAAACAAAACACAGAGTAATGCAAAGTCCTGTGAGACTGGATTATGTTAGTTCAGTGCTCTCGATGTGTCCCTTGTTGACTTGGATGTCGTCAGTGCTTGCCATTCATCTAATTGTAGCAAAAAATATGACCGTAATAATGACGAATGTTTGTCTACTTTATTTCCCAATTACCGGTCAAAATTAGAATCAATATTTTTTTCACTCTTATTACAAAGGGTAAACATAATTGATGACCTTTCATTTCAAAAACCAATTAAACAACAATTATAAAACATTAAAATGCTCTAGTTTACACAGTGCTGTTTTGCAACGGAGATACAATCCGTTATTATTGATTTTCAGCTAAAAGAGCTTAATACCATTCTAATGCTAGAAAGTATCAACAAAGAGGTTATCAATTATTCGTTGTATCCTGGAACTAGTGGTACCTCTCTGACTACAGGTACACTGCCAGTGACAACTGATGCAATATACTCAGTTAAAATGATTCACCGATGTTAATGTTTTGAACGGCTCAAATGTTGGTTTTGATAACAATAAGTATAATTTAATAAATAATAATACAAATAAATATTTAAAATATGATTTTTTTGATAATTCAACTTAACTAGGTAAGGTGAACAACTAGAAATAAAATAATAGGTGTCTTTCTTATTCTATACAAAATTGCCATTAAGTGAAATTTATATATACTACTTATATATACACTTATACTATGTAGTGTTGTATTTATTCAAAACGTAAATCATCTCAAATTCACCCAAACATAACGTACCTTGAAAATCTCTATCAACGTCTAGTTTTTTTACTTTTAAATAGATAAATATAAATACTGTTTACTTAAGGCTTGATTTTATAAAACATATGTACATAAATATGACAGGTTTCAAATAATTTATCTTATAATGCTTCTTCCTGTTACCCTCTCCCTTATTCATACTTTTCAGAACTCTTATTTCCTTTAGATACTAATAAATTTTAATATTCAACCTTTATAACAGATTTTACAACAACGCTTGCGCTGAATTTTCTTATGAGTGTTGCACAGTTGATACGGTTCGTAGATTCGTGTCAATACTTAATTTTCTAAACGAATATTACAGTTTTAAAAGATTTATTTCAAGACAGTTGAGGAGGAATATACACTACACTCAGATATTCAAAATTGTAACATGTACCTAATTGATATCATATGTGAAATGTCTCATGATGCTATTAAAATTCTCCAATATTCAGCGGCAGAGGCGAATTCGAGCCCGGTGTTACAGTTTAGGTTAAAAAATCCTACATAGGACGTGGTTGAGGATATTTCCTCTCCTTAGTATTATAATAGATTTGAAAGCCATTTATCTCTTAGGGTAATCATTTTCAAGACGTGTATGTTCATATTCTCTACTAACATACTTTAGGTATATTTAAAAAAACGTTGTTTTCCCCTTCAGTACAAGTTTACCAACAGTTTTTTGTGTCCACTAGACTTTTGATTTTAAGCTTAAGACCTTAATAATTCTTTGACAAAAAATGGCGTGTAAACTAAAATTTAAGAGCAGGTCGTAAAGTCATTGGTTACAGAAAATACACAATGAAAGTGGCGGGAGATATTTTCTATGGTGTAGTCAGAGATAGTATAGAGCTTTCTGTAACAGTTAAGAAGATTCAATTTTGTAGAATACATTACACTCTGCCTCGGCAGTTATATCCTTCCGTACAGAATATTGTTTGTTTCTTCCTTGTTTGGGATACCGTAACTTGTGATGAATAAATGAATGAAATTATTGCAGTGTAAGCTAAGAAGTATTTTTAAATTTTCAAACTAAAAATAAACCTATTGTAACAAACATAAATTTAAGAATATATCTGTAAGTAACTGAAAGTTATGACTAATTGACTAACTTTCACTCCCAGTACTTTAACTTCCTTGCGTTGCCTCTAGTAGTAATTTGGAAGATTTGTTATAAGCATAACTTTTTCACCAGTACAACTTTTGATTCTTTATTATTACCTTGCTGATTTTCAAATATTTTCATGACTCCATAAAATATTACATTACTGCCTTTGAGAGACAGACGCAATTAATCTGCTAAAAACTTAAAATGTTGACCAAGACGACTTCTTAAAAGTGCGTAGATGAACAAGTTCCACATCGTAGATACACATTGTTGCATAAATTTGGTTGAGTAATGTTGATGATTAGACTGTAAGTAACAGACATATGCTATATATGTGTGTGTGTGTTTTACCATCACCTTATTATCGAGATATACATTGGTGCATAAAGTTGGTTGTGTAATTAATAACCACTGGCAATTTCATATCGTGGATGATCTTGTTTTTTTCTTAGTATTTAGTAGATTGATATATCTTAGACTTGATTAGATTGAGACTAACAAATAGGATGCTTAAGGGAATAACGATTAGGATTACCCCAAGCAGACTTACAAGCTGGAGTAAGATAAGCACTTGAGCTAAGTTAAGTGATATAAATGAACCGACACGAGGGAACATCGGACAACCCAATAGGGCGCAATTAAAGCCTTCACCGCACTGAATGCAGTATTGTTACGTATTATGCACCCTATGTAACAAAGTGTCTAGGGCCTTGCTGTCAAGGTTTATCACATAGATGGACAGGCAGACAATGACATAATAATAGTAAGAAGGGAATTTTGAACACTAAATAAATTAAAGTTATTTTCCTGGCTATCATTAATTATATTTTGTTTTATTATACTTCTTTTCCAATTAATAATCGTTTATGCTACTGTAATATAAGACTTTTTTACTGATTTTCTGCTATAAACTATTAATGTGTATGTAGAAAAAATGGAATCTACATCAAATTATTTTTTTATCAATACAAAGAGTTTATTCATATATCATATGCTACATTAACCTTTTACGACATTGCTTAATATGACAACATTTAATATTTGAGTTTAGAGGATTTGAGCTTGAAATATAAACTAGTGTGTCAGCAAAAGAATGTACTTGAAATGAATATTTTGAAGTACAACTTATCTTTAATTTCAGAATGAATAATTTATGATTTATAGCTTAATTCCTCAGTCTAATTGTTTGAAATAGAATGTTAATACATGTTGTTATTTGTCCACAGTTTTTAGCGGTGCACCTCTGTTTAACTTATTTTAAGTAAATTAAATTATAGTAATGTTATATTTTATAAAATTAACTCAAAAGAGTAGAAAGTATTAAAACATAAATATGACTCTTGTAATAACTATTACCTAATATGATGAAAGTTTTGAAGATTTTAAGATGTATAAATGCAATATAATAACATACTAGTTATTATAACGTATATGGCTAAGACAAATAACCGTGGAACGTTATCAAAAAGTTCTATCCAACCCTATTTTTACAAACAACCCGTCATCACTACTGCAATTACACCATATAAAGTTCATCATATTAATTTAGTTCAAGCTTCTCTATTTCTGAGAAATCATCATACTAATCAAGTATACATCTCAATAAAGTTTGGTTGCTTCAACCAGTGACTAGCACCTTTTTATAAGAGAGTTTATAGTATATTGGATTTTTTATTTGTTTTACGAAATTAATTTTTAGTTATCTATGTGACACAATACTTGACGTAACAATGTTTAAAAAACCACATATACACATTTTTCATGTACATTATTTTATCTAATATGTCTTATATTATAAAATAGGTGAAATAAAAATATAAGCTCGTTAGATATTTCATACTTACACGAATTACAGCTATTGAAAAAGCATTTTATTAAATTAAACATTAACTAATAGTGACAGATAATAATAATAATAATAATAACGTCTTTAACGATAAGATCTTTAACGATAAGAAATGAACTATACCTCTGTGGAATATTTTTAATCAGTTGGCATATTTTATGGTATTAGATGTCCATATTTTGTGTTTATATCTCTTTCACAGTAGCAGAATGTTTAAGTTTTAGAATCATAAGAAAAATTCTACCTAACATTTTTATGGATGATTAATAAAAGCTGTATTATAAATCTAACCACCAGTAACTTCATGTAACATATTTGGTACATATTTGGATTGAAATAGGAACTCGATGCGTAAGGATCGTTAAATATAATTTTAACCATTAAATGATGTTGGTTAAAAGTAAAAGAAATAAATTCTTGATGATCAGTGACTTAAGTAAAACGTTTGGTGACATAGGAGACCACTCCAGGCCACATTTCAGATTTATAAGATACACATGAATAAATTTAAAAGGAAATTCTAAAGTGACTTGAAGTTGAGGATCACGTGTGTTTGTATTCAGTAAAGTGCAATTCACTAAAACTTTTTAAAGAGTTTATATGTCCGGAAGTTCCTCTCTTTCATTTTATCTCTTTGACTGTTAAGTTGAGCTGGTGCTATCTAATTTGTAAGCGCGTCGTCTGAACTTCTAGGTTATAAATTTAATACAGCTGCACTATATATATATATATATATATATATATATATATATATATATATATATATATATATATATATAAAATTATATATATCAAATATATATATTTGATATTAAAGCTTAACTAATATCAAATAGTCTGCTTTGTATTCTTGGTGGAAGTGTGTAGGTGTTAATGGAAAAGACATTCTTTTCTACTTCCACATTAAATTTATTTAAAAAGCGCTTTCGAACCCGGTTAAGGCATCATCAGTTTGAATTGTTTACAGAAAAGAACATATGTGTAAAATAGAATAAACATATGATAAAATAGAATAAAATTTAAAACTAACTGTAAAGACCAAAAATTAATAAATTATAAAAGAATTATGTAGAAAAATATGGTTTGAAATATTGCCATATTGCTGTATTTAGGCAATAATAATGCCTAGATACGGTCATCTACTTCCGATTTCTTGTGCTTAAACACAGAAGCCAGGTTTTTACCGGAAAAAAGAGCACGTTCACGGTTAAAACAACCATAATCACTTCGTTAAAGTTGCACTCTTTATCTCTTACGTTGTTATAAAATTATATTATTGTTATTCATTACCAATTTTCATTTTAAAATTTAAAATATCTCACTTTTATTCAAATTACGGGTAAAATTGATTATTAGTACAGAGTATTCAATGTATATTGAGTTTTTTTATCACTATACAACGTTAAACTATATCAAATTATTTTAAGTGGACCTTTTCGAATTCATCGTTAGTAAATAGTACTCTGGACCATAAATATCACCTGTAGCACTAAAACATAACCGATGTTTGAAATTACTGGAAGCTTCCAGTGTACTGATACTCATGTCTCTGCCTGCCAGGATTCCCAAGCATTTGAAGTTTACAGTCACGGGAATTTCCTATACATTAGAAGCTTTTAGTATGTGGTGGTGTTTAGTCTCAGACACAATGGTCTGGCCTATGTACGTATCTTGACATTATCAGTCTCCAACTCGCTCGACCAGGAGTTATTCCTCTGGAATACTGTTAAAAAACATTCAAGCTTCAAACTCCTCTAAACTGTGGGAGTTTCCGTCTTATGTGAAGAATCTTTCGACCTAATCTGAACGTTATTCCATCTCTTTACACAATTTTTGCCTGTGAGCAGTAGATGTCTTCAGAAGATCCAGACCTCAGAAAGCCACAATACAGAGAGTTCCATTATTAGAATTCTTCCAAACGGAGGTCAGCCACGGTTTCTTCCTCATTCTTGCGAGGTCTCGACCAAGTAATGGAGTACAGTGAAAATTCCCTGGTTCTTAAACATTATGACAACTGTGAGATTACAGCCTGAACTCTGGAAAATCTAAATTTCCTGGCCGTAAGGGTTATATAAAAATTATTTAATCTTTAACCACATCAGCTGGTCAGCTGGTGGCACAACTTGACTGATAAACCCCGAGCTATTAACGGTATGAAATACTTTACTTCAACTGTTGATCTAACTACATTAATAAACAGATAGATGAGTTTACACTTGGAAGCAAAAATTGTCAACTATGTTACCTTATGTTCATAAAAATAAGTAAACCAGAGTAATAATTTTATTGTCTTGCTATTCATATTTTAGGCAGAATAAACATTAAATTACTGTATTAATAATTATTACGAATAATAATAAATCATAAAGGTCATTTAATTTTTCAACATCAACATTTTCACCAATTACTAAACTTTATTATGCATTAAAAACAATTTATACGTAAAAAAGGATCAATAAAGTTCCGAAATACCTATTAAATATTATCACTTGGTGGCCAAATTGTCCGTGATAAAGAGGGCGGTAACTGTCCGGCTGTTATTCACTAGCCTCTCATTTATCACTCTGATAACACATCCCATTTCCACCACAATATTTCTGTAAGATACCATCATTCTGGCGCCACTGCTCGTCACATATTGATCGTTCAGTTACCTGTTATATACTATCACTTGGTGGCCACATTGTCCCCTGGTAAATAGGACAGTAGCTATCCCGTTGTTATTCAGTAGCCTCGCATCATTCTCTCTAATAACGTTTTCCATTTCCACCTCGATATTTCTTTAAGATACCATCATTCTGGCACCACTGCTCGTCACATATTAATCGTTCAGTTACCTATTATATACTATCACTTGGTGGCCACATTGTCCCCTGGTAAATAGGACAGTAGCTATCCCGTTGTTATTCAGTAGCCTCGCATCATTCTCTCTAATAACATTTTCCATTTCCACCTCGATATTTCTTTAAGATACCATCATTCTGGCACCACTGCTCGTCACATATTGATCGTTCAGTTACCTATTATATACTATCACTTTATGGCCACGTTGTCCCCTGGTAAATAGGATGTTAACTGTCGCTGATAGCACTTCCTATTTCCACCTCAATATTTATTTAAGATGCTACCATTATGGCACCACTAATCGTTACATATTGATCGTTCAGTTACCTATTATTCAGCTTCTACTCCCCCCCTTCTGGAATTAGTTTTATTTGCTTGGTAATATTTGCTTAGATAGATCCCAAAGCACGGTGTAGCAACTGTCTTTTAACGTAACTAGTCTAGGGACTGTAATATAACAATGATACATATAGATTGTTTTTTCTTTATATCTTCAGCCGGACGTAGACTCTAGATTCCAGGAGTCAAGTCTGTCCTGCGTCACATTTTAGAAATTCGTATTCCGGTGACATTAGCCATCCCTTGCAAATGCAATTTTGGCATAATATGGCAGGTGGATCTCCGACATCTCAGAACCAATCGCAGAAACAAAATATTGCTCCAATGCTGAAAATTTACTCTGGTGTGTTTTCTGGTGACATTGAGATTTCAAAATCCAGATTAGTATGGTCCTTATACAATCCCAAAAGTGTTGCAAGCCCCGAACACTTCCATATGCTTTCCACAAAACAAGCAGTTCAAGAGGACATTAACACCCATTCACATCAATTCAGAAAGGAGTTTCAGGAAAACTGGATCGGTCATATAACGTAATACTTGGGCATCCCCTATTATTGCAATTAAATTTACGAGGAAATTTAGGATATTTAGTAACTTATAATTACAATATAATTGCATTTCTCAGTCATGTACTATATCCACTCCAACGTTTTGAGGATGTTATGACAAAAATATATGAAGGAACTGAGTTTACTCTTGATCTGAAAGATGCCTATTTATAGATCGTAGTTGATATTCATCAAAAGATTTAATGATAATTGCAACACTATTGGTTTATTTTTGTTACATAGGAATTGCGATTTGGTTTTAGTTTAGCACAAGGAGTTATTAAAGACAAGATTGAGGAGATTTTAATGGGACATTCAGTGGAATTTTCATTCAATGTTCATAGACGATTATATTTTTACTGGAAAAACTCACAATAAATACATTAAATACTTACAAAATGTATTGCAATAGTTGAAGTTATATGGCATATATTTTCAAACTTTATAAGCAAATTGTCGATTCGTTAGTCAAAGAAAAGTACAGAGTAGAATCATGATCTTATATAATGTTAAGTTGCAATACAATTTTTTCTTTTATTTTATTTCTTAGAAGATATAAAACACATATTAATTATATATCTGATGTTTACAGTAAAGCAAAAAAGCGTAAATCCGGCATATTTTGCCAGATATTTCACTAGGCTTGTTAGATAAGTATAAAAAATCCTAATTCATAACGATATTGCAGGCTTAATAATTACGAAAAATACAAAGATAAACACATTGAACATCTTAAACGTAAGTGTTCTATATGTTGCAATAGTCTAGGAATCGTAATTCAATCTGTATTGTACGAGCACACAACATGGATTATTAAAATTGGTATAGAAACTTTTTCTCAAAAATAAATCTGTTGTCAGCTACGGTAATTGTGGTGGAGATCGACATGGGAGAGCATAGAAATGATTATGGGTGTTATATAACAATTACAGGCTAAATAACTTTAAATTGTTATGTAAAAAAATTCAGGAGGGCAGATATGCCCGTATAAACACAACAAAACTTCAAAAAGGGATCATGAATAGGGTTTCCACCAAACGATTTAGTAAAATATAAAAAGCATTGTGACAAAAAATATTGTAAGAAAATTAATGCACGGGAGGAGGAAGAGGGATAGAAACAACACACCTAGATGAAGCACCTTGATCTTTACCAAAGGTGATCTCTTTAGATCGGACTTTTAAACAAATCTCAGAATGAGAGAAGACCGAGTGATAATGCGAACGGGAGCAAGGGATTGACGATACCTGCTTAATACAACTGCCACAGAGTTTAAAAACACGTGTGATCTGTCATTGAAGGTATTTAAAAAGACATATTCACTTAAATCAATATTGGAGTAAAAATTAAGGCACGTATTCTTCTATTTGGCCTGACACATTTTTATTCCATTGAATACTTTTAGAACTAAGAGAATGAGTAAAATTTTACCAAGCTGTTACAGAGAATATATTTAAATTGGCGTCTAATTTTTATCCATCCCTAAATATTATAAGGAAAATAGGATAGCTCAGAGCAAATAAAACCTTTTATAAATTTATATGCACCACTACATCATCCAAAAGTGATAAATTACCAGAGATGTGCAGCTGCGGGGAATATGTAACAAGTAGTCCTGGCGTTAACACTGGACATACGTCTCGTGTTTTTTATGGAACACATGCCGAACCAAAGACAACTAAGCTATTGTATCTCTTCTATACCTTTATTAACTAAAAACAAATTATTTCACCTTAGGACACAATATATTTTATTTTTGGGATAAAACAAGAGATGTCTTACGTAATGGAAACGGATTAAGTTAATTTAAATTAAAAACGAATTAAAATCTTAAGACATTTAGGAATGGTTGATTAATTTCAGGTTATTTACATAAACAACCAAACTCTATCATCCTATTGTTCATTTAAATTTTTAATAAACTTGCTGAATTGTTTCGTTATATTGTTTATCACACGTTACTGTTTCGACAGCATTGTACACCCTACCATAAAATTAAAGTACCATAAAATTAAATTTTAATTCACTCATACTTTGGGCCAGTGAAACGGTTGTTTTATTTGCTAAATGAAACAAAATTTTCAACCTATCCAATAAATTGTAAAGCCAATTTATAGTTAAGAGCAAATATTTGAATGTATTTTATTTGAATCTGCACTACATGAAGGATCATTTATCAAGCTTAAATCACCTATCTAGATATCTTTATTCTTACATCATATAATTTAACCTTCAAATTTCAATCCTTATTCAATCCTTAATAAAATAACTAATATTATAAATAACTACATAATATACCTTTTATTATAAAATATGTCTAGATGGGGTTAACATGTCTCTTAGAACGTATAAAGTAAGTTATATTGTTAAGTCATTATAAAAATATGGAGATCATATTTTACTAAAATGTAACCAGGTGATTGTCAAGTTTCTAAGCATATGCCGTGTGTTTCAAAGTTGGGGAATACCGACAAATTAGCTTCCAAGGTTCCTAGCTCTCAGCAACTGCTCTAACTAGGTAATGTCAGAGTACTACTTTCAGTCTGGAAGTTCTGCCGTATTATGTGCGCAGTCAGTTTGCAGTGAGTATAATCTTCTATTCCGTGAAATTTTATAGTTGTGAGACTAACAAATCAAATGTGGATTTTGTTTTATTGTAAACTAAATTATTTGGGAAAATTATTTAACGTGTAGTTCTGTTGCTGGCGTGATTCTTGATTTAATGTGTAAACTTCTTAAATATAGTTTTTAATTGTAATCATTAATCTATATTTTTTAATTGTAGTACAAATAACTCAACCGTTCATACTCTACGGGCATAATGCACTACCAGCAAATACAAATGATGCAGAATTATAGATCCGACAGTAGTAAAGCACTGGAAATAGATGGAATAATATAAAATATTTAATATTACAGTAAGACTTGTCCGTACTCACAGAAACATACATGTGTTACCGTCTTGAACTAACTTTACTAACTTTCCGTCTGGTCGTGCTTAAATTAGAATTCAACAAAAGTAAACTATACTTCGGTCAATGATAGCACACAAAACTATTTTGTATTATGCGTAAGAAGTCATCAAAATAACTCTTTCAAGGCGTACCCTCCGTTGGTCTCACACACCATGATTAAAAAGTGCATAGGCTACCTGAGACATTATTTCAGTTTGTTAAATCTTTTCTCCAAAGTGTGATAAATCCAAGGCTTGATTGCTTGGTATAAATCTACCATAAGTTTTTAATATTGTATTATGTTTTCTTTATATTTTGTTACATTACAGTAACCCAGGTTTCTTAATTTATCAACCGTTGTTCTAATATTTTTGTGTATAGAGAGGGTAGTATTTATGTTGGAAAGAAATAATTTAAACCAAATGTTTAATATAAATAAAAACGTCTGATGTAGAATCAGAAAAGTGACAAATATAACGAGAAAACAAAAACAATCAAGATTATGTTTGTTTTGTGTAGTAATTATAGAAGTTATAACGGTGCTAGGGTTATGACAACCTCATAACTTTCAAAACAGAGTAATTCCTTGAAAACATACAAACAACTCCCATCTTTGACTCTAAATTTCCGGAATATTTGGAGCATAGCCAACCGAGACTGTTACTCTCTGACCGGTCATATTGCGTTCAGACCTTCCATTATTTATTCCATCTTGGATTTATTATATGCTATATGAGACGTTTTGTTACATGGTGATATATGTGTTTTCCCTAGTAAATAAATACAAAAATTACTTTTTAGTTATTTCAAGAAATTTCCTTTTCATCAACAAGTTCATGTATTTATCTATGCATTAAAATAATGACTTACAAAATAGCACTCAGGTAAGTATTCGCAATTTCCTTAACTACAATAAAATATATATATGTAATCAATAGTATGGCCTTTTAGGAACTAATATACGTTGCAGTCATTTCTGACATATTACTTACCTCTAGAATAATGAAGCTCATTTATAAATGTAAACTTTTTATGAAATTTTGTTATCGAGCCAGATAATCAAAACTGTACAAATAATTCTGATCCCATATTTTGTTGTGCAATTAATCATCCTGAGTCTTCCTCTCCATATTCCCTAAAGACGCTCAGAAGAATTTGTCAGAGAGGTTTACAGCCAACCCAGTACATTTAAATCATTCTACATAAAGAATGTCAGGGTTAACCCAGGACCACACGAGGGGTTGTATAGTTCCTTTGACTCCTGTTAAACATCGTTCGGAATATGTGTTCTTTTGTCTTGCTTTGCCAGTGTTTGTAAATATATCCTGTCTTTTCTGTTTCTCTAACTCGGTCAATGCCATATGAATCATAGCTGGAAGTTATACATGGCTTTTAGATTGGATGCAAACGTATGTAATCAATTTCAAAACATATTGGACTAAGTTATCTATGAATATTTTATGCCATTATGCTATTATACGAGTACATTAAGGAGGTTCTTAAAGAATGAAAATCCTACTTAGCACTACATAAAAAATTGATGTGCAAATATAAAAATAGTACTTTCTAATTATATCGTACTGTTAGAATCTTTGTGCAAGAACTTAATTGTATTGATACTTGAAACTATTTTATTTTAAACCATATATTTGTTTAATTGTTCGGTAAGAATCATTAGAAGTACAGCGAGAGAAAGATAATCACTTGCTAGGTTCAGACACAAAACTTGAAGTTGGGCCAACTGCTAATATGGTGGCAACATTTCCTGATGGTGGAGCCGGTTATTGGCTCTTACAACCCTTCTACCGTTTTAAATTTAACTAGTTTTAGTACTTTTGTTTACCTGTTGGTATTTTTGGTATAGTTACTTCCACAAAATACATGTGTATGAATTAATAAATAGCGGTACTGTATTCTATATCCATATTACGTTCCTTCGGGTTTTGGATTGGTAATACATTTATTTATTAGTAAGAGGTTTTATGCGCCATTATGTCTGTTAATTTCAAACTAATCCAGATTTAACGTTTTTATTTAAATTGAGACAATAAGAAACAAATCGAAATACTAGGAAAATTATTTTTTTATGAATTATTGTTCATGACCATTATATTGTCTAAGAAACGTTTAAGAATTGCGATTAGTAGTAAAATATTCGTATATGAGCAATATCAGTTGTTTAAATAGTGAAAAGCTCAAATTCATGTTTAAATTACAAAACTTTCTTCATTTGTTTAAAATTATCAGTGTTTGGAACTGAAAAATATGTAAACTCGTAGAACTCGCTTACATTAGTTTTCTGTTACCCCCTTCAACCAATAATAATACAGTAAAGTGATTTTTATCATCTCCCTTGGAACAATAAGTCTGCTTCCAACAGTAGATATCAATATTTGTGGTCAGATTCTGCTCTCAAATACATCCCTGGATATCTATATCTGAGTTTCTTCTGTATATCCTGAAGATATTCAATAAAACAATTATAACTTAGAATTTTAAGAATCTAAAAAAATTTAACTAGAAGCCAGAACTTCAAATGAATTTATTGACCGAACGTTCTTTTATTTTAACAAGAAAAAACGTTTACTTGTTTCCATCTTCCTTATTCTAAACCTCCGGATTTTTCTGCTTTTTAAAAAATCTTTCATATATCATAATTACAACATTTTTAAGGTGCTATATGTAATTGGAAGTTCATTAAATGAGTGTTAGCGTCTTATTGTTAGTAACAATGGCAATTTCTGATTAAAACTTTGTGGCAAAGGGTCAATGTATGCGTGTTTTTGTAGTTAATGTGAGGTAATAGCTGATAAGATTAGAAGGAAACTTGTTGTTTAAAAAAATAAAGACGTGAAGACGTGTACACTCATATGTTCTTACCTCATTATTTTCCAGCTATCCGTTTTGCAATTTGAGCGGAAAAAGTTTTCTGCTTAAGGAAATTTAGACATGTATATTCAAACAGCTTGGTCAGTGGTATTCTGATTTATTAAACAGAGCATTTACTCGGTACCATGCTAAGTGGAATGTAAAGTACTATAAATGCAAACAGAATGAGAGGGTAGTTGGAGAGGTGTTTTCTACAGATCCCCTTTGTTTACCTGTTCCTTCACATTTACCCTCGCCTCATTTCCTACATTCAAAGAAGCGTTAGTTCCAAACAGAAACGGATTTAGCTTTACATTCATGTGCTGTAAAATGTTTGTGTACTCGAATGATTCAATTCAATCGTACGTTACTATTTACTTTTTTCAATGGATAACTATTTACAAAATATATACATCACATTTTATATTTACCTTATCAGCAGATTCTAGATTGCGTTTATTCTAATTCGAAGTGTAATTTAATATTTAAAATCTTTCAAGCCAAATATATCTAACAGCTTAGCTGTTAATAGCGTACTTTGCATTTTTGCACATATAATTTTAATAAGTTTCAACTCTGTTCTAATGCATAAGCAATCTCCAATTGGAAAATTTATAATAATAGTTAAATAAGATTATAGTTTATTATTTACAATTAGAGTGTTTATATAAGTACCTAATAACAATATTACTTACATAAATCGAGCTATATTTACTCCGGCATACACTGAAAACAAAAGCAAAGAAGTAATGTAAACAAATTTTGCAATTTGTTTATAAAATAACACAAATAATTCCAAGTCAATTTAAAATGTTGAGAAATACACGAATGGCGTAAGCTTGTAACAGACGCTGAGTCAGTAACTCTGTTTGTTATTCCACCTCAGTGGTTTCACTGTACGTACCGTGTCTGGAATGTACCCTGGGTGATACTTGCCTCGTTGTCGGCATTCCCTAAACTGTCACAACTCAGGTTGCACTGTTCTTCTATATTTATTGTAAACGCCAATATAAAGTCTAAACAGTCTTACATATAGTGTACATCTTTACGGACTGTGGTCATTCACTAAGGCCTATTTATTATCATTAATTTTAGTACACAACTCAATAACTTTTGAGTTTCATTGATAAAAATATGTGTTAATATATTATACAGGGTGTCCAAAAAGTCCCGGGTCGGTTGAATATTGTTCAAAATATTTAAAATAGAGCTACAAAACCTTACACAAAGTTACTGGACATAAAAATCTATTTTATCACATATTCAGAGATCGGCTACTTCCTCAGGGGGGCGGCCCGCTAGGAGTCAGAAGAAAATCTTAAATGTAAGCATAGGTTGATATGCATATCAAATTAAAGGTCTATATTAGTAGAGTACAGAGCCGCAAACCCGACCTCAAATGGATGACCGAGTCAAAAGTGACAGCCGTTTCAAAGATGGCTAGAGTTTGCAACTGAGGTTAATGTAACAAAATACACTGATGAGATCTTTTACTTTAACTTTCTTAACATTAAAAAATGGACATGAGGTGTTTCTTGAGGTGTTTGAGGGTCATTTGAATAACTCATTAAATTGTAAACAGTTTTTGGGTTAGTAAAGTTAAAATCAAAAAGCTCATCAGTGTATTTTGTTACATTAACCTAAGTTGCAAACTCTTAGCCATCTTTGAACAGCTGTCACTTTTGACTCGGTCATCCGTTTGAGGTCGGGTTTGCGGCTCTGTACTCTACTAATATAGACCTTTAATTTGATATGCATATCAACCTATGCTTACATTTAAGATTTTCTTCTGACTCCTAGCGGGACGCCCCCCCTGAGGAAGTAGCCGATCACTGAAGATGTGATAAAATAGATTTTTATGTCCAGTAACTTTGTGTAAGGTTTTGTAGCTCTATTTTAAATATTTTGAAAAATATTCAACCGACCCGGGACTTTTTGGACACCCTGTATATGATTATATGAGGAACTTATTTCGCTTTAAGTAGTATTTTTCATGTGAGATTCTCTTAGCCCACGTCTGCTCATTGTGAGATTTGTTGAACATTACAGAATTCATCGAATTGGATCCATAGATATCCCGTGAGTTATAAACCTTTAAGTTGCGTTTCCCAAGCATTCTTAATGTGGGGAAGGGTGGTATTTAAACAAACGACGGAGTAACGCGTGTTAATGGTAGTGAATTTCAGTCATGCACATGGATAGGAGCTGCGCTTGGTTTATCGTTCATCTGATTAGTCACATACGAAGCCAGTTTCGCAACATGCAAACCAATCGGCGCAGAAACCGTGTTTGCAATCAATTACGAGCAGATGTTCACCTCTTTTTATGTTACAGCGCAATTAGTAAACATCAAAGAAATCTTTAGGGCCGCTTTTGAACCATCACCGTACTCCCACCGTAAGTTACGTTTTCCATACAATAACGTTACGTTTGAGTTTTGAGATAAACTCTATGTTAAGGTAACACGAAAAACAACTAGAAAAAAGAAGATAAAATACCCCTATCTTCCTCTGACATTATGTATATTAAAGTAAAATTTAAACATAAACTAACTGAGATTCTAAAGGAAACTAATCTTACCAAATATATGTAAACAATACATTTTTTCTCATTTTGTGTAGTTACTAAAACGTTCGTGCATTCGTTAAATTTCAAATTAGCTACTCTTGTTCTAGAGTCTAGTATTTAACCTGCATGATTGGAAAACTACTATAATTACGTCTGAGTGAGAGAAATCAGCATGCTGTTGAATACCATATGTGCAACGAAATTTTAGAAATCAGCAGAAAAATTACCTTCTCTGTTGTGAAACTCTATTTTCACAAAAGTAAACTCTATTATTTATTTGAAGTTTTTCTTTGACAATAGAAGCGTTTTTAAGGAAAAATCTTAAATTTTGAAGATAATAAAGCATTTTTTATGAAAAATCTCTTAACAATAAAAACCATAGAAATATTTAACCCAATTTTTAAAAAAGTAAAAAAAAAACCAATAACCATGTTACTGGTAGGTTACATTTGTACCTACTGGAAGACAGGATTTGTGGTTTGATGTCAATATGTGAGAAGGGAAGTATTGTAGCTATTAGCCTGACCGCATCTACTGATATGGGAATAAATTCCGACTGCATACGCGAACAGATGATTTCAGTTACTTATATGCAACATTAAATATCATATTTACATCCCTTCAGGATTTGATTTACTATTTAAGGCGTAAGAATCAAAATAATAACCTTACAACTTTTCCCGTAATAACAAAAGAAACATTTCAATCACCCATCGAGTAAATTTATATAATCTCCCAATCATGGATTTTAACCAAAACTGTACTATTATGTAAATAAAATGTTAATTAAATTTTTTTAAATTATAAAAATTAAAAAATATAGAGTGTTATATTTTTTCAAAATAACTTAATAAGGTTATATTCATCACACCTGTTAGAAACAAATCCATCCCGGGACATGGTTAATGCTTTTTATCCCAATGTAAAGCGGCCAAAGTTCATAATGAATATTTTTAATAGATAGAAAATTGTATAGAGTACTCGAATAATAATGGTAACCAAGTATGCTGTATAGTTTTGCATAGAACTTGAACCATGGACATTCCAGTACGGTAAAATACATCGGATTCAAAACGCTCTTGCCGAAAATTTTGTAAAGTTGTATGGATACCCAAATTGCACCTCCAATTTGGGTGAGAATTTCGTTAGTAACATGTTGAAGTATATAATAATATTTTCATCTAGTTAGTTTTAACTATTCCACCCGTAATAGGCCTATAACTAAATAAATACCCTTCTAAATTATTAAGCCTTTTATTTTCCCTCCCGTATTTTTATCAATACATATGCGTTTTAAATTTAACTGAATACAAATGTTAATGTTTTACACGCCATTTTGAATATTTCTTAATATTATAAAATCACTTGAATGTATTCGATTAATGTTTATTTTTTTTAAGCACAACTTCAGTACTATACTAGAGATTTACTTCTCTCTTAATGTTTGCTAAACGAGGAATAGCTTATTCTTAGTATAGGCCTAATCATATATTAACATAGACATGTTCAAGGACTATACCTGATTCCACTAGTAGATAAGTCATCTGGTTAAAGAATGTGTCAAATTTGTATGGACCATTCCATCAAGCTAGTGACAAGTTTGATATTAGTTCTTGTGAATTCAATGCATATCAATATACCGTTTGTTTACGTTGTTTTCTGTGTACATGATACAAACGACTGGTATTCAAATTAAATAATCTACATAACCATATGATGTCAAACTTTTCTATGTAAATTCTCAAATTAGATATATGCGTGCCAAATGGAACCGTCTGGAATGGGTTTTAATAGAGCTATAAAAGGTAACAATTCATCAAAATACACAGGTATTTCTCGACTGTATTTTGTCTTATTTGGACTTTTTTTAGTATGTTATGGGATGAACGTTACTGAAGCCTGTCACTCAAGGGGTTGGAAGAATTAATTTTTTGTCTGCCTCTTTGTACGATATCTTGGAAATGAACTTACATAGGCTTGAAATGTATGACTCTTTACTTTTAAAATATAGAGACAAAACTGACTTCAATGATAGCACGTTTAACTCCATGAGGTTTGCTAAGCGTTAAAGAATATTTGTTTTAAGCGTAAGCATTATGATAAGGGAATAGCAGAATAAATAAATTTATAAACAATCTAAGCCTAACAATATCATATTTAAACTTGTATAACTTATTTATAGATCAAAAATACAAGAGACATTATCATAGAGATTCCATGTCTAATTTCGTTCATATTTTCATTTCGGCACATTCTTGCGATATACTACCCGCCCTAGCTCTCGCGAACTTGTATTATTTAAACACTCTGTTATGAAATCTAACTTAAGGAACAACAATGTGAATGTGTGAAGTGGCAATTTTCCCTTAAGCTGAGCGTCATTGATGCCTATCACTCAGTAGGCTGACACAATTTCTCTTTTTTCTGCAGAAAATCTCTAGAATTAAATGAGCTATATTCGTAAACTTGACTTTTTGCAGGCAATCTCAGCGAACCCCGTTCCGCTTCAAGTAGCGTGGGATAATGCTACCTTTTTTTAGAATAAGAATGCTGTAGGCTATGTCTCGGGAACCTTGGTGTCCCTTAACAACCCCAAACATTTTTAACGCTTTAGTATCTAAGAGGTCATCAAGTATTTTAAGTCACCACTCATACAGAAATTTCCACAATTCTATTTTTTATTTCACATTTTCCATTGCAGTAGCTCTTGTTGATTTCTTGTTAAACACAGCAAATGATTAGGTCGAAATACTTATTACTTCATAGTATTGTTTTGTACATACAAGTAACTTCTTAGTTTCTTCTTGAAGGTAACTTCATCGGCAACTCACTGAACCGGTTAATATCGAAACCGGTTTAAATCTTAAGTGTTTTTCACAAGAAATGATATAGATTGACTCACATTCTTGTCATAATGAAATAAGTATATATAATTTGAAGTTTAGTTATCCCAATCTCAAGATTTCTACATTTGATATTTATGTGACGTTAAATACTTAATCATAAATACTCGTAATTTGTCTCGATTTGAAATACCTCCTAGTCAAATCTAATTATTGGAATTAAGTAGTTCAATTGGTAATAGACGGTCGAATTGTTTGTAACGTTACCTATTCAAAATTAAATACACGTTAATTAGTAAATGTCGTAAATATTATATTAATGATTTCATATTTTTATGGATTCTTATTGCAGCATACGCAATATTGTAATCTGGGCGCAAAACTTGAGCTTGACCACTCGTAGATTATAGTACCTCAACATTTAGAAATTCTAGATGACTACACGATTCGTTTTCAATATAGATAATTTGTGGTTAATTACAAAATTGTTTTCTTTATTCGTCTAGCTTATCGGATATAAACGAATATTGGTTTATCTCAAATTATTTGTTTGGTGGGAAGGCAGTTTGTTTAAGTAGAAAGACATTAACAAACGAGTTGACTGTGGTGAATGCTTTATGATTGCTTAAAGACGGGTAGCGTATAACTTTGCGGAAGTTTGACTAGCAACTGTATTAATCATATAAAACTTGCTACTCCTGTTATAGTCGAGTCTGAGATGTTTGGATAATCGTTCACATAGTGAAAATATCCATTACAATTATCTATCTAAATGTGTTATAAATGAAAGTATTGCTAACGCATTACTTATATAATAACTATTATTTAACAAAAAATGAACATAATATTAATGTTTGTATAATTAGCAAACGACTTTTACTTATATTAAATTGTATAAATGGCAATAGCCTTATTTAATTTCAATAAACATTGAATCACAAAAAGTACAAATTTAATGTAAATAAAAGTCGTTTGACAGGTATTTGGTCTTCCGATCATATGTTAGTTTGCTTATTTAAACGCATATGTGACAGATACGGCCAAATACAAAATAATTGAATCGGAAAAAGTAAGCCCTCTGTGGTGTAATGGTAGCACATTCACCCGGCAAGTGAGAGATCCGGGTTCGACTCCCGGCGTAGCAAGTACTTTTTTGTGATTCAATGTTTATTGAAACTAAATAAGGCTATTGCCACTTATACAATTTGTTGTTATACTTAAATATATTACAGTTGAGAAATTATCAATAACCTGTCTTCAGGTTCCATTGCAACTACTGGAAGATTGGTTTTGTGGTTTGATGTCAACATGTGAGATGAGATGTATTACTGCTATCAGCCTGACCGCACTTACTAAAATGACAATCAATTCTGACCACAAACAAGAACCGACAACACATCTGGATATTTAGTTTCATATTTAGATCTCTCTAATAGTCTTTCTGGTGTATTAAGAATAGGACGTATAACCATTACAAATATTCCAAAGAAATAATTACACCGGCCACTAAATATATACAAAGTACATTTATCTTAATGACACTAAAACTAATGTTTTAGGATTATTTTACCAAACAAATAGCAAACTTATGCCCGACTAGGTTGTGGTTAATTGTATATATTCTTCCTAAGAAGCGTAAGAATCTCCATATAAAATTTCAGAACAATCAATTGAATAGTTTACTTGTGAAAGTAAAACAAACAAACAAAAGCACATTCCCATTTTTAATATGCTTAGAATGATAAGGTACTAAAATGATATAGGGTTGTTGACATATTTCATTATGAATGATTAAGAGGTAGTTGTTCTAATTATTTTATAGGTTATGTGGATGTTTTACGTAAATTATAGGTTAAAAGCTACTTCATTACTAAAAATTATGGTTCACTCTCTGCTTATATTAATATTGTAAAATCATAGATATAAATTGTCGCTCGTTAAACTATAAGGTCTTTAAAATATTTAGTAGGCCATTTCTAGGAATAAAATAAGTCAAACGAATATATTACCCCTATGTATTTGGTTTTGTTAAAAAAAATATGGCAGAAAAAGTATAGTACTATTGAACTAATTATTTTATAGGTTATATGGATGTTTTACGTAAATTATAGGTTAAAAGCTACTCCATTACTAAAAATTATAGTTCACTCTCTCTGCTTATATTAATATTGTAAAATCATAGATATAAATTGGAAATACACTGTGCAATATTAACTAAGAAATTGGAGAGCAGTCTAATATCCAAACTTACAACTTCTTACTGTTGTTTCTTCCACGTTAATGAAATATTCATATTGTTAAGATGTTGAAAAGCGGGACTTCGTATTTAGATGGAAGATGACTCTGAGAACTCATTAAAAGTCAGAGCTGAGATACTCAGAGAATTTTTATGTAATACTCATTTCAAGGATATTCTGTCTTTACACTTTCTTATATATTTGTCTGCATTGTTGGCATTTACGGGAAACTATGCTGTTGGAGGCGGGAATCTTATTTAGGTGCGGTAATATGTAGAGTAAAGAAACGTAGTGAAATCTTGACTGCAGCCTGAACATTCTGGACAGCAGCGTACCTTGTAGGGTGAATGAGACCGTCAATTCCGGGCGATGATGCCTCCCATGAGAATAAAATCTTCACTCATTTTAGTATTAACAACTATTTATATTGATTTCATTACAAATGAACTGTCACAATTTATGCAAGAAAAATGAAAATGTTTCTTGTTCCGTTCGACGCGGGCTTCCTGGTCTCAGTGGCCATTCTGGAGAGAGAGTTGACTAGCATCTTAACCAGGGTTGAGGGGGGAGGGTTGTTCCGAGGAGCAGTTCACTCAATACTAATATTATAAATGTGAAAGTGAGTGTTTTTGTTTGTTACGCTGTTACGCGTAAACTATTAAAAACGATTATGCTAAACTTGTACATGGACATTATTAGGGCACTCCATACAGGTATGAATATATGCCTAATCATAACTCGAAAATCGACTATGGAACAAAAAATACCAAAACCATAAATTACAATGACCAGATTTTCTCGATAGTGGCTTAAAGGCAAATTAGATATAGTCAGTCTAGCAATCACTAGAAGTGCTAATATACGAGTACGTGCCAAACCTACGAAGTTGCTTGTGATGCTGCGGGTACCTGCTAGTCAGGGTTATAATAAAGTTGTATACCTTCTTAAAATTTAGACATTAACAGATACTTTGTCATTTAATACGGATAATTAACTGTAAGTATTTCATCACAATTTTATTTCTAGTTGGAAGGAAATTATATGCTGGTTTATTCAGTTGAAGCTTGACATAACATATCAGCTGTTTAATCCATGTGTACATGAAGATATATTAGTGGGTTAAAATGTCCTTAAAAAGATTAGTATTAAATTGACATGCTTTAATAAAGTTCATAAAGCAGTACACGATGAAACTGTAAAAGACTATCTTTATCGCTAGATTTTCACAGAAAAAAGAGCTTGGTAGCTATCAGGATGGATGTTTACAGGAGTGTTGACTTGCTCAAGTGGATGTTTGCTCACTGGATATGTGAGGTTGGCAGTACGGATATCCGGAAAAGCTTCCGACCTCCGCGTTTGCTATATTGCCAAATATGTACTCACCATATATACACATCCGTTTCAATATAGTGGTCGGTACCACTTATTTTATTACGATTCAATTACTTTATTTAACTTTTTTGGCGTCTGTAGCAGATTTATAAGTATACGAAACATTAATTGGTATTGATACTGATTTGTAAACCAGAGTAATAATTTTATTATCTTGCTATTCGTATATTAGGCACAATAAACAATCAATTACTGTATTAATTATTACGAATAATAATAAATCATAAAGGTTATTTACTTTTTGAACAACACAACATTTTAACCAATTAATAATCTTTATTATTCATTAAAAATAATTTATACGTAAAAAAGGATCAATAAAGTTTCGAAATACCTATTAAATATTATCACTTGGTGACCAAATTGTCCGTGATAAAGAGGGCGGTATCTGTCCGGCTGTTATTCACTAGCCTCTCATTTATCACTCTGATAACACATCCCATTTCCACCACAATATTTCTTTAAGATACCATCATTCTGGCACCACTGCTCGTCACATATTGATCGTTCAGTTACCTATTATATACTATCACTTGGTGGCCACATTTTCCCCTGGTAAATAGGATGGTAACTGTCCGGTTGTTATTCATTACCTTCTCACTTATCACGCTGATAACACTTCCCATTTCCACAACTGCCGCAACGTTTCAAAACACGTGTTATCTGACACTGAAGGTATTTAAAAAAATATATTCACTTAAATTAATATTAGAGTAAAAATTAAGGCACGTATTCTTCTATTTGGCCTGACACATTTTTATTCCATTGAATACTTTTAGAACTAAGAGAATGGGTAAAATTTTACCAAGCTGTTACAGAGAATATACGTATTTAAATTGGCGTCTAATTTTTATCCATCCCTAAAAATTATAAGGAAAATAGAATAGCTCAGAGCAAATAAAACCTTTTATAAATTTATATGCACCACTACATCATCCAAAATTGATAAATGACCAGAGATGTGCAGCTGCGGGGAATATGTAACAAGTAGTCCTGGCGTTAACACTGGACATACGTTTCGTGTTTTTTATGGAATACATGCCCAACCAAAGACAACTAAGCTATTGTATCTCTTCTATACCTTTATTAACTAAAAACCAACTATTTCACCTTAGGACACAATATATTTTGTTTTAGGGATAAAACAAGAGATGTCTTACGTAATGGAAACAGATTAAGTTAATTTAAATTAAAAACGAATTAAAATCTTAAGACATTTAGGAATGGTTGATTAATTTCAGGTTATTTACATAAACAACAAAACTCTATCATCCTATTGTTCATTTAAATTATTAATAAACTTGCTGAATTGTTTTCTTTATATTGTTTTATCACCGTTACTGTTTCGACAGCATTGTACACCCTACCATAAAGTTAAAGTACCATAAAATTAAAGTTTAATTCACTCATGCCAGTGAAACGGTTGTATTATTTGCTAAATAAAACAAAATGTTCAACCTTTCCAATAAATTGTAAAGCCAATTTATAGTTAAGAGCAAATATTTGAATGTATTTTATTTGAATCTGCACTACATGAAGGATCATTTATCAAGCTTAAATCACCTATCTAGATATCATATAATTATTATTGTAAGTATAATTATTCTTACATCATATAATTTAACCTTCAAATTTCAATCCTTATTCAATCCTTAATAAAATAACTAATATTTTTAATAACTACATAATATACTTTTGATTATAAAATATGTCTAGATGGGGTAAACATGTCTCTTAGAACGTATAAAGTAAGTTATATTGTTAAGTCATTATAAAAATATGGAGATCATATTTTACTTAAATATAACCAGGTGATTGTCAAGTTTCTAAGCATATGCCGTGTGTTTCAAAGTTGGGGAATACCGACAAATTAGCTTCCAAGGTTCCTAGCTCCCAGCAACTGCTCTAACTTGGTAATGTCAGAGTACTACTTTCAGTCTGGAAGTTCTACCGTATTATGTGTGCAGACAGTTTGCAATGAGTATAATCTTCTATTGCGTGAAATTTTATAGTTGTGAGACTAAAGGATCAAATGTGGATTTTGTTTTATTGTAAACTAAATTATTTGGGAAAATTATTTAACGTGTAGTTCTGTTGCTGGCGTGATTCTTGATTCATGTGTAAACTTCTTAAATATAGTTTTTAATTGTAATCTTTAATCTATATTTTTTAATTGTAGTACAAATAACTCAACCGTTCATACTCAACGGGCATAATGCACTACCAGCAAATACAAATGATGCAGAATTATAGATCCGACAGTAGTAAAGCACTGGAAATAGATGGAATAATATAAAATATTTAATATTACAGTAAGACTTGTCCGTACTCACAGAAACATACATGTGTTACCGTCTTGAACTAACTTTACTAACTTTCCATCTGATCGTGCTTAAATTAGCATTAAACAAAAGTAAACTATACTTCGGTCAACGATAGCACACAACTATTTTGTATTATGCGTCAGAAGTCATCGAAATAACTCTTTCAAGGCGTACCCTCCGTTGGTCCCACACACCATGATTAAAAAGTTTAATATAAATAAAAATGTCTGATGTAGAATCAGAAAAGTGACAAATATAACGAGAAAACAAAAACAATCAAGATTATGTTTGTTTTGTGTAGTAATTATAGAAGTTATAACGGTGCTAGGGTTATGACAAAACCGTCATAACTTTCAAAACAGATTAATTCCTTGAAAACATACAAACAACTCCCATCTTTGACTCTAAATTTCCGGAATATTTGGAGCATAGCCAACCGAGACTGTTACTCTCTGACCGGTCATATTGCGTATTATTTATTCCATCTTGGCTTTATTATATGCTATATGAGACGTTTAGTTACATGATGATATATGTGTTTTCCCTAGTAAATATAAATACAAAAATTAATTTTTAGTTATTTCAAGAAATTTCCTTTTCATCAACAAGTTCATGTATTTATCTATGCATTAAAATAATGACTTACAAAATAGCACTCGGGTAAGTATTAGCAATTTCCTTAACTACAAAAACTATATATGTAATCAATAGCATGGCCTTTTAGGAACTAATATACGTTGCAGTCATTTCTGACATATTACTTACCTCTAAAATAATGAAGCTCATTTATAAAATGTAAATATTGTCTAATTTTACAGTAATAATAATAACATAATTATTATAAAATGTAACAACACCTTTTTTCTTACCTCATGAGAGCAAATAAAATATAAATTGACATAGTTCAAAACTACTGTAAGTTCCCAGATTTTGGGAACACTCTCTTTGTTTGGTAGATCCCTGAACTTGAGAGCTGTCAAGCTCCCGGTTTCCGACAGCTCCCAGTGTTTGAGAGATCCTGGACTCTTGCAGCTCCCGGACTTTAGAAGATCCCCGTCTCTGAAGCTCTCAGAATATATAAGCTCCAAGACTTCTACGAGATTCTAGAGCCTGGAGGGCTCAGCCATTTTAAAACTCACGGACTCTGATAGTTCTCAAACTATAAAAGTACCACGTCTTAAGGAGTTCTTGGCTTTGTCAGCTCCGTCCTTTGGCATCTTTCGACTTCCTAACCATAGCAGCTCAAGGCATCTGGAAAGGTCCTAGAAAGTGACCGGTATATTCATTATGTCCATTATTTGAAGTTGGTTTATTTTAACCTAGACTTTAGTCATGCTTTAGTTAAGTCATTTACCTGAAGAAGAGATCAGATTGCAGATCTTTAAACGTAACGTTACTGATTGTAATGTATCAATGAAAGATGGTAAATCCCCTAAATAATCCTGTCTTATTTACTACTTTACATAAGAAATCAATGAAAAACTAGTAATTTTTGAACTCAAAACAAATGAAGTGAAAACTCGATATGGCCTGTCTCCGCTAATGAATTTAATTCTACTAAAAAAAATTACCTAAAGCAAGAAATATTTTCTGTTTGCGGGAATACCCACTATCAGGTAACAAATACCTTTACTGTCAGGCTTACCATAGTTCATTTATTTCCCTTGATTGATCTATTCTAACTGCTTCTCCAATAATAGAAATTGTTATTGTACAACAGTATTAATTGTAAATAGTTCTTGGTTATTACTGTTAAATTAACCAGCTCCTCAATGTATTATTTTCTGGGATTAATTAATTGCAAAAAACGGCTGCTTTTTTGGTCCGTTTGAAGTAGGATTTGTAGGTTAGTGCCTACAAAACAGTGCCCTTAATTTTACTCTCTATCCTTACATTTAAGATTTTCTTCTGACTCCTTGTTGGCCGTTCTCCTAAGGAAGTAGTGGGTCACTGGTAATGTGTAAAATTATAAATTTATCTCCAATAACTTTGCATCAAGATACTGGAGATAAATCAATCTTAAATCTTTACAAAAAAAGGATTTCTGAAAATCACTAGAATGAGAATGTAATCCATCTTCCATCCAAATCTAAAACCTAGGTTATATAGAATGTGCAGATTTAGTATTTTTTTTTTTTTTTTTTTTTTTTTTTGCATAAAATAGTCTGGTGTTATCTGTTGTATTATTTTATAAATTTCAAATCAACAGTTTACATGTTAATTTTTAACTGATACTTAAGTTAAATACAAATGTGATTAAACTTAACTTATGAATGAACATATCTTAATTTAATGCCTATATAAAATAATTATAAAAACAACATTAAAATATTAATATTTTAATGCGTTTTAAATGAATAATAAAGTGGTGTTTAAAGGTGGTAATTTTATATATGTCAATTAAATTCAATTTTTAAAAAAAAAAATCTTTATTATACAACTTTGATTAACAGTTTATACATTTACACACATAGGATTCACATATATAATATGATAAAATATGATGTGAATATGATCTCACATAGAAGTGTTTGTTATCTTTAAATATAAAAAACATGTGAGTTTCTAATCTATACTTGCTTTCTACAGAAAATGTAAATATTACTTTTTTATTTCCCAATAATTTACAGATCATTGGCGTAATATCTGTAAATATTTGTATGTATAATAAAAATAAGTTACTTAAATGAGATTTAAAATTAGACAGTTTTTATTAAGGAAACGGGTAGAAGATAACGCTGAGATTGGAAGTAGAACTACGACTTATTATAACTACGTACTAATAGTAATGAGACAACTTTTTACACTACTATTCATATTTATTTTGCACGGTATAGATATGAACTATCCAATAAGTATTATCTAGAACAACAGAAACACGGAGGACTCTGAGACTCACTAAGATCGTACCTTTACACTATTTCATTTCGAGCTCCCGATGAGGCACAACCATCCGAACAAGTGAACCCTCCAATATGTTACACCGATAGCCGCTATGCACTTTTTCAAGAGCACCATGTTCTTAAAAATACAAAATTAGACTAAAACTTTATTACACTAAGCCCAAAACTCTCTCGAAGACCGTACTTTCTTTAAAGGTTTTAATAAGTTGTATTAACCATTATTTGTAACCATACCGTTCAATTTTGAGTTAATAATCCTGTTTTAATGCTAAAAAGCAATACAATATTTGCTTGACGTCATCTATCAATTTAAAATTAATTTTGTCTTAATGAATTGATTTTGTAATAGTTCTATGACGCGACAGAAATCTTGGGTTGTGGTAACCTAAAGATGTATTACCTCATGGTTTCGCATCACAACCCTGTTATTGTGTAAAATCACAGCCTTTAACATTTCAATTGTAATAAGTAAAATATAAAAGCCTTTTCTAAGGTAATACTTTATCTTTTGATTAGACATTCAAAATATAGTTAGATATATCTCCCTAAAAGTTAAAAGGTTCTCTTTTCGATTTTATACCTCCCGTCAAACAGCCCTTTAAATTTTAAAAAGTACTTATTAACTTTTCATAACCTACAGAAATATTAAATTGTGCAATGGATCATATTGGTGTAGTTATATTTAACAATACCTACAAAGTAGAGCGCAAAGAATAGATTTGTTGATCCGGCTGAAACAATGAAAATTCAACAAACTTAACAGTTTTATGTTGAATAGACCTAATTTAATTTTGTACAATTGTATTACGCTTCATTATCGTCTTCCTCCATTGCTATTTCAAGTTGAAAGAAAAAAAACTATGTTTAGGTTTTGTTCGATTTAATTTACTTTACCTTTACTTTTACAAACCTGAGCAGACGTTTTAAAAAAGCCCATTTTAGAATATAATGTTTATATATCGATTTATACTACAGTGACCGTGTTTGTATAAATATTCATTAAAGTAAATTTTATACTATTATTCTAAAAAGGAGTTCAACACCAAAACTTAAATGATCAATAATTTACCCTTAATATTTACTTTACATTTTTGTTAATTTCTTATAAATAGCACATATGTGATAAAACTAAAATTTACTAATTCATGTTGCAGCCCTTATTAACCTTTACCAAATTCAGTCGTTCATCTTTTACAAAATCTTTTACAACTTTTTATGAAATTTTGTTAAGGAGCCAGATAATCAAAACTGTACAAATAATTCTGATCCCATATTTTGTTGTGAAATTAATCATCCTGAGTCTTCCTCTTCATATTCCCTAAAGACGCTCAGAAGAATTTGTCAGAGAGGTTTACAGCCAACCCAGTACATTTAAATCATTCTACATAAAGAATGTCAGGGTTTAACCCAGGACCACACGAGGGGTTGTATAGTTCCTTTGACTCCTGTTAAACATCGTTCGGAATATGTGTTCTTTTGTCTTGCTTTGTCAGTGTTTGTAAATATATCCTGTCTTTTCTGTTTCTCTAACTCGGTCAATTCCATATGAATCATAGCTGAACGTAGTGTTACTGATTTCTTGTTTCACTGAACGATGGCAAATGTCCGGAAAAATCCTGTTTCCTTCATAGCTGGAAGTTATACATGGCTTTTAGATTGGATGCAAACATATGTAATCAATTTCAAAACATATTGGACTAAGTTATCTATGAATATTTTATGCCATTATGCTATTATACATTAAGGAGGTTCTTAAAGAATGAAAATCCTACTTAGCACTACATAAAAACTTGATGTGCAAATATAAAAATAGTACTTTCTAATTATATCGTACTGTTAGAATCTTTGTGCAAGAACTTAATTGTATTGATACTTGAAACTATTTTATTTTAAACCATATATTTGTTTAATTGTTCGGTAAGAATCATTATAAGTACAGCGAGAGAAAGATAATCACTTGCTAGGTTCAGACACAAAACTTGAAGTTGGGCCAACTGCTAATATGGTGGCAACATTTCCTGATGGTGGAGCCGGTTATTGGCTCTTACAACCCTTCTACCGTTTTACATTTAACTAGTTTTAGTACTTTTGTTTACCTGTTGGTATTTTTGGTATAGTTACTTCCACAAAATACATGTGTATGAATTAATAAATAGCGGAACTGTATTCTATATCCATATTACGTTCCTTCGGGTTTTGGATTGGTAATACATTATTTATTGGTAAGAGGTTTTATGCGCCATTATGTCTGTTAATTTCAAACTTATCCAGATTGAACTTTTTTTATTTTAATTGAGACAATAAAAAACAAATCGAAATACTAGGAAAATTATTTTTTTATGAATTATTGTTCATAACCATTATATTGTCTAAGAAACGTTTAAGAATTGCGATAAGTAGTAAGATATTCGTATATGAGCAATATCAGTTGTTTAAATAGTGAAAAGCTCAAATTCATGTCTACATTACAAAACTTTCTTCATTCGTTTTAAAATTATCAGTGTTTGGAACTGAAAAATATGTAAACTCGTAGAACTCGCTTACATTAGTTTTCTGTTACTCCCTTCAATCAATAATAATAGAGTAAAGTGGTTTTTTATCATCTCCCTTGGAACAATAAGTCTGCTTCCAACAGTAGATATCAATCTTTGTGGTCAGATTCTGCTCTCAAATACACTCCTGGATATCTATATCTGAGTTTCTTCTGTATATCCTGAAGATATTCAATGAAACAATTATAACTTAGAATTTTAAAAATTAAAAAAAAAATTTAACTAGAATCCAGAACTTCAAATGAATTATTGACCGAAAGTTCTTTTATTTTAACAAGAAAACAACGGTTACTTGTTTACCTCTTCCTTATTCTAACACACCTCCGGATTTTTTCTACTTTTTTAAAAATCATTCATATAATAATTATAACATTTTTGAAGGTGCTATATGCAACTATAAGTTCATTAAATGAGTGTTAGCGTCACATTGTTAGTAACAATGGCAATTTCTGATTAAAACTTTGTGATAAAGGGTCAAGATATGCGTGTTTTTGTAGTTAATGTGAGGTAATACCTGATAAGATTAGATGACAACTTTTTGTTTAAAACAAAAATAAAGACGTGAAGACGTGTACACTCATATGTTCTTACCTCATTATTTTCCAGCTATCCGTGCTGCAATTTGAGCGGAAAAAGTTTTCTGCTTAAGGAAAATTTAGACATGTATATTCAAACAGCTTTATCAGTGGTATTCTTATTTATTAAACAGAGCATTTACTCGGTACCATGCTAAGTGGAATGTTAAAGTACAATAAATGCAAACAGAATGAGAGGGTAGTTGGAGAGGTGTTTCTACAGATCCCCTTTGTTTACCTGTTCCTCTCACATTTACCCTCGCCTCATTTCCTACATTCAAAGAAGCGTTAGTTCCAAACAGAAACGGATTTAGCTGCACATTCACGTGCTGTAAAAGGTTGTGTACTCGAATGATCCTATTCAAACGTACTTTACTATTTACTTTTTTCAATGGATAACTATTTACAAAATATATACAATCACATTTTATATTTACCTTATCAGCAGATTCTAGATGCGTTTATTCTAATTCGAAGTGTAATTTTAATATTTAAAATCTTTCAAGCCAAATATATCTAACAGCTTAGCTGATAATAGCGTACTTTGCTTTTTTTGCACATATAATTTTAAAAAGTTTCAACTCTGTTCTAATGCATAAGCAATCTCCACTTGGAAAATTTATAATAATAATAGTTAATAAGATTATAGTTTATTATTTAAAATTAGTGTTTATATAAGTACCTTACTAACAATATTACTTACATCAATCGAGCTATATTTACTCTGGCATACACTGAAAAAAAAATAAAAGCAAAGAAGAATGTAAACAAAAATTTTTGCAATTTGTTTATAAAGTAACACAAATAATACCAAGTCAATTTAAAATGTTGAGAAAATACACAATGGCGTAAGCTTGTAACAGACGCTGAGTCAGTAACTCTGTTTGTTATTACACCTCAGTGGGTTTCACTGTACGTACCGTGTCTGGAATGTTCCCTGGGAGATACTTGCCTCGTTGTCGGCATTCCCTAAACTGCCACAACTCAGGTTGCACTGTTTCTTCTATATTTATTGTAAACGCCAATATAGTCTAAACAGTCTTACATATAGTGTACATCTTTACAGACTGTGTTCATTTCACTAAGGCCTATTTATTACCATTAATTTTAGTACACAATTTCAATACCTTTTGAGTTTTATTGATAAAATGTTTGTTAACACATTATATATGATTATATGAGGAACTTATTTCGCTGTAAGTAGTATTTTTCATGTGAGATTCTCTTAGCCCACGTCTGCTCATTGTAAGAGTTGTTGAAATTACAGAATTCATCGGATTGGATCCATGGATATCCCGTGAGTTATATACATTTAAGTTGCGTTTCCCAAGCATTCTTAATGTGGGGAGGGGTGGTATTTAAACAAACGACGGAGTAACGTGTTAATGGCACTGAAAGCCAGTCATGCACATGGATAGGAGCTGCGCTTGGTTTTATCGTTCATCTGATTAGTCACATACGAAGCCAGTTTCGCAACATGCAAACTAATCGGCGCAGAAACCGTGTTTTGCAATCAATTTACGAGCAGATGTTCACCTCTTTTTATGCTACAGCGCAATTAGTAAACATCAAAGAAATCTTTAGGGCCGCTTTGAACCATCACCGTACAGCCACCGTAGTTACATTTTCCATACAATAACGTTACGTTTGAGTTTTGAGATAAACTCTATGTTAAGGTAACACGAAAAACAACTAGAAAAAAGAGGATAAAAAACACCCCTATATTCCTCTGACATTATTTATATTAAAGGAAAATTTAAACATAAACTAACTGAGATTCTAAAGGAAACTAATCTTACCAATATATGTAAACAATACATTTTTCACGCTTTGTGTAGTTACTAAAACGTTAGTACATTCGTTAAATTTCAAATTAGCTACTCTTTTTCTAGAGTCTAGTAATTAACCTACATGATTGGAAATCTACTATAATTACGTCTGAGTGATAGAAGTCAGCATGCTGTTGAATACCATATGTGCAACGAACTTTCGGAAATCAGCATAAAAATTTGGGCCCCGCGGTAAATATTTTAAACCCCTTTGTAGCCCCCAAAACTACGTAAACGATCAGCCCTTTCGCGCGTTTTGGGTCCGTAAGTAACATTTATCTTTTGTATTATTAAATTAGCCCTTTGATGCCAAACATAAAAAAATTTTAAATTTGTAACGTAAATTTAAAGTTGAAAATTGAAAAGTTACTTACCCTAGAAGATCTTTTTTTTGCTTGATTGAGATAGAAAAAAAGTTGTGGGGGTCGTCCTTAATGGCGAACACGTTGTGAAAATTTTTTAATTTTTATCTTTAAGGGGGCTAATCCCGTGGGCGAATTTGTTTTAGGCGATTTTCCCCTTTGCCCCCGTACCTTATGTATCTCACGTGTTTTTTGAGTAGATGGTTTACTAGTTTCCCAACTCCTACTCCTCTTCTGGGAAATTGTACCGTTTTTATAGCAAAAAATTTTTAAATTTATATGGAGCTAATACTTTAAAAAATTTTAAAACAACTTTTGGGAAAATACGGGTTTTTTTCCCAAAAATTAAAGTTTCCCAAAAAAAAATTAACAAAGTTTAAAATTTTGATTCGATTTTCTTAAAAAAACTTCCCCACAATCGAACAAATCTAATTAAGAGTTTTTTTAAAAAAAATTGAATTAAAATTAAAATGAAACAAAAAAATTTATACTTTCAAAAAATGGTTTAAAAATTAAACCCAAAAAAAAAATAAAAGTTCTTTAAAAAAAATACTCAAAATAAATTTAAAACACAAAACTTGTATTAATTTTTATGCCCAAAAAATTTAATTCAAAAAATACTTCAAAAATGTAATTAATTCTCAGATTAAAAAATGGGAAACTTTAAAAATTTTTAAATTTTACAACAGTAAAAAAAATCAAAGATATTAACTAAACGCTGGTACGGGATTTACTACTTTGAAGATTACGGGGCTGTTTTGGGGATTTAAAAAGCACTGAAAAAAATTTTTAAAAAAAACTTAAATTTAAAAATTTACACGCGTTTAAAAAAGGGAAAAATTACTCAAAAATCCCACACTATAGGGTTAGGGAAGGTGCGATTTTTAAAACAGGCCCTTGTCGTGGGTGGCTTAAAGACTCGAACTGAATCCTCCAGGGGAGCCGGGGGGAAAACGCATCACCCGATACGTCACTGACCGATCAGCTGATTGCCGGTCCAACTGAACAAACAAAGCCCCCGCACCGCGTCTAGTTAATAAGAGCCTACTTCCTACCGCGATTCACATAAATAAATTTTTAACTAGGGTTTACATTTTTTTCCCCCACCCCGAAGCTGCAATCAGGGGGTGGGAAACCCCAAACCCTTTTTAAAAAACTAAATCCCGGAAAAAATACTTTTAATATCCCTCCACATGCACACTTTTAAATAACAATTCTTTTTTTACTTACCCATTTCGTGGAGGTGTGTGTGTAGCCCGAGGGGTGATGGGTTTAGAAGGTTTTCCGAGGGCCCCAGTGGGGGGCCCCCCCAGGTAGCCATCGCGGGAGGGATGGGGTTTGTTGAGGAGTGAGGCAGGTACTTTTTCCAATTTGATTGTACGGCCGGTCCCAAAGTGCGGGGGCCCTCGTTGACCCTCGGGGTTTGGGGGCTGGCTCTGGTTCGCTAATAGCCTGCCCACCCGCTCCCCCCAATCTAATAAAAATTTTTAGCCAGCGAAAGGCATTGGCTCTTGGAGGACATTCCTTTTTCAAAATTTTTCCCTCCGTATAATTTTTATGGCTGTCAGTTTTCACGGGGTTTTTTTTTTGTTTTCGCCTGCGCCAAAATGTCACGAAAGAAAAACCCTTACCAGATGTTGGTTTTAAATTTCAATACAATCAATTTACCCAAAAAAGGGATTAACAAAAGGCACAATAATCAATTGTTTTCAAAAAAATTTAAAACCCCATATAGTGATAAAAAAAAACAATATTTTCCCTGTCCTTCTACATTTGAAGGAACAGGGAAGAAAAATCACTATCAATACAATCATTGTATACCCCAAAAAATTTTTTACCCTGTCCTTCTCTATTGGGAAAGGGGAAAAGGGGGGCAACAACACCACAACATTACCAAAATCACCCTGTCCTTTTACCCTTTGAAGGGGAAAAGGGAAGAAATTTTTTCCCCCTTTATTTATCACAATACCCCTGTGTATTAATTTCATACACCATTTTTTGCCATTCATTTTTCCCTGAAAATTACATGGGGTTTTCAAAACCAAAACTCCTATCACACACTTTCACTGGCATTTTATATTATGACTTCTATCTTTTGCCCTTCAATTGCTTTTTAAAAAAAAAAACGCGTTTACATCCCCCCTTTTTTATTCCCCAAAATTTATTTGTATAATAATAATAAACTACTGGACTCTCATTTTTAACTTGTTTTGTTTTTTGGGCCCAAAATTTTTAAAACTTTTAAATTTTATGATAAATTTTCTTGAATTTAAATTTTAAAAAAAAAAAATTTAAAAATTTTTTATTTTTTTGTTTTTACCCCCAAATCTTAAATTTCCCTTTTTTCAAAAATTTTAAAATTTTTCCCTAAAAAAAAAAACATACTGCCCCTTTTCCGGGGGGGGAGTTAATTTTTTATTGAGTTTTAAAATTTAAACTTTTTCAAATTTTTTAAATTTTTTAAAATTTTGAAATATTCCCCTTTTTAAGGGAAAAAAAACCCTATCTTTATTTAAAAAAAAAAAAAACTTTTAAAACCAGGATCATTTTTTCTTTTAATTATCCCCGATAAGCATTTAAAATCAGTGAGTTCAATCATATTCCCCAGTCCTTTTTTTTAATATGGGATTTCAAAAATACTTTCACTTATCGGGGGCTCACTTTGTTTTAAAATTATCAGGGTTCACTTCGCTTTCACTTTCAGTTCGTTGAAATAAAACTTTATGATCGGACTCTTACAAACTAATATTTTTTCAAGGGGGCGGGGCGGGGCACATCCGGACCTTTTTATGTTTACACGGGAAAGCGCTCACAATCCCAAAATCTCCTGCCCTAATTGTTCTTGACCCTTTCTACAATAACTTTTAATTATTTTATTTATTTTTTACCCCCTTTCAGTTTTCAAGCACTGTCCCAAAAAATTAAATTTCAAAGTGCCCTTCACTTTTTCCTAAGATTCTGGACGGTGTCGCTTTCAGAAGCATTTCCGCCCCAAAAATTTATTTCAAATTTTTTAAATTTCCTTTTTGAGCAACAGATCTACATGCGTTTTGCTCCTTTTTATTTTAAAATAATTTTCTTAAAATAAATAAAATTTTCCCAAAATAAACAATATTATTCAAAGTCCTCAGTCTTCCCACCTAAAAAAAATTATGCGGTTTATACACAAGGGTTTCAAGTTCATACAAAGTTTTTTACAAGTTACACACATTACAGGTATCAGACAATTTTTTTGCAAGTTTACAATTTTTTTCCCTGTAAAAAACCTGTTGTAAAAATTTTATGCCCCAAAAAAGAAATAGCAGATTCGCGCAAATTATGTCCCTTTTTTTATAGCACATATTTTAAATTTATATGGAGCTAATACTTTATAAATTAAACAACTTTTCGGAAAAAATTTGGGTTTTTTATTCCGAAATTCAAGTTTCCCAAAAAAATTTAAACAAAGTTTAAAACTTTTGATTCGATTTTCTTCAAAACTTCACACAATCGAAAAAATCTAATTAAGAGTTGATTAAAAATGAATTAAAATTTTAAAGGGGGAAACTAAAAATTTTTTACTTAAAAAAAAATTTGGTTTAAATTAAAAAAATTTAAAAATAAAATTTTTTTCTTCTAAAAAAAAATCAAAATCAATATAACAAAAAAAAACTTGATATTAATTTTAAATGCCCAAAAATTTTTAAATTTTTAAAAATTTTTTCAAAAAATGAAATTTAATTCTCGGGACTCTGAAAGATGGGAAACTTTAGAAATTTTAATTACAACATTTAAAAAAAAATTAAAAAGATATTAACTAAACGCTGGTACGGGCCCTTACTATTTGAAGATTACGGAGGCTGTTTGGGGTTTTAATACGCACTGAAGAAAAAATTAAAAAAAACTTGAATTAAATTTACACGCGAAAAAAAATGGAATTACTTTTAAAATCCCCCCCATTTATGGGGTTAGAGGAAGAGCTGCGTTTCTAAAACAGGACCTTTTTTGTCGTGGCTTCCCCAAAACTCGAAAATGAATCCCCGCGAGGGGAGGAAAAGCATCACCCGGTACGTCACTGACCGATCAGCTGATTGCCGGCCCAAAAATGAACAAAAAAAGTCCCCGCACCGCGTCTAGTTAATAAAAGCCTACTTCCTACCGCGATTTAGCATTAAAAGAATTTGAAAATTTTGGTACAAAAAAAACCATTTTTTTTTAGGGCTTTCAGCTTCAATGTCTCGTGCCATGACGCCCACACCCGGGTTGTGAAATCTACATATTATTGGGGAAAGGGGGAAGTGAAAAACTTTTGTTTTTTTTTATAAAGTAGAACATCGTAGGCAAAATTCCCGAGAAAATTGGACATTTTAGGCCCATTAGAAAAAAATTTGTTTTTAGTTCTTGTGTTTAATTGGAGCAAGTGGCATTTTATACTTTTCCTTTACCATCTAAAAGTGGTGCCTTTTTAAGTTTTCGTAATTAAACTGAAAAATTTTAAGTTTTAAAAAATTTCATTTCTAGTATTTATTTTTACGACCTCAGAAGTCACCACCCTCATGTGTTATCGTCCAAAGGGAAAAAGTATTTATTTTTTCCTATCATGTGACATGTTTTAAAAAACCCTTTCTCTTGTTTTGATTCATTATTGATATGTTATTCCCTTTTGTTTGGTATATTTTTTTTGCTTTTAATATCCCTTTCGTTATATCCTTATTTTCAGATTTTGTTTGATTTTGTTAAAATTTTTAAATTTTTTAAACATTTAAGTCTTTAATGGTGAATGATAAAAAGGGTTTACATTTTTTTCTCCTGTAATAGCTGCCCTATAATTTATCCAATACCTTATTGTTTGACATATATAGAAAAAAATGGGTGCGTTTTGGGCCCACTCCCTTTAACATTGTGTTTTATTTAGTTTTGTAAAAAACGTATAACAAAAACAAATCTTATAAAAATCCCATCCCTTTTTTAAAACCAAAAATATAATTAAATAAAAACGTTTTTTAAATTTAAAAAAAGGCAAAAAATTTTAAATTTTTTTGCTACAAATTCCCTAATTTTTCCAAAAAATGGATGGGCTACCTCTAATTCCCTGTGCACTGGTTTTGGATTTTTAAAAAAATCAAAAAAAATTTTATTCCAAAAAGTAGTTGTAATAGTAGTGGTAGTAAAATGGTAGTCTTTTTTGGATATTTCCTGCAAAAAAGCGGTGGAATTTACTGATTAAAATTTTGAAATTTCCTTTATGGGGAAAGAATGAATTTTGCTCCCGGGTTTTCAGGTATATCAAGATAGTATTTGGGAAAAATAAATAAAATTTTCTTATTTTTCTAAATGATGTTGCTTTTTGTTTACGCATGGGTATTAATAGTACAGTCCCCACTATTTTTAAATTTTAGTTCACTTTATCTTCGTCTAGGGCTTTCTGCGTAGCAAATGGCATTATTATTTAAAAAATTTTTTTTCGGGGTAGAGTAATTTTCTGTCAAATTTTCCCCCTTTCAAATTTTTTGTTTAAAAAAATCTATTGACATTCCTTATGCAACTTTTACGTGTGATTTTATGAACGGCACAATTCACGGACTCCCGGATTACAAAAAAACACAACATGGATTACAATTTCCCACAATACACACTTTATTAACCGCGCTTTCCCTAAATATTTTTTTTTTTTATTAACATATATGCAATTGTTTTTTATTATATAAAATCTAAAATACAAATCCTGATTTATTTTGATAAAAAAATTAAACTTTAACAACTACTTTGTTTGTTGGCCTTTAAAACTGTATTATACGAAATGGAAATAAAGTTATTGCCTTAGTTTAAGTTATTGAATGAAATTTAAAAAAATTTCCCCCCCTTAAGTTTCGAAATTTTCCAGGGGGCAATTCATTGAAAAATTTTTAAACGAAAAAAACATAGACTTTTTAACCTTTTGCAATTACTTATTTACTAGTTAGTTGAAAACTTTTGTAAGGGGGGAAGGTCCTTGGGTTTTTTTTACAATTCATTAGTACTCCCAAAAGGGGAAAAATCTTTTTTAAAGTTCTTATTTTAAAAAATTTTTTTTTGTGTGTTAAAGTTAATAATTTTTTTTCCCCAAAAAATCAATTTGTTTTTAAAATTAAAATTTTTTTTGCCCATTTGCATATTTGTCCTAAAAATTTTTACTCCGAAAATGTTTTTTTTTCTGGGAAATATCAATATAAAATTTAATGGTAGGGATTTTCCAATTAAGTTTTCGTACAAGAATCATGGGTTTATAGACTGATGAATTCAAAATGTTGGTTTTTTTAAAATTAACCACAGAGTTTATTTTTATATTCCTACATTTTCTTTCAAATTTTATTTTTAAAAATTAACTAATGTCTTTTGAATAACTAAAAAAAAAACCATTTTTACATGAACATTTAACTTATCTCTTTAAAATTTCCCCAAAAAAACCCATAAAAATAACGATTTATTTTTCACTATTTGTTAGAATTATTTCATGTTACTAAACCCCTATTCGTAACACTACAAGGAATTGAATTTTTAAATACTGTCTGCAATGGTACCCGAAAACCGTTAAAGGCCCTTTAAGTTACTTGTAAAGGGCGTATTACATTTAATGGGTAATACGATACTAAGTATGAAACTTCTTTTTCATTTTGTTTAAATTTTCGAAATCTGTTTCTCGCGAACTTAACTTAATATTATTGTGATTATATTGTTTTTTTCCACAGGGAAAACTTAGGAAAATTTAAAAGGGGAAGGGGTAGTGATTTCCCCCGAGAAAAAATTTTTCGTTTTGGGACCTTTCTTGCTTTTATTAGATGTTTAAAATCAAATTTTTTAAAGAAAAAAAACTGAACTTTCATTTTATAAAGGAAAAATTTTTTTTTAGCAATTTTTTTTAAAACTAATCAATTACCAATTTAAACCAATCAAAGAGTAAAAATATAAATTTTTCAATAAATTTTTTTTTGAAAAGGAAAATTTTTTAGTAAGAGTATAGCTACTATTTGGGAATAAATTACTTTTTAGGGTAGATTTCGTCGTAAAATTTAAAAAACAATTTTGTACATTTAAACTTTTATATTTTTAAAGTTTGTCATAATTACGGCCGTAATTTGAACGCATTACAAAAAAACTTTGTATAATGGTTCGACATGTGAATGGCTGGCTTAAGTTCATTTTTAGGATCAAACGGAAAACCCAAAAAAGGGGCAACCTTTTTGCTGGGAAGGATTTTAGCTACAATTGACACGGAAATTTTTTAAAGGGGTATATTTTTTTAACGAAAGACGTCAGTCTATAAAATGCTTTTAAGTCAAGGAGGTAGATTTTCCCCCCCCCAAAAAACCCTTTTTTTTCATAACGCCTTTAAAAGGTAGGATGTATTTTAACAAAAATTTTTCACGAAACCCTTCCAAAATGATAAAAATTTTTAAATCAGGAGGCCGTTTTGGTTTATCCTTAAACCGGGAAGCCCAGGAAAAAAAATTTACAATGAAATTTAAAAACCACCCCCCCCCCCCCCCACCCCCCCCCCCCCCCACCCCCCCCCCCCCCCACCCCCCCCCCCCCCCACCCCCCCCCCCCCCCACCCCCCCCCCCCCCCACAACACCGGGATACTGGTTTGATACTTGATAAAAAATGCAAACCATTATTTTAGCATTAATAGTTTAGGATTATGTATTTCATACATTTCAAGAGTAAAATTCCTAGAATATATATATATATATATATATATATATATATATATATATATATATATATAATATATGCAGATCTGAGAAGCCTAATTCAGTCTGAAGAAGCCTTCAGAAGCCTGTCTTAACATTTATATTCATAATGTTTTCGTCAATATTTAATACTTAAATTTTACTAAATATTACAATTAAAAACTAGTTTCAATTTTTAGATTTTAATTCTTTTAATTTTAAACCCATACAAAATCAAAACTAGAACTCAATAAGAGAATGTCACCTGCTGTAGTACTAATTATTTGTTAAATACTACAGACCGCCTGATTTGCATTTCTGCAACGAACAAGTATGAAGGTATTGTACTGTACATTTAAAGTGTATTCGGCTCAAATTCTATAACGGGATGCTCTGGTATTATAGCTATAACACGAATTTATGTATGACCTACAACAGTTTAACTTCAAGTGCCAAATGATTTATTTACAAATCTAACCGTGTGGTATATAGGTAATAAACTAGGATCTTAACATAATATAATATTTTTTAAGATAGGCAACTAAATTATTTATAAATATAATGCAAGAGAAGTATTTAAAATTTATATGTAATAAAAGTAAGTACATACTTATATTCACAAAATGGCAAATATTCATAGTGCATTTACGGTTAATAAAACCTCCTAACCAGTTCGGCAACTATCGATAAGAGCATGATGCGTTTTCACTTAAAAACGTAAAATTCACATACATAATATAAACTTGCATGAGAGAACCTATAACTAAAATGTACAGTAATTGAGAGAAAATTATCCAATCAAATATTTTTACAACACATCGTATTTGAGATGTAGAAAAAGATATGATGAACATATAAATTGGTAGTAGTTTTGCATTTGACAACTGACACACATACGTAAACCATAAAAGCACGGTGTGGAATAATATAAAAGTTTATTGCTTAATCTTTATATTACCTTGATATACATACAAACAAGAAAACAATTATCCAATTATTGGCATATTAGAAATCTACGGAAACGGCAACCAAAAACATCAACAAGATCTACCGTTTTCGGTTTCAGGATCATTGGTGTTTTTATTTCCAACAGTGCATAGAGGCAGCACCCATTGCTAAATAAATACTTCATAGTAAGAGTTAAATAATCTTCATAATATTTATAACAGAGTAAATTTAGTTAATACTATTTCATTTTAAACGATTACTGGTTATATAACGTTTTCTTTTGATATGCCATACGTTCCAAAACTTATAGTATATATATTTATTTGGTTTGGGACTCACTCATTTTTCTTTTTTTCTTCATACGTTAATATATTTTAAAGTATAGAACACATTATTATTAATAACAAAGGTAAAGTAGGTAACAACTTTTTATCGTATAACTAGGAATTATAGACGTTTAAAACCTGTACAATTTGTAATCTGGACATGGGAAAATGGATATTTTTCGAAGGCTAGAATATGAGCTTAAGGCTTTTTACAACAAGTATATTTATTGTAACGTAAGGCATAGCATATTATTTAACTATATAAAAATGGCTTTTTAAAACGAAATATGAAATTCAATTACATATTTGTGATACAATATTACTTGGGGAAATAAATACGTTTCAGATTTGAAAATATTATACTTCCTATTTTACGGTAAGAAATGTGTTTAACAAATTCATACCAGTATTATAGTATTATATGGTTAATCTTTTATAAAGTTATCTTAAAATAACCGGCCACAAAAATTATAACCAAATAAATCAGTATTGAGTAGTTATGACAAATAATTTCTTTGTATACATATAAAACTGCTACAAATGTCTAACAAAATTAATTAAAGTTGTTCTAATATAAGTGTGCCGTCCACTAGGTTGAAACGGATGTGTATACTCGGTGAGTAAATACATATTTGTGCAATACAGTAAACGCGGAGGGCGGAAGCCACACTCTCCGGATATCTGTACTGCCAACCTCATAGATTCAGTGAGCAAACATCCACTTGAGCAAGTCAACACTCCGTATATAGGGCTAAAACATTTATCCTGATAGCAATCAAGATTTTCTCGAATGGTAGGGATGGTATTTTATAGTAGTTTCGTCTACTACTTCGTTAACTTTTAAAATTATACCGATCTGTGGATGAAAAGGTTCCTACATTCAGAACATGTTAACTGAAAAACTACATGTAAAACTGAATGTATTAAAGAATTTAAATTCAGTTATATTCTTTAAAACTTAACTGACTGGTGGAGACTTTGAGAATGAAAAGGTCTAAAAATATCACAAATAAGGATGACAGAATCAGTAGTTACAGAACAAATGTACGGCGGGTTGTAATTGAGAGAAAATACGTAAAACAACTTCTGAGTTAGGCGTAATATAACAATGTTTATCCAAGTTTTAGAAATATCTAGAGATTAAAGAATTAATACTGATAGTGGATATTAGGGACAATGAATTCTCAACTTGAGTGTAGGAGAAAAGATTCGAATGAAAAGTTAACTATTTGGATATGATAACGCGATAAACTGAAAAATAACGATGTTCATAATTTCCTTATAAATTATTAATTGGACGCCTCGATATAAAACAAGTTGTTATAACCGTGTATAACAGCTGACTTTAGTGAGTAATTATAGATTCTATTGAAGATAAATATTCAAATTATTATTTATAAATATTAAACCCCATGTACTACTTACGAGAGATAATTCTCTAATGACTGGAGTAATTTAGTTTATCTGGTGAACGAAGCAAATTTTGATAGCCAAGCAGGGTAGTTCTGAATCTAGCAGCGTTGGCATATACGGATTATTCTATATATTGATGAACTTTATTTTATAATTTTACTTTTAATCTTTAAGCAATTACCTAGTACCTATACATTCTTGTGGCATTTTGTACAGTATACCCCAAATATTCACATTCTAAAATGAAAACATAAAAAGATGTTTGATAATAGACAAATGTGAGTTCATAAGATAGTTATTCTTTTTTAAATTTTCTATGAACTCTTCCTGTTTTACAATAAAACACCCAACACAATTTTAATTTAGGCAACATTGGTCTTTATTATAGACATATTCATGATACCATACTTATTTTTATTACCTTTAAGAAAGAATAGTTTTAGTTAATCCGAAATAATCCAGAAAAATATAAACGAAAATGTTAAGACAGAGTAATTCTTTTTCGGGGAATAATCGTTTTGATGTGTTAGATTAAAACTCTTCTAGTATCTCAGTTAAAGAGTTCTTACACAAGTTATCTTCCATATTACTAAAAAGTCACCCCTTTCAACATATTTAAGAACGTGAATTTTGGTAATTTTATCACTTCTGCGAGGAAAAGATTGTTCCATGAAAAGTGAATGACGATAATATAAATGTGAACACTTGCAATAATAACTTATAAAACTAATAACAATAGTTGTATATTTTTTTGTAAATTAAAAACCAAAAGAAAGTACACCTAGCAAAATGGGAGATTGTATTGAAATTTGCATCTATTTATATACGATTTCCCTCTATTATTACAAAGAGTAAAAACTATATTTTGACTCAAAGTAGATTGGGTATGTTTAAAATTTTCTGCAAAGGTCACAATGAAAAACGTATATTTTAAACTCTTGTGAGTTCACACGCCGTTATGGTGGGGTTTATGAATCTTAATTTATAGTATTACACAACATGAGAGAAAAAATCTCGTTAAGAATAACTTGTGGTAGTAACTAAAATAGGTTAATGGTTTTTTACAGTACCAACAGCGTAAAGGAAATGTCAGTTGTATACAAATATAAATATAAAATAGAGTTAATGATATGAGAGACGCTTTTATACACAGTAATGGCTCGTATTTCATTCCCTAACTACCGACCATGGGAAAAAGTGGACTAATGACCATATGTCACACGATTCCTACATAACTAGCTATCATCCTTTTTCACCTACTGGAACTTATATGAATGCCTAAGACTATGCCAAGACGTGATTCTTAGCAGCCGAAAATTAATATAAAAAACTGCAGTATCGTAGACGATGTCCTGTGCTTAAAAATTACAAAGAGAAACTGCTCAGTGATTAGCTATCTCAACATTTTTCTACATTTGCAGAAGCAAACCACTAAAAACACCACCAGTTAGACGTTGATACCTACCATCTAAAGACCAATTACACTCAGAGTCTCAGAACATTTACATACCTACCGAACACTTACATACGTTATTTAGGGTTGAAAAACTGCCCCTGAGGCACAGTTCAAGGAGGATCAGCAAAACCCGCTGCCACCGTTAAGCGGAAACCAACGTATCTTTTACTGGAGTTCGGAACATATACTAACTTCATCTGATTTGTAGCATAGTTTCCTTGAAATTAATAAATATATGTAATTTATGTGTCAAGTACAAACTTCTAATACTTCAACATAGGGATAAATTATTCATTTATTTTTATGATATATTATTAACTTTAAATAGTACATTAAGAAGGAATAGAGCATGGTATTTTTGTATATTAAATGTCAAATATGGCACGAAATCGACAAAACTCATTTTAAAAACTAAATTTAAACTTTTTAGTAAGTTTTAAGTTTGAGCCGGGGCTCAGTTTGGACAATTTATTTTGTCTATTATTTTGCCCACCTCGGCCACTCTTGTCAGTCGGTGGGGGAGTCACTCCGTCAAGTATTGATTTTCTGCCTGGTTGGACTGATTGGTTGAGGTCAGCTGGTTGACCTTGACTAGTTTACCGACCAGCTGTTCACCGGCACCGGCACCGGCACCGGCTACTGTTCGGAGCGGTCAGACACGTTCGGGGAAGCTACTGCGTTTGCTGTCTGTTCGCTGCTCGTCCCGTTCCACATGGCTGGCTAATTCACCGACTTTCGGCAGGGTCCCCGTGAGTGCCGTCAGCGGGACTGGTGCGGCGAGTCTGCCCGAACAACTGAAAAATTGAATGCCCGCGCCCTGCCAGCGCTATTGGACCGGCATCCAACCGGAGTGTAGTGCTCCCATTCATTTCTTCTGGAACAAGGTTGGATTAAAAATTTTTTTTTACTTCTTATACTGAACTTGCGAGGACTGGGGTGCAGGGAGCGCTGCCAGATGTTAGATCTGGAGGAGGGCCAGTATATTAGCCAGTATTATTTAGTTTAGTTACATGAACTGAAGGGGAGGATTTCATCTTTAATTCGGATTCGTGGAGGCAACTAAGCCCCGCCTCCTTCGAAAATTGGCTTTAAATATTTTTTTTTTTAATTTTCGGCTACCAACTTGAAACCAAATTATTTTTTAAAAATAGTGGGCCTAGAAATTCTACAACCTTTTCCCTCCCCTCAGTTCATAAAAATTACCAGTTAAAATTTTGCTACTGCCGTACCTGATATTATGTTATTTAGTATATTATATTATTTATTTATTATGTTATTGTTTCTATTTATTATGTTATTGTCTTTATTGGAATTCTATTGATTGTTGTTATTTAGTTATTAAGTTACGCGGTGCACCGTGGTGCTGAAGTAATTGTATTTTGCATGGAAATGTTTGCCACCTATTAATTATATATCATTTACTCGAAATCTTGTCTCTCTTTGTCTCTCTTCCCACTAGTGGCATGTGATTGTTTTTTTTATGATTTGCTCCGAGTTTGGGAGGGGCACGCTTCCGAGGCCTCCTGTCTTTTTTCGCTAACTCGGAACAAGTTCTTGACTTGCATTCTTTGGTTTAGTTAATAGCAACCAGTATTAGTTTCATGAAGTAAATGTCTTATAGATACTAGACAAAATTTGTTGTGATCTCTTAATTTTAATGTATATTTTTTATATCAATTGGTTTGTTAGAATAGACCAAATGTAAAAAATAATTCATACTACCTCCTGCATATTGCAAACTCATTATTTTATTTTAGGGATTTTCAAGAGGGTAGTGAATATTTGGCTAAGAAAAATATCTGAACCATATATAAACGATTTGCAAACAATCTATCACGCTTCTTACTCTAGTATTGTATATGAATTTCTGGGCAAGTGACTAATCTGTGGGTAGAGATTTGTAGGTTACCTGATAAACGGAAATTCCAGGCTTTTTATTACTATTATGTGGAACATGACTCTATTTCGTAATCAAAATAAATAGTAAGAAAAACTGAGTTGCATCATAAATAGATTTTACTTAAATGATTTACATTCCGACTTCGTATTGTCAGAAAAACAATATAGGCCAATAAATGTTACACATTTTTGTACACTTAGTTAAAGTTAATTATAGTGCGATATAGTTTGTGTAATTAATGTAAATTTTTCAGTGGTAAGTGTATCTGAATTATTTTGACTTTAAAATGAGAATTATAAAATGATATGTACTAAAAGTTAAATGTTTATACCCTTTGAAATCTTTAAATTTTAAGAAAACAAAACGATTTTTTTGCAACTGGAATGGTTAATATTTTGCATTCGTTTAAGCAAATCTATCCCTATAGATACATGCAATCCTAATCCAATCAATCAATAATATAAATAATCTTCTGTTGGCAACAATGTTACGGTAACTGAATGGCTTTTGCGCAAGAAACTATCAATTTCGTTCTCATTATTTATTACATTTTTATTGTTTGTTATGTAATTATGAACTGTTTCCTAAAAAAAAAAAAAAAAAAACAAAGAACCTAAGTCCATTATTTTATTGTAATACTATTCAATCATTCACTTATACTGTATTATCTATTCTGTAAGTGTATGTAATTAATGTGTGGTTTGTATTCAAGAAATTCTTACACGTCTTCCTAAGACTTTTGACTGGATGGTAAATACAGATTACTTTTTCGTAATCCTTATAAAATCAAAAGAAAATTTCTATAAAAATGTATTAAGAGCAAACTGTTATATTTACTGTATATTTTGCACGAAACTTCATTTCTATATAACCAACACTGAGTTCGATGATGATGCATTACCTCTCTGGTTTTTGATTTAGCGTTAGTGAACATATTTACATTGGTGTTATGGTAAAAATGATGACAACGAAAAAATCTCACAATAAATCAATCTTTATCTGTTATACGAGTTGTAGTCACCCAACCTATACGGATCTTTATTTATTTAATTATGATACACATTATCTTAAATTAAAATCTCTTATTTAATGTTGATAACAAATCCGAATTGTCCTATAATTTACCAATTGTAGAGTTTTATTTTCGAAGATATAATAAAAAAATAAATACTTGAATAACTAATCTTTATAGATTCCCTCGTACATGTCAGCATTGCCAGCCGTTATTCTTCTACACTCTAATTTTTTATATAAATTTCGATTCTATAATATAGTTGAAGTACTAACTTTTAACTTCAACCATAAAAAGTTGAAGGCTAAAACTTGAAGTATCTTATATTCTTAAAAAAACAAACGTTTGTTCAAATGAAGAAAGTTTCCTCTTCTCATCGACATTAGTGAATATACTAAACTTGGTGTTATTATTTAAATTAAAATAATAATAAGAAGAAACTCAGACAAGTCTAAATAATGACACGGGTAATGTTAATATGTTTGGTAGAACCGGTTGCCGCACAGTCTACCAGATGCGGGGATTTGGCTCTGAGTACGAGGTAGCGTAATTCCAAATTCCGTCTGTGACCGTAACACATTTATCAGTACCATTGTAACGACTGTGAACAGTACCGACTCTTTCCTTTCCTATATTTGATAATAAACTCACAAACGACGCGCCCAGTGGCCCATGAAGACGAGGTGAATAAGTTTTACAAGAAAATCAACATCTACTTTAAAAAATAGTATTTTCAGTCGATATTCTTTCAGTAGGCTTAAAGAGTAAGTTTATAATTTTGTATTAAAGTAATTTAACGAGATATGAAACTATAATTGCCTTCAATTATATTAATCTCTCGCTTTTAAAATTATATTTAGATTAGTTTATTTAAAACGGTGATAACACCAAATAAATTATTTATTTGGGCTACTACGGTCTGTATATCTAGTATTTATAAGCATTTCTCGTTATTACATTCACATATAAGCGGTAGTCGACAAATATGTGGTATTCTTTTGGTTCTTGGCAAGCGAAAAATATTTCGTAGTACTAAATTCAAAATTGGAGGAAGAAAATTACCTTATAGGAATTCATCTGTTGTAATATTTCTTCAATTGTGTAAAACTTGAAACAGGTAAATAAATTGTGCTAAACCTATAGACAAGTACAGATATTATAGTTTATTTAAAAAAATTATGATTACAATTTCAATATTCGTTGTAGGATTACAACTATACAGAAATTCTAGGTTGTCAATAATAAAGATGTATTGTAGCTATCACGTCTAGCAGGTGTAGGGAAAGAGATAAGAGAAAGTAGAAGTCCTTACCGCTATTAAGTTGGCACTTTCTGTATTCTTGACACTCTGCAATCTCCACAACGTGCTTTACTTTAAATCTATTTTCGACTTACGGATATTGTCAAAGAAAGCGTTTATACCACTTATTTTATTACTGTGTTTATTTAATATTAAACACCTAGCTAATGTTAGGTTTAATTTTATAACATATAAAACTAAATGCAATAAATTTTTTAACAAACGGCTTTTCGGTAATTTCTAAGAGAACATTATTAAAGAAAAATATAAAAACCTTTTCCCCTCACTTGGTGGGGTCCCCGTACTGATTCATGTTCCGTGTATAACTCACTTATTACTCATTTTCTAATCTTCGAAATATCCACTATTTATAAAGTGCAGTGGTTAAATTGATCTTATGGTTTAAAAATGTAAGGTATTAAAAGGATCATGGTTTGCTGCTTATCATAACTTTTGGGGTAGTGTAATTTCTTTGGGTTATTCACAATAGTTATACATTAAAACTTGATATAGCAGGAAATATATATTGGAGGGATTTACATCTGATATTTAAATATATAAATGTGGTGTCTGCTCGTGTTTGTGGTCAGAATTGATTGCCAATTCAGTACGGGAGGTCAGACTGATAGCAGCAATATATCTCATTTCACATGTTGACATCAAACCACAAATCCAATCTTCCAGTAGGTGCAAATGGAACCTGCAGACAAGTTAGTGATAGTGTTTTGATTAAAATTACTTGTGCAAAACGGTGTGCTAGTTTCTGTGTTAAATAGTTCTTATAGAAATAAAAAGTTGAAAATGCACTAACTTTTGCTAATACAACCAACTAGGTTGGTAGTTGCAGTTTTTATTTTCTTGATATGACGTTTTCCTAAACAAATAATCCAAACTAGACTCCATAATAATCTAAACAGAAGTAACCATTTTAAATGTAACTGACTGTACGATAAATTTATAGTCTGTCTTCTAAATAATATGTACTAAGCTCTTCTTCACATTCATCACGGTCAACCTTTGTTTCTTAATACCTTTTACTTATATAACCCCACTTTCTAATTAAAAATCCCTTCGAGTTGTAACGATGTTCGTTAATTGGTAACCACAAATTAGCAATATTAAAAACCTAATTTTGTATTATTCTAGATTGTTTTACATTCTAAATTACTACACATTATTTTAGACCTGATTAGACGAGTGATCAAGCTTGATTTTTCTTTCCAAATTATAATTTCTACCTAAATGATTTCAACGTATCAATTCTGTAATTATGTTGGAATATTATTTACAAAATTTACTGATAAAAGTATATTTTAAGATTGGGGAAAATTTAAGGTCTACATATAAAGTCTTTCATGAAATATTTTGCTATATGACATCTTCAGTTTATTTTATTACAGTGCATTTCGTATCAGTGTACCAAAGACCACCTAAATTTTGTACTCTTCTTAACCTCGTTCCCCTTCCAGTATGGTATGTGCAGTTGTGTAATATGTTTGAATACATTTGCGATGTTTTGGATCTCGATTTATGAAGTCCATTATGTGCGGGTGTATCCCAAAAGTGGTCACGAATCACAAATGTCAAGCAGATTGATACCTATTCACTTTAAGCTACAGTTTCAATAAAACATTTGAAAAGCAAAACTACTTCATCTGTATAGTTTTGGATGTACTATTAACCGCTCGAAACTTAATGAAGAAGAGTATCCAAAATGACATATTTTGGACAAGTGGTGATAAAAAAAGTTCACGTGGGCTGCTCTTCATTGTTTTTATTTCAATTTCAGCAACTGCCTTTTTGAAGTTTTAATGACTTAACTACCAAATCTTTAACTAACCCTCCGAGCCCGGATTTATTGTTTTGATTTAGTCTCTCTCTCATTCAGGTAGGCTGAATGGCAAGTCTTCATCTTGACTTTTCGCTTAAATGAGTTGCAACCAATATGTGTTGAACTGTATTCAAACAACCCGAGATATCTGTGGCCAAAGCCATTAGTTCAAAGGACTGAGATTGTTATTTGAAGCTTTATTAAAGAGGCAGACGACATTGTATAATAATACCTAGGATAGTTTCATTGTGTCAATCGAAAAAGAAAAGTGAAATACATAAGGAAAGCACTTGTCTGATCTGATGGATGTGAGATAGAGCTACCTTATAGTTAGAAGAAAATCCACTTGAATAAAACTAATCAATTTTACCAACTGATTAAAACTATGTTTTGAGGATAAAGTGTCTTACTATTACACAATTAATTTGTGTGCAACCTTTATGTAGATGAGACACTTCTCATAAAGACGGACAACCAATGTGTTTTGAAGAAATTATTCTATCTTCAACAACACATTCTGTAGCCACAAATATTCTGCTTTAGCAGACAGATCTTGCTTTTATTTGGTCTAATTATTTTACACGGATTTCTAAACTTGTTATTTCCACCGAAAAACAATGTGATAGAAAGGTTATGACACAGAGATCAGAGAAGGGCTCTCGGTCAAGAATATGAAGTCAATTACCAATGTCTGAGATACTTCTATAAACTATAAACAGTTTAAAGTTGTGTATAAATAATTTAAATACATGTTTAATTCATTTTCAACTTTATTTTTTCATGACAAGGTCTTTGTTGAAGAGATACCGGTTCCCCATATAGTCCAAGATCCTAGAGCTAATTTACACAGTAAAATCAAACAATCTGGAGTTTTATTTAAATTAATACAAGAATTTAACCCTTGAAAATCGATCATCTGGGACTTTAGCTTTGATGGAGATCAAATTAAGAGGTTATAAAATGGTTTAAAATGTTAAAATATTTTGCTAATCTAATATTTTTATTAGCTTGAAACACGAGGAACGAAAATAAATATTGAATTAGCGCCAGCTAATCATATAAAATCTTATTCCTGTTACTAGCTGAAAATAGCGATTTTAAATCTGATTTTAAGTTGCCTTTTGACGTGTCCATCCAATGTGTTTTGAAGAAATTATTCTATCTTCAACAACACATTCTGTAGCCACAAATATTCTGCTTTAGCAGACAGATCTTGCTTTTATTTGGTCTAATTATTTTACACGGATTTCTAAACTTGTTATTTCCACCGTAAAACAATGTGATAGAAAGGTTATGACACAGAGATCAGAGAAAGGCTCTCGGTCAAGAATATGAAGTCAATTACCAATGTCTGAGATACTTCTATAAACTATAAACAGTTTAAAGTTGAGTATAAATAATTTAAATACATGTTTAATTCATTTTCAACTTTATTTTTTCATGACAAGGTCTTTGTTGAAGAGATACTGGTTCCCCATATAGTCCAAGATCCTAGAGCTAATTTACACAGTAAAATCAAACAATCTGGTGTTTTATTTAAATTAATACAAGAATTTAACCCTTGAAAATCGATCATCTGGGACTTTAGCTTTGATGGAGATCAAATTAAGAGGTTATAAAAAGGTTTAAAATGTTAAAATATTTTGCTAATCTAATATTTTTATTAGCTTGAAACACGAGGAACGAAAATAAATATTGAATTAGCGCCAGCTAATCATATAAAATCTTATTCCTGTTATTAGCTGAAAATAGCGATTTTAAATCTGATTTTAAGTTGCCTTTTGACGTGTCCAAAACCAATATAAATAATATTAATGTGTCTGATGACTTGTTTTATGTACTATACCAAGCGAGAACAATATATTTTTGCAACAGTTATCTATTGATATTTTTAAGACTATCATTTCAACCTGCATCAAATATAGCTCAAGTGACTGTTCCTGATTTAAAAAAAATCCTCCTTCAATTTCATAAAAAACGTGGCTGGGTGCTTATACAGTGTTAATTAGCTCTCAGCCTCTGAACTAAAAGCCATAGGCGGTTTTGTTTTTTTGTTATTCATTATAACAAAATAATGATTTCAAAATATCATTTAATTTCACAAATGCCCTACAAGATTGGATTCGATATATTACATAAATGTTTTCAGTTAATAGTTTTTCTACAGTACTCAAGCATATACGTACCATGCTCTGATTTTTTGGTTAGAGAAATACAGTCATAATTGTGTATTTTGACATAGTTGGAGTTCATCTTAAAATTCTATTTTTAAGGAAAGACAGAATCCATCTGATAAGAAGGAATGCTTCTAATAAGGGAACAACTTCTAATAATACCTCCTGTTATTTCACCATTTGTACTGCCGGAGCAGAAGGAAAAAGCAATAGAAGGATTTCTGAAATAGTTTCAAGCCGCTTTAACAAAGAAACAGATCACGTAATCGCATTTGCTTGTACAATAAGTTACGAGTATTTATTATAAAAATACATAATTTTCCCTTTACTACAACGAAAGATTTAATATGCATTATTAAAAGAAAAATAAATATTTTTAAAACAATATAAATTTATACAATATTATAAAGACATATACCTAAAAATAATTTACTTTTACCGCACTATTATTGCTTTTAAAATAAATAAGGATACATTTGTATTTAAAGAAACAATTTCATTAACGCTTTTCTGCCGAATAGAATTACTTAAATAACATCAATTTAATTGAAAAATACACGCTATTATACTGTACGTTATGGGTTAAAACCAATATGCTTGCGACACTTTCATACTCAATAAGTAATATATACTTTTCTAACTCAGTCCGATATGAGAACAAAGAATTTATTAGATATATCTGTAATTTCAAGTAGATTTGCTGATTTAAGTTGAGTAAACTGAATGTGTAATGCGAGATGCCATAATCTCGTACATATCACCAAACATAGGTTTAGACTAACCTCATATTTATGTTGAATAAACACTAGTATACGTTGACTTTGCTTTAGTTACGAACTTAATTTAATTAACTTCATACGAATATAGACTACTTAATCCATATTATAGTATACAGTTATTTTTGACCAGAGATATGAAACAGTTAATAAGATGGGGTAAACTCTTAATTTAGTTAACTTTATATCGATGTGCTATCTTGGGATGTACAATTTCATTTAATATAATGTTATTAGTAACTGATACTAAAGTATACTATCAGAGCACGGAATCACAAACAAGCACTGTATAAAAACAAATTACAAGATAATAATACAGAAATACTGAGAAGAAGAAGGCCAATCAGGTAAAATAAACATTGTAGATATTATAAGAGATAAAAGAAGTTTAATGTTTCGAAATTCACATGAGAACGAATTAAAAAATAAAGAAAGAAATTTACATATAGCTTCGGTAAAACTATTTGAGTAAACAAGTAACTCACTTGAGAATTCCTGCAGTACTTTCTTCTTGTCAATGAGGAATTTAACTTTTAATGAGTAGTGAAATGAACGTTTCTCGAATTCCACAATATCATTTATTAAAAACAATGGCAGAAATATTAATAAAAATATCAAGGACAATATACGTAAATAAATGAACATTAAATAAACAAGAAGTATAACAATACGTAAGTATGTTAAGCCAGAAAATAATTGAACATAAAAACATCTGGACAGACATCTGGAGATATTTCATACTGTTTTCATTTCTGATATGAAATGTGGTTCAAGAATACATGTATTTGTTAACTTAGGACAAAACACTAAGAAACCTCTCATTGCACTTTGTTTTAAAAGGATCTTTGCTCTTACTTCCAGAGTGACAGGCTATTCAGGTTTCGTAAGATTGAAGATAGCGGCTAGCACATTTAAGGCTCTTGGAATCATTTGGTTTTATTTAAAGTTTTATGTATTTTCATGATCTATTGTCAAACATATTTTGTATGATGTAAATTTTATTTAACCTCTATCTTTAATATTTCTTAGTAAAACATATTTAATTTTAATTTGAATTTACATTTTGAACTATTGGAGATCTTGGAGAGATTGGAACAACATAATTTGTAAATTGTGTGAAATTATTAAGTTTGCACATAATTATTTTCTATACCTCATACTAAACATTACAGTTACGTAGAAAAAAGGGATATACATTTTTAAACATATTAACAAGATGTTAAAATTAAAATTTGTACATTACTTTAACCTTGAACCTCTATGCACATTAGAGTATTCAAATTGGGCGCTTTTATAATGTGAGTAATACATTATCAAAGAGTAACGCTTTGTTTTGTTTGTTTGGGGATGAAACTTGGAACTGGTATAGTATTCTAAACGCATTAAAAACATACTGCCAATAAACTGGACCAAGCAGCTGGCCTCTGAAGTTGTGAACATTACGCATTTATAGACAAACCGAGTTATTAGTTCACTGTATCTGGCCATGACCGCAGCAGCGTCAAATAATGCAGTTTGGTCCCAAAATAATGTGTTTTATATTATCTTTTTATGCAGCAGCTACCTATCTTGACTTTTAGTTTATTAAAAATATTAACAATCAATAGGTGATAACATACTTAATAAAAATCTTGTATTAAGAACTTCAAAACTATTAAAATATTATCTTGAGGGGATGAAACTCAATAATAATATCTATATACACACAAGCATTAATTATGTTACTAGTAATATTACTAATCACATTTGTTGTTTTTACTATTCTTTATACAAGTGTTATTAAATTTAAAGCAAACATCATTCTATACTATTATATTTATGATTCTAAAATAGTGTGTAGTACAAATTAGTAGAAACAAATAATATTCTTGTAACTGAGCGATATTTGTGTTTCTTAAACCTTAATTAGTTTTTTCAGTTTTACTTTAGACAATTTAGAGCCACTTTGTACTTCATTTATAACTACAAAACTGCAATGCTTTTCAAGTATTACACCTGGAGCTTTATCAATTGAATTCGTAGTGTAATTAAAATTATTTAATACTTATATTTATTTATTTCACTTTTCTTTACTTACGTATGTACTTATATAATACTTAACATTGTACTAATATTAAATTGTAAGTTAAATTATATAAAGTATGTCTCTACTACTGTATTTGTAATATTGTTATTGTGTTTTTACTGTACAAAAGCTATATCTTAAACATGTATCTCAAAACATTTTACTAGTCAATAGTAATTAATTAGTGTGCTGTAATATAATTATGTAGTGTTAATATTAAATGCTGTTTTCTGATATATATTATCTAATTTTAGATTTAGCTATCCGATATAGCTGTAATGACTTTACAGTATTGTACTGACAACAATATTGTGATTTATAAGACAAAAAAATAGTTTGATTTGATAAAAAATGTTTTTGAAATTTGTGCATAGTTACAAATAATACACCTTCAACTGAGTAAAACAGTTGACAATATTTCCAGCTATAACCTTTATACCACGTAAATAATCGATTATGCTGTCCAAAATGTAAAAAATATTTGCCAGAGTTCTTGTAAGTACAGTACGCTGTATCGAAGGGTAACCAAGAGTAATGCGTGGTTAATTCCTATAAAAAAATACCACATTAGTGGTGTTACCATAGAGCTATGCAAAATGCAAAAATGCAAGAAAATCGGAGGAAGATTTTTATAGGTAATAAAACTGCGGTGAAACTTGCTTACTGTGCTTCTGCTCGTGACTGCTTCTTATTAATTGTTCCGAGAATCTTAAACACAATTTTAAGTATTCCGTATTATGTAAATACGAAAAATTTTATAACTTCAGCTCTTTTAAGATTTGCAAGTTTTGTGTATAGAATTTATAGATTAAAATCATTACAGGAAATCTCAGAGAGTAATAAGACGTTTATAATGGAAAATTAAATATTCAACTTTTAATCTCTTGGTTGAAGGAGATTACATCGCATCGTATTAAATTTATAATTTTAGTTTGACTCTTGAACTTTTTACGTTAGTAGTTGTCTGCATTAATTCGTTGACATTAGCAAAGTCGATTGAACACTCAATAGCCAGAAAACAGCATTTCTATCTGTATGTATATCTGTCTGTATGCTATCTAGAAAATGAACTAAGCCATAAACATGCAATTTTGCACGAATCTTAATTATATACATAATAAACGTTAATTCCAATGATGATGCATATCACTCCAATCGATTTGGCTGAGCATAGGGTAATATTTTTGTATAGGCCTTACAATTAATCATGATTTCTACGAGAAACGTGCAGAACAAATAAGAAGAGGCTACAGATACAGGATAATGATGTATTTTTCAAACTAGAGATAGAACAGGCACACATCTTCGTCTCGTTTTAAATATGGGCAGTTATTCAATAGTCGATGGAAACAAATACAGTCTTTTCATGGATGATTTTTAGAGGTAGAACATCTGTTTTTATCGTGTCTTCTTAAAAGTTTATTTTATTTTCTTGTGGATGAATATAACATTGTATTATTATCCCACCGTATTCGTACACGTAGTGGACATTGGTTCAAATAATAGGAAGAATTTAATTGTATACGAACCGTTTTGGCACACTATAATGAGAATATTGTAACCACAACATACATTGATTACCATACAAATTTGTAAAAATGTTTTAGTACAATTTAATAAGCAAACCTTGTTTACTTTTTGGGATACAGTAAAGTATTTGTATGATGCGTGAAGAAGTACAAGGGAAAAGTGCCACCCCACATAGTTTTTAAACTCAAGAAGCAGAATACGTATTATATTAAACGTCTTGTTTTTATATTATACAGGCTTCTTCAAATAACCCCGCTTCTTGAAGACAATGTGAGGAGAATATTGAAAGTCTCTTGGATCTGACATATATTATTTTAGTAACATCGCTCTTTTTTAAAAGGCCTAACATAGGGAAAACAACTTATGTAAGAACCAGGGTATAAATCATCGAACTATACTATATTCTATTTTAAATATTTTGAAACTTTCACATGAAATAAATACTATACAGATTTACGAATAATACTAATATTGACATTTATATACATTAAATATGTACATAATTCAATCAGTGTTTCTTTTATGTCATATAAAATCGTGTTGTAACCATACGCTCGTTATTTATTAATGTAAATCGTTGAGGCATGCACGTATTGCAATAAACATATTCAAGTGTCGATTTCGTTATATGGAATGTTGGAAACCCTTAGATGGAACTATGCCATGCGATAAAAATATGTTTAAATAAATTATTCCTTTTTTATAACTCTATTAACTTTTTTTAATATGTTTTTGTTATTTCTTTAAATAATCATAACTTTTAATACGTTTTAAGAAATAGTTTTGTAATTTATAACCGAAAAAGATACTTAAGTTCTTTTTCTATGGTAAATAACATAATGGTAATAACTATTTTTTAAGTAATAAATAAATATACATACATGTAATGTAAACTGTAATGGCATGAAACCATCTTTGAGCAAAAGATTGTCATAAAACACAAGGAATGGGTCTTAAAATTCGGGACGCAAAGTTCCTAAAGTATTATGATTGGAGAAAAATAAATCGTAAAATGCACTTTTGCCAATATTTTATGATCACATTTAAATACATTTGCATAAATAATGTTTATTAAACAATAAATATTCAATCATACGAAAACGTGTCCACTCATGGTAAAACACTTCTATTCAGCTAACCACTGTATGCTATGATTTGATCTAACGCAGTATACGGGTATATGAGGGCTGCTATAGCAGGTTATTATTGTGGCTATATGCGGGTACATAAAAAAAAATCCAAACTACCAAAATTCAGTTAGAATGCCACAAAATAATCCAGTGGAAAAATGTCACTAAAAAGGAATAATCAGAATTACAGTATGCTGTTAGAGTTAAAATAGTAAACTTAATGTTTTAGTAGTATTAATGAATAGGAATAGAAACCTAGTTTCCTCTTGTCAAACTATTTCGGTTAAGAGTTTTGTTAAGTGATAAGTCCAGATACCAGAATCAGGGTACACAGATTCAGAATTAATTTGTGTAGAACGGTAAAATAATTACTTTTCAGTCAGGACAGAACGATTCAGAACTATTAAGAACTCTTGTTGTGCCTAGAAACATCATCATTATATTACTGTCTAAGACGTCAGCGAAGCCTTTCACTCGAGGCGCTGGAAATATTTAAATTCTGTCTGTCCATGCGATATCTCGAAAAGAACTGACCTATACACTCAGAAAATTAGCTTCATTTCAATGCACTGAAAACAAAACCGAATTAGACGATGGGGCATGTCACTCCATGGGATTTGGCTGAGCGTTAAGGAATACTTTTGCGTTGGTTTTATGAGTAACCATGATGGTAACCAGAAAATAGCATAATACCTAAATCTGTAAAGAAACTCAGCACACTAATAAGATAGTTTAATATGTGGTGCGTTAACACCTGCTGTATATTAAGCGGCCACAGCCACATTCGAACTATCGATATCCATGATTATCTTAAGTACCAAAACTAAAATGTGGAACTGAATAACAGTATAGGTATTTCAAGTTACAGTAGTGTAGCTGTTATTATATATAAAAAAGTTACAATTAATTATGAATAAAACCTCTCTAGTCTATGTGTTTATAAAATGTAACAAACAAAAGTGTAAACATTTATAACATTTAGTTACTATTTAATATTTTAAAGGATAACGTGTCTGACAGCTTGTAACACAAATAACGCATATAAGCTACATCTCCAAATTGTATTGTTATTCAATAAAAAAAATAGCTGGCAATAATTCATTGCAAATGACTACTAAGAATGTTTTTGTATCTGATAGTTTAGGTATTTCTAACGATAATTTTGTACCTTAATTCGATTGTGATGGTGTACGCTTACTATACTGTAACTTATATTAACATATACAGCCCAACCACACTATCACATACAGCATCATTTATGACAACATTGTGTGTAGAATCATGTTATTGAAACACTTGTAGTAAACCAAATTTAATGAAAAAAAAAATTGAATGAATCATGGGACAAGATATCCCGAGAAAGATTTCATTCGCAGACTCGAAATTTTGCATGAAACTTCATTTCTAAATGGACAAGAACGAACTCATGGTGCATGGCCTTGACTAATCATTGAACTAGGCTGAGCGTTGTTGAATTCTGTCACTCAGTAGAGTGGCACAATTTCTATGTGGTTTGCTGGGGTATGTAAACTTTTTTCCGTATCATTGCCTGTCATTATAATTGTCAATAATGATTTTACCTACAGACTTGACATTTTGAATAGGGAAGCCTGTTACGCGACACGTGGTGTGAAGTATTCTTACCTTGTGTGTAATGTATCAACTATTTTGTGTATATAAGGGCAGCAAAACGTTGTTTAGTTTTAATAATACAATTAATTATAATGGTAAAGTATTTTTGAATGCGAGGAGAGGTGGTATAAGTAATAAGTATTTTGTATGAAGACATGAAGAGGGCGCCAAAATATATCCTTGTACCAGTTGATAAACGGTTCCGTTACGACATTGATAGTAATAAAGTCCACGCTACGACGCCACGTGCTTACGTGGTTAATGTGACGAAGAACGTTAAAGCATATTTATTGTTTGTAAAAGACATTTGAAGGACTTGCACTATTCATAAAAGCAGTTAGGGCTTTGTAGAATATCGTTAAATGTTTATAGTCTCCTCTGCAAGCGACAAGATGTAGTTCTGTAGTATTTGAATAGCCTATTATATATTAGGTTTGTCATTTTAAGGCTTATTACATATATTATTCACACTTTTTACATAAAGAATCCTAAACTGCACAAACACTGGACATCCACGTTAGAGAGGATTAAGTTCCAGTGATCGGTTTGTTACACTAGTCGGTTAAATTACTCCTACAGATTATTGTTGCTTATCGACGTACGTTAGTTAATATTTTGCTTGAGTACAGATTAGTTCCTATATCTACGCGGATTACCAACTAAGGAAATTAGGATCCCTAGTCGTATGTTGCAAAACCGTCAAGCAAGAACGGTAACACGACGTATGATCGCAATCAAGCTTCCATATAGTGAGTGAGGTTTTAGCGCCAGAGAGTCCGTATCTCCCAACGGTATCATAAAAAGTGTATACACACAATTTATTAATATGTGAAATGAAACATAGTTGGCACACCAGCTAAACTGATATGATATCTGCAGGTAGGATAAGAAGTGTAATAACTATTAACATTAAAACATGCTTGTGACTTCTTATAAATAATGAAATAATAGATGGCTTGATACCATTTTATTCTTTTTAAAATAGACTAGCAGGAGTAATATATTATTTTAAGTATAATTTAACTAAAATTTTAACAATTAAAATCGGGAATATTATGAAATTTTCGTTAAATAACATTATATGTTTTATAACCGCCTGAGTACAAATTAATCTGTATACAAAAACTGTTTTGTTAATATGTCGATATTTATCAATATTGTACTGACCATACCACCATATTTATATTCTGTTCGCAGGATTTAAAGTGTCTTCCAAATTCCTTAAGTAGTAAAGTTGGCTTAATGGGCAATAACAAATTCATATTTGTGAAAATATTCTATAATGCATGATTTGAGCTTTAATAATTAAAATATTTAATAATATATTAAGATAATGAAATAATAATTGGAAGATATACACGATATAGGGTAATGTTTTGATTAGTTACAGCTTTCTCAATGAAGTGTTCAATACAGTACATATTCAGATTTTCATGTCTTTCCATTTCGTACTTCCTCTCATGCCATTCTTAAGAGATGGATTTCATTTATTAACTAATGAGTGCTTCTCAGAGCTTGACAAGTTGATTTAGGGGTTGAAAAATTTGAAACTATGTCTTTGTTCTGCCCAATATACGGTTCACAGAGCATATTGTAATGTGCAGTTCAAATAATATTTTAAAAATGTATAAATAACAAATTAAAAATTATAATTACAAACGATGTTTGTAAATAATTAACACAATCCAATGTCCAGAGGACGGTTTTATTTATTTCCTAAGGCAGCTTAACTTTTAAGATGTTTCCTTAACTACTTAGTACAACATTGCCTGGAACCTTTAAATCCTGCAACAATTAATAATTTGTTTCTATTTTACTATTGTATTTATTGAATTCAGAAAATGCATCCAATAATTTTACCCTTTGAAATAAATTTTTTTGTCTAATATTGCTGTCTAATATTACTTAATTATTTATTTATTCAAAGACACTAACCAATACTTGGCTTTCTATATCAGAGAGCTAATCATACAAGGCCTTAACTTTGATCATCAGCTCTAGTAAAATACTTAAGATATTATACAATTTTTATTTTGCTATAAAATTAAATATTAAATCAATTATAAGTGTTGTTTTAACTTGGTAAATTACTGCAAAATCAAAACTGTCTTTCAAGTTGCTTTTACGAGTTAATTAATCAAACTGCACCAAAAAATAATTTAAGAGTAGATATCGACAAGCATTTAGGATGGGAATCAATCTTCGTTAATTTGTACTGTGTGTACTGTGTACTAGTGTGTTTTCTGCTGAACTACATTTTTGGTGTGATCTTCCCGGATTTTGTCCAGGGATATGTCTGAAACATGCATTCTTTAAATTAAGAAAGACATATCGTCTGATGTGTTTTTGTTTTTTATTTCATGTGTAATTTAAAATAATTATCATGATGTAGAACATGATGTAGTTAATAATTGTCTGAAGGTTGCGCGGGAGGAACAGGGGCAAGCAGCGAGCCTCCAGTCAAACAGCGTTCTTGTGCTGGTCACCCCAGGTTTGTTTTATAACATTGAAAAATATATAGTTTCAGAACATAGAAACTAATTTAAAATGTCATCATAGTTTCATAGAGTTCAACTTTTAGATTCAACACATGAAGACATTATGCAAACGCCCTACACTAAGTTACTCAGAGTTTACATGAGACGTGAAGCTCAAGAGAATTTCATACAGTCTTGATGAGACTATCTCGATTATAACTTAGCAAACTTATAAGCAAGGCAATACTTTGAAACATAGCTTATTAGTTACGCATACTGTTTTGTTACACTATGTATCCTATATGTAAATTTATTAATATACGGCATATTCGTCTAATGATATGATGGATTCTACACAAAACTTTAACGTTAATAATATGACTTCAACGTAATAATTAATATTGTTGTTTTCCAAGGAACTTCGAAGAAGCTTACATATCTTGCATTTGTTTAGTTAACTTTCTCTCTGTAGTTTCCGTCTTATTACACATTTAATAACACAGATTGAACCGAGAATGCAATAACCCTTTTTAGTTCCATCACTCATGTACGCTCACGGTGTTCTATATACATGTTTTACCAAGAGTATTTGCCAATAAAATACTGTTTACAAGAAACACAATTTGAGTACGTATTTATTTCCCAAATATTAAATACTTCTACAACATTTATTCGTAAAGACTCAAATAACATTGAATATAAGTAAGTGTAAATGTATACGTTTAATTTAATATTAAGTATACCAGTATCAGTAAAACATTACTTGCAAATGTATAAATACGAATATTACTGCAATACGAATAGGAAGCATACGTTAATATGATCCCCTGCAATACGAATAGGAAGCATACGTTAATATGATCCCCTGCAATACGAATAGGAAGCATACGTTAATATGATCCCCTGCAATACGAATAGGAAGCATACGTTAATATGATCCCCTGCAATACGAATAGGAAGCATACGTTAATATGATCCCCTGCAATACGAATAGGAAGCATACGTTAATATGATCCCCTGCAATACGAATAGGAAGCATACGTTAATATGATCCCCTGCAATACGAATAGGAAGCATACGTTAATATGATCCCCTGCAATACGAATATGAAGCATACGTTAATATGATCCCCTGCAATACGAATAGGAAGCATACGTTAATATGATCCCCTGCAATACGAATAGGAAGCATACGTTAATACGATCCCCTGCAATACGAATAGGAAGCATACGTTAATACGATCCCCTGCAATACGAATAGGAAGCATACGTTAATATGATCCCCTGCAATACGAATAGGAAGCATACGTTAATATGATCCCCTGCAATACGAATAGGAAGCATACGTTAATATGATCCCCTGCAATACGAATAGGAAGCATACGTTAATATGATCCCCTGCTTTAGAACGAAATTGGTCCAACGTTGCATAACTTATTTTATGTTCTCAAAATAGAAGGTGTCCGCCTAAATAGTGCACTATACATTCACTCTGTCCTTAAAGTACTTCGTGGCCCAGGTTGAATCAACGACCCTTTTTAGAGGAGTGAGAAAATTATGGTCAGAAAGGGTAATATCAAGGCTATATGGAGGACATGCCATTAACTTTAAACTTAAGTTTCCGCAGCGTTCCAACAAGGATTTGTTTTGTGGGTGTGTTTGTGTTTGTGTGTGTATGTTTGTTGTAATTTTCATGTCAGAATACAATAATATTATCAACAGTAATATTCCGCTTTCGTAATTGTGGATTTATGTGTCGTTTCCAGAGACGATTCTGCAAAAAAAAAAAAAAACAAAATAAACATTAGTAACCATTATTGTTCCTAATTTCTGTAAAACAAAAGGGACTATTCATAGATAGACTGTTATGATATTAAAGAGTAAAGTTGCAAAGTTTCACATGAGAGAGCCAACAATTTAATCAAAGTGATGAAATGCACGAAAACGATTGATGGAAACAAACTTAAATTACTGGGGAGACTCAAGTGCGAACAGAGCTGTCACTTTCATATCAGTTCCAGCTGACTTCTGTACAATTGACCGCTGCTTTAGACCAAACTAACGAGAATACCTCCAAAGTAATCAAGAAACCCGAGGCTGCGTAGAATCGTATTAACTTTCAATCAGTCCCAGATAGTGCTAGTTTATTCACTCAGAATAGTTACGCTCAATCAGAGTAATATTTGATATCTGACAAGTAACAATTCTTTTTATTAATATATTAAAAATCTATCGTACTGTAAATATGTGTATAATTGGATGTTAATATATATAAATATTAAATATGTTTACTTAAAATAATCCAGATGTTGTGTTTTAAAAAATTTGAGTTTAATTTAGTAATCTGGTTAAAAGAACACTTATATTAAGTAAGTATTTTTAAATAGGTCACATTTTAATTACTAAATCTATGCTAACATAATTATTGTGGATTAGTATCATCATTATGTGTAATGAAACTGAATATTTTATGACATGTACTATCGATTCTTCTCTGGATGCGCAAGATTATATAAAACAGAAAGGAACCCCTATATAATATTAAATTATCTAGCAAATGCAGGTAAATTATCTAGAAAATATTAAATTGTATAGTAAATTTTCTAGTAAAATTATATAGTAAAACTATCTAGTAAATATTAACTTATATAGTAAATTATGTAGTAAAATTATCTAGAAAAACTACGTGTTAGTGATATTGTACGATAGTTGCTAACCACGGTTTGGTTCCACTTTGGAAAGTCTTTCCTCCTCTCAAGGAAACACCTACGATAAAAATATTACTCAATACTTATATCTTTATAATTTAGTTGGGGTTTTTATATATTCTATTTTGCAGCTTCAAATAAGCATATTGACTAATCCGGCAAATGTGCTAAGTTTCAGGATTTACTGGGTCTTCAGCAGTACTAGCGAAATATTGTCTGGTTTACGTCAGATATGAACGTAATATATGCAATTTTATTTATTATACGATTGTCTTCCTGTCGTCATGGTTTTTTTATTATAACAATGCATACATTAGGTATATATATATTTTTTACCTTCAACTTTGACCTTTTCAACCCAAATCATTAGTGTTAACCATTGGATCAAGAGAAACTATGTACTAAATCTCTACTGCCTTTTTATCATGATCTTTCCCATAGATGGACAAGACAGATAGTCACACCATTGTATGAACTTTAGAAGGTCTTGTTTGGTCATAACATTATAAGTAAAATACATATTTTCATCATATTGTACAGATTTTGTTATAGTTTATAGACATTTATTTCTAAACGTTAACCGGAAATTGAGCAACTATTACGTTAATTTCAATCTGAATTGCGTCATTACAAAATTTAATTTTGTAAGACCCGATATCGCATCATACAATACATACATCATGTGGTATTTTTGTTCAGAACAAAATGCATGCGACTTCAAATTATCTTCCGAGTGTATCTTATTTAACGTCTAATGCAATTAATCAAACACTTAGATGCCGGAGTCCATTTTAGAACTCAGTTCTAAAATCTTATCTTCATCTTAACTCAGTTTCTCTGATTCTAATCATTGGCATTTCCAAAATATAAATGCCCAGTTTATACGGGACATTTAGATCCATATGAACGCATTATTTAATCATTCACAAGATCTTACCAAAAATCAATTTAATCAGATAAATAATTCTGAAATCATGTTCAATTATTCACATCTACTTTAATTGAGCTGAAATTTAGTAGGCTGAGCTTTAACGAAGCCTATATCACTCGTGGGTATTAAGAATTAAGTTAAAAAAAATTAAAAACTTTAATTTAATTTAAGTTTTGGTACTTAAATCAACTCAAAGAACTCTTCTTAGCTCGTTAAAAATTTCAACGGATGTTCATAACCCCTCAGACTTAAAAGAGACAACATAACTGTCATTACTTGCAGTTGTTGCTCTACTTCGCCCCGATCTTGGTCTCCTATCATAGCTTCCTATTGGTCTGATCCGAATCACTGCTCTTGTGATGCTTGCTCCTGTAACATTTGCCACCTCACGTTCTGTTAATCCATTTTCAATAAAAGTAATTGCTCTAGCCCACTGCTTCACCGAGAGAGACATGTTGGGGTGAGATTAGTAACTGAACTCATCAGTACAAGCATTATACAAAATGTTTGCGATTTTGTATATATATATAAACATGATCGATAGCCTGCATAAGAGTTCAAGGGTTCCTTAAGTAAGAATGATGATAACAAGTATGGAAATTTTGTTATCTGCGTACTGATAAAATTTTTTATATAAGATAATTCAACCCAAATGACTCGCATGATGTAGGTGCATATCTCATACATTAATTAAAATTTAAAACAATCACTTTTACCAATAGGGTGTAGAAGGGTTTATTAGATATGGTGAGAATCAGTTTGTCCCACTTTTTTTGTATCACAGTGTATATATGAAATTCTAAGACCTAGCTCCTCACCAATTTTCCTACTTCCGATGTATTAGAGAACGTACGCCTATATAACTTAAATAGAAAAAATTATGGTTGCCTGTAAAGTGGTTTTACGGGCGAAGATTTTACGTGACAACGTCTTTTTCTCGGTAGAATATTTATTGTTATGAATATTATTAAATTGCACAATAGGAACAAGGAATTGAATGAAAATAAGAATTGCACAAATTTTAACTATAGAAATATATTTTGTTTACTAAAACATTGTACATAATTTGAAATTAATTAAAATTTGTTATTGTAAATGGTAAAGTTGAATAAAACATTTACTAAAATTGGAATTTGAAATTCTTGCTAAACACAGTTAAATTCTAACTCCGCGCGTGGTGATTGGTCGGTTTAGTTCGTTTGTTTGGTCGCACTGTTATGACAGGTTAGAGGTTATAATTTGTTATTTTAAATGTTTGACTAGCAATACGCGCTGTTTCTTCTCAATCGACTGAATTACGATTGATTGCAGAGTGATTTAAACTAATAATTTACTTTACACTATCAACATTTGTCAATAGTATGACATAACCTATAAACTCAGTTTCTCAACTTTTGTGTCAATCTAACAATTAATCAATCAATCATAGTTTACGATAGTGAAATATCAGTGTACAATTATTTACCTTTATTGTTGTAGTTGTTGTAAATGACGAATCTAAGCACTCCACATTTTCACGAATAAACATAGTTATCTGCTTTATCCCGTGCGGCGGACCCACAGTTATCTGCTTTATCCCGTGCGGATCCCGTGCGGCGGACCCACTGGACGGGCATCGTAACGTTACCGGGCGTTACACTTTTTCATGAGTGACTCCGAGCCGCAACCTAATTTAAGACGTTGTCACGTCAAAACTAGAATTCTAACAACAACAAAATAAAACTCTATTGTAAATAAAGAAAACATTTACTACATAAAGAATTTAAAACATAAATTTTTCCTCTTCCAGAAATATAATCAATGAGTACAGAGAACATGTAATTATATTTACCATTATCTTGAAATATTTATGTTGTTAGAAAACGTTGTAGGGGTTTAAAATATTAAAGTAAATATCTTTATTAAAATATTCAAAATTTTCATATGGATAATCTTGATAATACAAATGCATAACATTGTATGGCTTAACACTTTGTAAATGCATTTCACTGGAAACAAAACACAGAGTAATGCAAAGTCCTGTGACACTGGATTACGTTAGTCCAGCACTGTAGATGTGTCAATAGTCCCTTGTTGACTTAGGCGTCGTTAGTACTTGCCATCTCACTGTTGACAACCCGATAAAGGCGTGACCTGATAAAATGTCGGAGTTGAGTTTACATGCTGCATATGACCTCGTCTATTAAACATATTGCATTTACTAGTAATTAAAAGTGTTCCTTCAAATGTGAAGGGATAGCTATGCAAATATGTTTAAACACGGTAACACACAAATAACATCAGTATTAAAAATAACTTTGCCAATAACTGAACCTATATAATTAGTAGTCTTAATTCTTTCCACGCGTACTACGAGAAATCCCACGCGATATAGAATAAACCAATACGCGTAAAACGACAAATGTCGGTACTGGATTTTTTGTACCCGATCGCGAACAGTAGTTCGTAAAACCGATGATGAAATGCAATGGTGAGAATGTTAACTTAACGTCAGACAACAGATGTGCTATATGCTTCATTCTCGAACGCCTAGTTTCGATCCAAAACTGGTTGCCATAGCAACCGAATGTCATTTTGCACCGTGCTTTCTCTGTGTGAGGAGGATAACAGCTCTGTTACTATGTCGAAATACTTGCTATATGTTACATCTCAACTTTGTTACAGCAACTGTAGAATGAAATTGTTGAGATTTAAATTATTTTTTGTTTTCTGAGGAATGAAAATTTTCCAACCAACAAAACTCCCGTTCATTATTTTAGATTTTGGTTAACCATAGCAATTTATTAGTTTCATTAAACATGAAAAATGGCAGTGTTTAGAATACGAGAATCGATGTCCTTTTGCACTTCAACAGTTTGTATTTTGCTGGCACATTGACAACATGCAACTAACCACTCATAGAACACAAATTTATTTAAAATATTAATCTAATTATACTATCATACATGAACGGTAAATTTTCCTAGTTGCAATTCAACTTTATGACCAATGTTTGACCACTTTATTTCCCAATTAACGGTGAAAATTAGGATCAATATTTGTTCACTCTTGTTCCAAAGAGGAAACTTCATTGATCTCCTTCAATTTCCCAAACCAATAAAACAACAATTGCGTCCAGGAAATTAGAGCCAATTTGCGTTGTATAGGCATTGCATTGTTCTTGATATCGATTGTTACATTTGAAATTGAATTGTTAATCACCGATTCCCTCACACAGACCCTTAAGGTGGTGGCTTACAATCTCTTTATATACTTTTATGATGATTATAACTAATATTTTGGTATCTGACGTTCTATTTCAAGTTTGTTATGTTGATAAAAACATAATCCGAAAATAACTATTTTTTTATTTTAAACATTGGGATACCGTTCCATTTCGACAGTATTTTTTAGGGGATAGTCCTCTATTGATTTTAAGAAAAAACCAAATTTCGTGCTTATAGAATACAAACTGTTGCTCGGTCTACTACATTGCATAACTATAATCGAGGCGCTCGTACGGCGCTCTTTTGTAAATTTTTACTATTCGGTTGTATATTTTCAAAATGACCAATTGTAAAAAAGCCTAACAATATTATTAAATTTTACTTTGTGGTTAATTAAATCGGTTGGAATCTTATTAACCTATTTTGGATTCCCCACACAATCTCTCAGGTGTTAAGAATCTGACCCATTGCTAATACAGTTTATTAATTCATAATAAACAAATATATCTCTGCTAAGATTAAATGTAAATTATATAATCATATAGTCAGCCTTTATTACTTTCCACTTTCCGAGTGATTCACTAATTAGTAACAAATCCATAGTTTAGACATGCATAAATACAGAAAAATTTAATGTCTATGTATAAATGAATTTTCAACTAAAAGGAAAACTTACAGATGAAACCTTACATCTTGTTATACAGATGACATGCTTGTTCATTAAGTTATGTTTAATAGTAACTGTTAAGTAATATAATCTTCTGTGAATTACATAAGATACTACAACGTAAGTGTGCACTGAAATCAAATCTTAACACTAATATAACATTGACTTCTACTTTATTAAATTTCCCCTTTACCTCATGAATATATGTCATATATGTCATGTGATGAAACTCATATATATATATATATATATATATATATATATATATATATATATATATGTTTGTTTAAAACTTTATTTATTCGTTATTTTTACGGTAACCCATAAAATTAATGTAAAAATATTCGCCAACAATCCGGCATATGCCATGGACATGACATGCATCATCATCGAATTTTGTGTTCCTCATATAAAAATACACTTACTTTACTGCAAACTGTAGATTCTATACATCGTTAGTTACTTTTTTGTGTATCTTGCAGAAAGACAGATATATAGACAGACAGACAATTGAATAACGCTCAGCCAACTATTATTATTATTATACTACATACATGTTATTATTATTATTACTTTTATTTGCTGATGTAAATCAAGTATCCAGGTTACTTGTAGTATCAATCACTGGGTCTTGCTCACCGTACAAAATTGAGGGTACTAATATTTTATTAAAAATTGTTCTCTCAAAGCACGAATTCTAGATTATTTTTAGACTGATAATGTGACTGCTAAGGCGAATTGCGAATAGAGTGATCTAAGGGATAAATCAGAGGATCAGTGGTGATCCCTAGAGCTGCATGATCAATGCGGGACAAGTGCGGGAGTCACTATTAAGTGTGTAGAGATCTATCATGGCAATCCTCTCCTACTTTCCCCGAATAACATTCATTTTAATTGATGGCAGCGTATAGATAATATTAGAATGATATAAAATGCAATATGTGAGATGCGTGTTCTATACAATCAATTACAAAAAATACAATTACAATACGATGTATACGAGAATAATACCCAATAGCAGAGTTCAAGAATATGGAGTGTAGAGAACAAAATATTTCCATTACTACTACAAAATTGTTAGTAATTGACAAAACGCACTATTTAATTAAATATTAAAAGACCTAATTAAATTAGAAAGCCGTTAAGAATTAATAATAAGCCGATTAAAGTTACGAATAAAATTTTTACACCTGAGTTTGTACTTTTGAAAAACAAATTTCCAATTAATTTCTCTTTGACGACAAAATTTACATTTACTAATTCATGGAATACAATCTAAATGTATAAAATACTGTTAGAAATCGTTGTCCATATAAAATAAAAATCTTGTACAGCTTTGTATAGTTCAAATGCAAAACTAAAATTAGTTGTCAGTCTGGAGAAATATAAATTAGAATGTTTGTCTTTTATGGAGGCAAATCTTTGGGGGTAAGATAAATAAAAGTGGAAAGTTTCCACGGAAGTTCTTTGCGTCCCGATCGCCACAGGCGTCCCATCATCACTACTGCCATTAAAACTTATAAACGTCGCCAAGTTCGTTTAGGAACAATTTTTCTCTTTTTAAGAACCCGTTAAGTATGTAAGTACGATACAAAAGTGTCCATTTCGTGTTAAAGTTTAGTTTGCACACCAGAACCCAATACAGTTTTATCATATAGAGTGTTCCAAATGTCTTTTTTAGTTTGATTAGTATAAACTTACTGTCAAATGTACCGTAATGATGTTACCGAATTTTAGTGGACAATATATGAAACTGTACGTATATAAGGTTATAGGTAAGAGGCCATGTTTGATATAATATGTATATTAAATTAGATATATAGTATACAATAATGTATCATATATCTATTAAATGTCAGTGTTAATAGGCGTTAGGAAATAATAATAATACACATAATATTAATAATAATATAATAATACATAATTTTAATACACGATATGAAAGAATATTAAAATTTAATTGCTTGCGTTCATTAATAATAATATCGTTATACATTAATATGTTATTTTCTTCAACAATAGTAAATGAAAATTTATATTTCATAGTTCTGAATTGTTTTTATAATTTAAAATTTTACAATTTTAAAAACAGATTTTTGCAAACAATAATTTAAACGGTAAACTATTAAAATCATTATGTATAAATATAATTTAAACAAGTTATTGATTATTTGATTGTTATTAATTACTTATATAATACCTGCTGTAAAACATTGCAAACAAACTCTTTAAAACATTTTCACTCATGATAAAATTTTTCGTGTCTTTTGTGCTAAAATTAAATTAAAATTAAGTGCATGTCTTAAAGTTAGTGAAGTTGACACACAACATGGTATGATTGGTTTATTTTAGCCTAGTTTCTAATTATGTGTTAGATTAGTTAGTTACCCGAAGATTGCAGATCTCGAAACGTAGTGTTACTGATTTTTTGTGTCCACTAAACGATGGCAAATGTCCGGAAAAATTCTGTTTCCTTCACAATCCTTCCATCGTCATAAATAAACTTCAAACAAAGAATATCTTGCTGCTTCAGAGTATGGGTTTTATCTCTTATTATACACATATGTATAAAAACAAACAATTAGTGTTATGTAACAGTGTATAAAATTACATGTTTTGTTTTGACTGTTTATCTTCAAAAGTGTCAAAATTATAACAGTAAAAGTAACTGCATAGACGTATTAGAAGTTTGAAGTTTAAATAAGCAAGACTAAGACAAAGCAAAACTGTAAGTACCAGTAGTTACAGCAAAGCCAGTCCGTCAAGTTAACATTTAGTCCGCTACTCCCAACACTTGTGTTGGTTTAGCAACTTTAGCAACTGGGTCACAGGAAGCGGAAGTGGACTTGTCATAATTAACTCTGATATAAACTTTTCTTTAGCAGTGGATATTAGCTTAATCAAAATAAACTACTAAGAAAATGTATCTCCATACATTTTATATATATAAACTAGGCTAAAATAAACCAATCATACCATGTTGTGTGTCAACTTCACCAGACATTCACTTAATAACAAAACTGAACTCTACACCGATTATTAAAACTTAACTACAGAATACAAATCAAAATACGTCTGCATTCGTCAATCACCTACCGTCGTAGGTGGTGGATGTGATTCCTGACTTAGGCGTGTCACAACGCTCTGGTATGATTTGTTTATTTTAGCCTAGTTTGTAATTATGTGTTAGGTTAAATATTTACCTGAAGAAGAGATCAGATTGCAGATCTCAAAACGTATTGTTACTGATTTTTCGTTTCACTGAATGACAGCAAAGTAAGTTAAATAGCTTTTATTCAAACATTTTGTAATTGAGATTTCTATTTTTAAATAACAGAGATTATATTGCAGTTAAAATGTTTAAAATAACGTAAGAACCGACGACGTTGCTATATTTAGTACTAAAAGAAAACTACAATTCAATTTTGATTTAATTTTCATAGGTAATACTAGCTTTTTCTGTAATATATTGACATTTATGAAATAAAATAGTCGGTTGTGTGAATTAATAATTCCCATGTTATTTCAAATAGTATAACGGCAGCAAAGAGTTAAAGGCAATTTTGGACAGTAAGTAGATTTATTTGTCAAAGCGTTGCGTTGATGCGGCGCTCTATACGTAGGTAGCAATATTCCGGTGCTCACTTATGGTAGATTTAAACTATTTTAAGGATTTTAACCCTTTGAATGCCACAAGGCAAAAAAATTTAGTACAAAAGAAATGCACTAGCAACTATATTGCAAGTCATATGCGAAAAATGCCAGGGAATAATAAGAAGTATTACCGGGCTTCCGGAAAAAGAATATATTTTTATTATTTTTCATACTATTTTTATGAAACAGGTATCAAAATATTTGTAAAAAGTTGTAGTACAATAAAATGTTACAAAACAAATGAAACAACATAAAATAATATTAGTTTTGGCATGTCAAAACCAAAAAATGTATAAAGCAATTTTTATTTTTTAGTTATTATTTTTTTTGACAAATTAATAAGAAACAATTTTTACTATGGGAAGAATTTTTTTAATATTCTTTATAACATTGTTAATGTGAAAAAAAATAATGGTTAACTTTTTTATATAATTACTATAGTTACATAACAATGCTTGAAATTATGTACATAATGAAAAAATCATTTTTCAGTACCGGTAACACAACACTAAAACAAAAATAATTAATGCATTACTTACATTTATCCTTTGGTTCTAAAGTATATCTAATATATGGTCTTCATATTTTCCCAAAAAATATGTACACACACACACGCGCGCACACACACACACACACACACGCGCGCGCGCGCGCACGCACGTACGCACGGGAGATATCAATTTAACAAAATCATTTTAGAGATCCTAACCTCAAAACGATGTAAACACAACCATGTAACCGAACGTATTATTTTAGATATTACGCATACTATAAGTAGCGAGTTGTTTACGCGCCAACGATGTTACGCGCCCGGTTAATCACCGCCCGCTGTTGTTGCTTCTATTATTCTGTGTTTTTTTTTATCTTCACTAATATAAAGTACTATGTGAACTATTATTTATCTATTGCAGGATAGTTAAGAAATAAAACAATATTGGTTGTGAAAAGAATTCATGAAAAATAAAGCGTTTAAAAATTACGATAACAGACGGCGACGACGGATCGTCGCCTGGCACTTTTCGCACAGTAAGTCGGCGACGATAGATCGTCGCCGTGGCACTTTTCGCAAGGGTTTTTGGCGACGATGTATCGTCGCCGTGGCACGCAAAGGGTTAAATACTGGTGTTTAAAAAGAAAATCTACTGGATCAATTCCTCATGGATAATGTAATTACGGGACAAAGTTTTGTTGACGTTGTTTTTAAATAGGTTAAAATGTGTTTAAACTAACTGATTACTAGATTTATTTTAGTTAATATTATAGGTGAATTTAATTAATGATAATAATCGTAAAATAATTTTAATGACTAACGACTAGCAAGAGTAAATATATTATATTGTGAAAAAAATTAGTACTAAAATATATATAAAACCTACCAACTTCAAACAAAAAGCGTCTAATTTTCGTTCGTCATATTTACTTCCGGTCGAATACATTTCCAGTGTCATAAGTGTTTGGGTTGCTGTCCAGATGAAAAGAAGTACATATTGAGGACAGAGAAGGCTTAGGCCTATGGCCTTTTTATCAAAGAACGGTATAAAAGTTTCTTCTCCGACCGTTTAAATTCACTTTCGACATTATGTGTACTCCGGCCAACAGAAATGTTCGATAAAAAGATTTGACTTCCGACCCTTGCCATTTACTACCGATCTAAGATATTTCAAGTGCTATAGTTGAATCAGCCTTTTTAAAACGATGAGAAAATATATCTACTTACAGCGTACGACTGAATAGTTTCTACGCTCAAATGTGTCTGTTCTGGCCGTTTTAATTAAGCACAACCTCAACTGTAATTTCGAGCAGATAGAGTTTGATAACTTCTAGAACAACTTGGCTCCGAGCTATAATTAGTGCTTTATACTCCAGTTGATCTTAACTAGACCAACAGACGAGAGTTGGGTGCATGCAATCCTACAATCTCTGTTGTCTTCGACAGCTTATAGCTGTGTGTCTATTAAATTATTATGTATAGTTTGGTTCGATATTACGAATTCCAGTTACTTAAAATGTGTATTACTTTATACATGATATGTTACGTGGTTTCAGGTCTATCAAAAGTATAATGTCTCTTTCAAAACTGAAGTTTTTAAAACTTTCAAAACAATGGTATCAAGTAGAAGTATCTATTTAGAATACATTGAAGCTGCTAAATACATAAATAATATTTGTTAAATTCTGGTGAAGTTCCCGAACTGTTTCTAATATGATACAAAATAATTATTATTTATATGTACTCGACATCCACATACGTTGTGAATTAATTAAGAATGTAACAATAAAAGTATGAAAACTAAAAATATGTTTCCGTTTCTCTTTTTAGTTTTAGGCATATCGATACTGCACATTATTATGGCAGATGTGATCTTTATTATTCAACGGAATCAGAATGAAATGAACAAAATATGATCAGATGTAGAAAATGCACTTGTTTGTTCTTAACGAAACAGTAAATTGTAAGTCGACTGTTGATAATCACACACTTTAGAATTGTATATTTGTTGGGGCCAAATGGTACATACTGAAAGCCTACTTAACTCTGTCTTAAATGAGTACCTCTGTGGTTCTTGCCGACATGATAATTTTAGATAATGAGAAGACCATACAGATAGTTTATACTTTAAACCTTGTTCTATCATAACATACTAGATCATTTTTATTTAATTTTTGATAGAAAATTATAATGAGAGGTATATTTATCAATCAGATATATACATGTATTTTAGTTGTGACAAAGTCTTATAGTTTGTAAAAATAATTCTCAAAAATAAATAAATCTTTTAACAAAACTTTTCACTTGAAGTCATGATGGGATTGGTTTAGAGATGTTAATACAAAAATACTCAGATCAGCAGTGACAGAGTGTTTACATAAGCAAGAATCGACATGACACGGTCACTTAACATGTAAGGCCAATTTTCAGCATCGATACCTTTTCAGAAAATTGCAACACGTAATTCACGTAAAGTTCATAATTTTCTTAGAACTTTTTAGTGTTGTTCAAAGCAGAATAAATAAAATATTTTAGCTACAGCGTGCTTTATTTATGCTACCCGTATTCATTGTTTATTTACTTGAATTTCTATTAATATATTTATAGACAGCAATGCAGTGGAACATATTGTAAGCATGTGTTTATGCATTTTTGTATTCTAATTTAGCCATAAAATAGTTCTAGGACAGTTTTAGAGACAACTCTAATTTCACCAAATCTTTCGAGAATAAAATCTTAGTACAAGAAATTTGACTATCCAAAAAAACTTATTCAAAATTTAATAATATTAAATATTACAATAAATTCCTAAGTCAAAATGCCAAGATAATTTTTGTTGCATTTATTGTTAAAGCATAATACATCTTAAAATATACAATGCAAACAAAAATATCACTTTATATAAATAATTAGAACAATGAAAATTCAATATAGCCTAATTATTTATAATACATTAGTAATTCAATAATACATACACACACACACACACACACACACACACACACACACACATATATATATAAATATATATATATAAATATATATATATATATATATATATATATATATATATATATATATATATATATATATATATATATATATATATAATATATATATATATATTATAAATATATTTCAACCCATATGAAAAAATTTACATTCTATAATTTATAATAAAACAATTATTTCAATTCAGTTATCATTAGCGTACTGCTAAAAGTTGCGATATACTCGTAAATAAAGAATGTCCAGGAACATATACCCAGTATATAACATGTAAGTAGTAAATGCAAGCTATATTATACTTAAAGTTAGTTATCACCTTCAGTCTTGTCTTAGTATTCGCCATTGTATACTCATAGTTAGTTCTTACCGGCAGTCTTATCTAAGAATACGTCATTGAATACTTAAGGTTATTTCTGAATGTTAGTCATCTTTAAGCCAGTAATCAATGTTCTGATCGTCAGTTTTATCTAAGCAGACGTCACTGTTTACTCAAAGTTACTATTGATCATGAATTTTCTCTAGGCCAATGCCATTCACATCTCACGATAAGTTATGGCCATCAGTTTTATCTAAGAATAGGCCTAAGTGATTCTCTTCGCATATGTCATAGTGTTCTCAAGGTTACTTCTGATCGTCAGTTTTCTTTAAACCTAAAGCATTGTGTTCTATTGTCAGTTCTTACCGTCAGTTTTGTCTCAGTATACGACATTGCGTACTTATGGTTGTTTATGATCGTCAGTTTTCTTTAAACCTAAAGCATTGTGTTCTATTGTCAGTTCTTACCGTCAGTTTTGTCTCAGTATACGACATTGTGTACTTATGGTTGTTTATGATCGTCAGTTTTCTTTAAACCTAAAGCATTGTGTTCTATTGTCAGTTCTTACCGTCAGTTTTGTCTCAGTATACGACATTGTGTACTTATGGTTGTTTATGATCGTCAGTTTTCTTTAAACCTAAAGCATTGTGTTCTATTGTCAGTTCTTACCGTCAGTTTTGTCTCAGTATACGACATTGCGTACTTATGGTTGTTTATGATCGTCAGTTTTCTTTAAACCTAAAGCATTGTGTTCTATTGTCAGTTCTTACCGTCAGTTTTGTCTCAGTATACGACATTGCGTACTTATGGTTGTTTATGATCGTCAGTTTTCATTAAACCTAAATGAATGTGTACTCAAGATATTCTTTCAGTAGTGGTGCAATGTGGAAAGGAGTTTTAAAAATGCGGGATTTCGGTCAATTTAACAGTTTTAAATGTAAACCCCCTCGCAAGTAACACTTGTTTTTAAAGAACATAACTACTTAGAGAATTGTTAAATCTAGAGAGCGATACCTTTTTCTTTCTGCCAAGTCAAATCAAATGTCCAAACTGAAGTCCTCGTACTACTTGGCTGTGAAACAAGCGCAGGGTGAGTTCCTCTCTCACGTTTTGAAAATTTTGAAGTGGTATTTGGATGCAGTCTTCAGAAATCCTGTTTCTTAAATTTTCAATGTTTTATACTGGTTGTAATTACGGATTTACTGTGACCTTATTTAAAACGCCCCAGGAAATGTCGTACAGTACGGTAAATATGTGCTGGGTCACTATCCTGCTGGAAATGAACGATTTAACCACACAATAATGATACCTCTGGATAATAATAATCCACTGGATAATAACCACTCTATAAGTATAAGGGACTTGATTGTACTAGGCCGTAGATCGAACCGGGAAAGCCCGGTCACTCTTTGCTTCAGTATCACTTATCAGTATAATTCTAACCTACATTGCATCCTTCATCCAATGCATTCCTAATTGATTCAGAACACAAACAACCAATAAACTGGTTTCATGGCAGACAGTAACTGTACAAAACAATGTAAAGGCTTAATTAAATGTTTACGACCTATTATTTTGTATAGAAAAGAGATAAAACAGTTTGACAATTTATCAAGGGACTCACGGTTACGTGAGACATGCAGAATTGAAATTCCACTACAAATGCTCTGCTCAATATACGAAGATAAATATAAACTTATAGTTATAGTGGATAAATATGTGGCTTATAATTGATATTATTCGTACAATATTTCTTTGTTATTTATATTCTTATATAAAACTTCACATGTATAACTAAGAATTTAAATAACTTAGTAGAAGTAATAAAATAAAACAATAAATATATAAAAACAATAATGAGTGCCTGATGGAGGCTTAGTTGATGTTAACAATTCAGGGATTTGTAAGTAAAACCAAATACAACGATAACTAGACAGTAAGCTGATTAAGGCTTATCCAAGGAGAGGGATAAACGAATCGTATATCCTGCGTGGAAAATCGTAAAATATCTTCCATATTGTAATATTCAAGGTGCAGGACGATGTAAAAATAAGGATTAACACATTGATAATATTTTTTCTGGACCTTTATAGTCGTAGACTTAATTTTGTCTTCTATAAATATTATCTCGTTTTTCCCAGGGCAGAACGCAAAACTAAGCATCAAACTAACCTGAATATTACCTACAATTATCACTTTTACTTCTGTTATAATTGATCTTATCTTAGTTTTGGTTTGACCTGGAAGTATTGTTTTGAGCAGTCAAATGTTCATATAAATAAATGCCTTGACGATACATTATTGAATCATGCAACATGAACTTGATTTAAAAATATTTTTAGTAACAGTTTTATACCAATAAATTTGTGATCCCAGATAATTATCGTGTCTGTTATTCACAGAGAACATTTATTCTGACTTATAAGTAAATTAGTGACATTCTACCCAATTTTAAGATTGGGTAGAACTAATCAATGCAAATCAGCTATTCCTAAATGAAGTAATTTGTTTTGAATAAATATAAAACTGAAAACAAAATATTGGCAATAGTTCAGTTATTAGTAAACATAAACATTGGTTTCGCCGATATGCTAATAAAATATATGTCGTTTCCGGGTCTGACGTACATGGGAACAGTCTAATACATAAAATCAAAACAAATTTTGTTTGCTTTCCAATTTTGTCATAATTCCTACATCGTTGTTGTAAATCATCTCGCTTATTCCTTATAGGGCAAACAAATAGAATTTCTTGTATATTTGATCCTCACTAAATAAACAATTTTATAAGCTTCAATGGTCCGAGTTCAGAGTTGCTCAGAGAAGTACAAACTGCGCGCCGCGGTGAGGAAAGTATGAGTGGTCTCATCCTCGGCCTTTCACGTTTGTCAGTCAACAAACAGACCGCAGTTTTTACTTTCAGTTGGCCACTTACGTATCCACATTAATATATCAAACATGTGCATATACGGTGAACAGTCTTTAAGTCGATCAAATATTTCTTGGTTCTACTGATAACTCCCCATTGTATGTTATTTTGTATATTAATTTAGATTAAATGCTACTGAGGAAAACAAAATACTGCATTTTCCAACAACACCTGTAAGCTCTTAAAAGATTTAATGTAATTGAACACACCTTGTAAGGATATAAGTACGTTTAGTCTGAAATTACTTTTATCACATCAAGTACAAATTATGTCATTCTTATAACGAGTGCAGCCAGTATCATTTTGTGGACATTACAAGGTAAGAATAAATTACTTAATTTTGTGGTCACATGACAGATACGAAGGATAGATTCTAACTAAAACAGGATTCGAAATATAATGTGATTAAATTTCCAAGACAATATCAAGGTTTAGCATCTTTAGGACAAATGTCCGTGATTCTAACTAATTGTATTTTGCCACCTTTTAACAGATACAACAATAATAATCCAGGATACAAAACATGATCCTCACAACAGGAGATGAGATTCAATTTGTTTTATTTGATGTTACTCTTACGGAAGAATACAAATCTCTTATTGTTTTACTAGCAGAATTGCAGGATTTGTTTAGAATTTAGATCTGATACAGTAATATTTTGTAAAAAGTTCCCCTGTTGATCAAAAACAAGCCAAAATTTTTGTAAGCCGGTCCACTTTTTAGGAAATTGTTTGGAAAAAAGATTATAGCTTTACATCAAAATACATTTACATTATTGCTTTAGATCACAGTGCCATATATATTATGTTTAACCAAATAGTTTATTATGTTAGAATTCCGTTGGGATTCACTTCTATTGACACTAAAATATTCACTTCTATGCACCTAATCACGTGTATAAAATTATTCTCATTTTGTATGTGATCTCATGAATTCTATTAACACATATAAACTACATGATATCAGGAAATAGGCTAAGTAATCAAACATTTCTTCTATAAATGTAATGATAATAACATCTAATGTTTTTATTTTTTCAAGACTACAATATTAAATTCTACTAAAAACTGATCAATTATTGTCAAATCAAGAGATTCCTTTCATATAACAAATATGTCAATGTTCAATCTAGCTGTATCCATCTATCTGGCATTAATTAATTTCACAAAGCAAATAATCGTTGTATCAGTTTTCAATTTATTGTTTCTTTATTCCTAATAACACGTTATTTTTGGCTTTTATATTAATAAAACAAAGTAATGACTAATATCAGTATTTTTGTTTATTGAAAACAAAAAGATTTCTTTCACGGATTACGTTATACCGTTTCTTTCAATACTTTCTTACGTAGTTTTGTTATAATGGTACAAAAATTATGCTTTTTATAATAATTTTGTTTATAATTACTTTATGGTAAATAGAATTAGGTGATATCAATTAAGAAGTGTCCTAGTATAAACTCTGAAAAAGTTATGAACCTATGTAATACATTATAGAAGGCAAGACCTTGAAAGGTGATGTCTCTAAACCATGTATATACCATATAGATTGTGTAATTCATATGCAAGATGATGATTAGTTGAATCATATATATATGGATGTGTGTGTGTGTGTGTGTGTGTGTGTATTTGTTATAAAAGTTACATTCTAGAGTGACAGAGTGAGTTATTTGGTTCCCAGCTGTACGTGTACTTGATAGCTTAAAACCAGCAAGCATTATTTTAGTCTAATTTGAAAAGTAAGACGTTATAACTTTGATGTATTTGATTTCAGCCTCCAGTTGTTAGAAATAATCTAAAGTAATTTAATGCTAATCACCATAAATATTGTATCCTTGTTTTTAAATCGTATATAATGTGAATAGAGACCTATACAAAATTCATTAAAGTTGTATAATTTTCAATAGTCTGATTTAATGTCAATACAGATTAAATCACACAAATTACTTGCTCCATCGGGAATCGCATCCGGATCTGTCACTTGCTGGATAAGAATGCTACAACTACATTTTAGAATTCATAGTCCTTACTCTTTTCGATTCATTTCTTTTGCATTTGATCGTTTCTGTCACATATATTTTTAAATAACCAAAATAATATATGATCGCCAGACCAAATTCCTGCCAAACTACTCTTTAAATTTTTTACATTTTGATCAACGGCAATAGCCTGATTTTATTTTAATAAAGATTGAATCACAAACAGTAGTTAATCGACCGGAATCCGAACCCGGATTTTTCACTTTGCCGGGGAGAGGACTCTCTATAAGACTGTGTTTAAGGGAGATTTATTACCGTATATATGTTTTTCATTCCTAGTAGAGGAAGCTTGGTGTGATATAATACCGTATGAAGAAAATAATGTTTTACTTCGCCAAATGTATGTGGTGTTTAAAAATAGGTCTGAAACAGATCAATTTAGTGATGGTCTCCTGTCTTGTAAAATAAGACATATTTATATTTGTATAAATAAAATATATATAGGTAGTGTAGTTTTACACAGAAAAACGTAATTCATTTATATTTGATAATTTTATGTTCACAACACGCGGTTATCATTCAAAGCTCTTTATCTCACAGGCCTACAATCGGATCAAAACAATATCCAACAGACGATCCCTTTTCACCAATATAAAGCCTATTGATGTGATAACATTGAATACAATCCATTCTATGTTTCATCCTCATTGCTTCTGGCAGGTTTAACATAGAACGAGTTACATGTCTTTTGTGTATGGCACATTACGTTTTTTTTTTGCTTCATAATATTTAACAATGAGTGAAAAACAATCAACAAAGAATAGTTTCCGTCACAGAAGTTTTATTTTAAACACCTCTGTTCTGTTTCGTTTTGAACTGGCATTTGGATCAAAGTTTGTTTTTAAAATTCCAAATCATGGTATATAAAGCATATTTATATGTGTTTTGATATACTTGTGTTTGAAATATTTTGTTCTGTAAAAAACAGGATTTGAACACTAAATAAATGTATCTTATTAATAAAGTACATTGTTAATTACTAAGAAATAAAACACACTGCTGCAGGAATAATTATTAATGGCTTATTGCTTAGATCAGTGGATATTGTATTTTGTGTTAAGGTAGAAATGTTAAAATAACATATATTTTAATGGGTCTCATGTGCAACGTTCTCCCCTAGGGGAATTGTGCAAATGTCCGGTATCACTCAGTGGAGAAAGGGGGGTGGTCCTTGACAGCGCGCCGTAAGGGTAAAGGGTAACCTACGATTAGTACTTCTTCTTCTTTAAGGTTGCTCGGTGAGGGAAAGGGCGCCACCTTGTTGTAGGACAGGTAACAGGCAGGGCTCCAACAAGGAAGAGTACCCCTGCTCCAAGGAAAGTACCAATCAGGCTCCCTACTACCATACACTAAAGCTATTTTTTTTTGTCAACCAGGCCTTTGGATTACACAGATAGGTGTATTGAAATATTCTGAATATAAGGTTAAACATAGACCCCTAATACTTATGCGAGGTTATCTAAATCCAGTTACTAGGACTGAACAAAAGAAACAAAACACTCAAAATGTTTGCAATTAAACTAATTATTTATGTGCAGGAATTGTATGACATTTATCACAAGTAATCCAGCCTTACAGTAAGTAAATGCTTTAGACAGAAAATAATCAACAACAAACATAGCGAAGATACAATGTTACCACTTATTAGAGAGAATTACAAATGGCTAAATGAAACTCTATTTATGGTAGGGAGCGCTCCACTTCCTCAAAACAACATTCAACATACATAAATAAATACAATAAACACATGCAATAAATGGTCTAGACATGTAAAATAATAGACGACACAAGTAAATATACTAAAGATACACTATAAAATGCACTAAGGTGTGCAGTTTAACGTCTGGAGGGTAGCGTTGAACCAAATTTTAAGGGCTCCTTCCACAATACAAAGGCTCCTGGTCCAGAATTAGACATCAGTCCGCGTCCGACTCACTAATCCATAAGAGCACTCTGTGAAATAATCCAAGTCTGTACTCACCAACTGGGAGTCACAACACAAAAGGCCTACTACGTCCGGTCCAGACCGTGGGCTCGGAAGAGCGGATCCGCGGTGCGGTAGTGGTAGGTGTAAGGCGGCACGGCTAGGAGCAGATCCCAGTGTCAGGGTAGTGCAAGCTGGAGTACCCACTAGCGGCTCGGCAATAAGTCCACCAGGCTCCGGGCGCAGTCCAGAAGTGTACCCATACCAAATCCCAAAAAGCCCTGATTAATATGTTCAACCAACAGAGAACATCAGATAACAACAGTTCTCAGTAGCAAATGAAATGGACATTTACCTACAAATGAAAAAACAACAATGAAAACATTTTAAAAAATAAACACATTCGGTTTTTAGTTCGTTTGAAGCAAAAGAAAGATCTTATGCTAGAATGTCTCTCCAGCTGATTAAGCAACAATACTCTAAGGTTAATGAATCCACCTGTATTTATGCAATTCTCGCTATAAAATCATGAGAATTGTAAGCTTGACTGTTCATATCAAAGGCTAATAAACACTGTCGAAAATAATAAACAGTTAAAGTACCCTACATGTACACAATATGATTTAACATAATAGGCAGTATAATAACAAAATTGAATTTATAAATTTAATGTGATATCAAAGACCTAATTATTAATAGCTTGAGGTAATAATTTACCTTGACTTTTATTACAAATAAAACATTGATACATACATTAAGAAGAAACGTTTGAAACTATTGTATCGTACTAACATGAAACTGTGACACATCAAATTAGGACTGTACACGGTCTGTTACAAAATATATGTCAATCATGGTTGTATTTTATGCGACTTGTATGTATTTATATAATTAAATAACTTACTTTTACTATAAAAGAGATTAATTTTTCTTCGATTAAAACATTTAAAACACATTGCAGTTTATAACAGTTCAAGTTGTGACATTAATTCTCAACATATGTACTATTTATAAGTTTACCTCTTTCTCTTAGAAATGTTGTCCAACATAGTTAGCGTAATTGGTTTTGAAACAAATACTTTAAACAAATTATTAGGTAAGATTATTAACTATTAAAAGTAAATGCCACGTTTTAGCTTTACACGTTCAATTCAAACCCTAACAGTTTTTCCAAAGGCTCAGTTGAGTGATTCTATAATCTTGAGTAGTGTTTTAAACTTTAAAATTAGTATATTGAATTCACGTAAGAGTGACGAGAACTAAGGAAAATATATGGTAGTAGTTCACCTTGGCCAATTTATTAGTCGGCTCCCGAAAATCCAGCGAAGCTGAAAGGCTCGTAGACACACACAGCACCGACGCAATCCAGTCACTCGCAAGCTTCCTCACTAATTCAATCCACCAGCTGTTTGTTATCAGTTCACCTGCGCAGCGTGTCGTTTCGGGTCGTGCGGTGAACAGTCCACCGGAGATAAAAGGTTACTCAATGGGCTATTCTTTTATGCAGAACAGGCAAGAGTGACGTACGGGCATTGGTATAATTGTTACAATGTCGGCGCGCTACGACATTGATGAATTGAAATTTATATAATGTAGAGTGATCAGTTCTACATTATTTTATACCATAACTCACCATAAACTGCACACGTCCACACATGTCGATATTAGGAACAAAGAAACTTTGCTAAGTATCTCTATCTCAACAGATGCTAGTTACCTATATACGAGTATGACACCAGCAACTATACATCCACCTTCTAAATGTAGCATTGGTGAATAAACCTGCTTCACCAAAAAATATTTTTCCCCAGACTATAGTTAGAGCACTAATAGATATTCATTCATGTTCCCAAGGCAGGGTAACGATAATCTGACCTCTACGGCAACTGTAAGGGCTGTCTTATTTTTGGGGATTGGAAGTTCAACGCTTGAGCTGGCAGCGATATCTGGATTTCAGCTCTAAGGCGATGTTAAGAATAAACCAGTTTCAGCTTCAATCCATTTCAGTGGCCTACACCGAAATTACATCTAAAATATAAATAAAAAATACCAAACAAATCTAAATAATGTAGGGAAAACCTATGTAAATATATAAGAGATTTCCGAATGTTTGACCTCCATGTCGACTTAGTGTACTAAAAATAGTTTAATACCATGTTTTATCGAAATAGTTTAATTTTTTAACATTTTATGAATGTATGGTTTAAGACACGTTATTAACATACAAATAACTATAAATGAAGAAAATTCGTAGATCTATTTCCCAAAACGTTAACGTCGTATGGATAGACACATAGACATTAATGGAGAGGACATCTATTGTCCTGAGACACAACTTTTCCAATACAGGGTTTTCTAAGTTAAACATTCTCTCTACGTTCAAACGCAAAGTAAATTAGTGTTAAATTAGGTATATGGGAAGAAGTAAAAAGTTAAGTACACCGACACAATGATATTAAACTTACAAATTATTACATGGGATGGTTATATCCAGAGTAAAGAGGCTGCGTAAGACAATGGTAATACTGCATCTGACACCAGACTGCTTGGCAAAGACTATCTATCAAATCATGGACCTTATACAAGATAAATGTTTATTTACTGTGCTTATCAATTAATCTTCAATGTTGCAACTTGGAAAATATATTTAGTAGATTCTTTTGGATTATAATGACCTTAAGATAAATTATAAGCACAGCACATCACGCGTCATACGAAATTACAATAATGTATTTCAAAAATTTTAAAAGTAAGATTTATAAAAACAAAACTTAAAATTACCGAAGTGAAAAAAGCCACTTTGCCTATTTAAATTTAATACAAAATACATAATTGACTATGATATGCATAATAAAAAGTGTAGGCTCCAAAAAACGAAAACTGCTGGAAATAGTCTTTTGTATTTTTAAATTAAAATCCGAACAAGGCCCTTATCTAAAGAAAAATTGGAAAACGTTTTCATTACTAGAAATGACAAATAATATTTATAAAACATAGTCTGAACACAACGGACACTAAGTAAATTTTGATTTTGACTTTGACCTTTACCGCCATAATTATTAAAGGATGCTTCAACATATCTCATATATTAAATCTTTTTACACCTGAAGAAGAGTATTACTTTCCAATTTTCGATATATTTTATAACACATGACGATGGTAAATATCCGAAATCCAGTTCTCCTTTATAAAATCAAACTTCTTTACTAAAGAAATTTTAAAAAGAAAAGTGGCTAGGAAAGTATGTAATAAGACTCAATGGTGATAATTGGTGTATTTTACAAAACTTTGCTAGTGGCTGAGTGTCTTTTACTAAAAAACCGGATTGGGTAATACACATAGAGTTTGAATTGTCCATTTACAAAAATTAATATATAATTGAATTTACAATTGAATGGGTTAGACAGAAACTAAAAGTTATTCTGTAATATATTTTGTGAAAAGTTCTACCGACAGAATTGCCGCAATTCAATCCATTCAGATAGTGAGAGGACTTTTAATTACATTACAGGGCTGGCCATTGCCTATTACAATGTAAATCTAGTCCTGTGGTTAGACTATTATTTAAACCTCCATAACCGCAAAGTTGCCACAAATATGCAGTTCTTTATACTTCTAATGTACTTATTCTAATGGTTTATTTTTAGATTTTCATAAAATGAGTTTAAACTATATAAAATAGTGTTCTTTCTTAACGCTTCAAACAACAATTTACCCTCTTTAGTCGATACATTACATCTACAAGTACAGTAGTGTTGATTTAATTTCTGATTATGCAATGTTGTATGTATCCTATGTGTATTTATTGTATAATATAAGTCTTATTTATCAAAACAATGCAAGAATTAAATGCTATATAAAAAAATATCTTCCTGTCAAATGAAGAAATTTAGGTCTCATAAATGGCACACGAAGTTTGATACATTATTTTTTACAGCGGACACCAATAGATATAAGTGCAAAGTGTTTTTTTATTCGATTTTCTTCCATGTTACATAATTATAGATATTAGAATATGTGTAAATTTGATTCATAAATACAGTGTACTTACAAAGGTAATTTAACACCTTCGTTGAATATACCTTAATAAGGTGTACTCCTCCCAATAAAAGAATTCTTTTTCAAAGTATTATTATTTGTCAAATTTTTATTCAAGTGTACCGAACTTGAGGGTGTTTTGGCAGAGCAATATTACCAGCATGTCCTGTGGTATTTAAGTGATTATCTGTATATTCCTACACATTTCCAGAAACTACACATATTACCTCTGACGTGTACACGTCTGTGAAGAGTTTTAGTTTTCGGATAGCACTGCAGCAGATATTGAAGTACCTCAGACTTGTTAAAAATCTGATTTCCCTTTTTCTGTACAAAGACTCGTTATATAGTGGTTTTGGCTGCTTCACCGCACGCTCCTATGCCGTTTTCTTAGTGTGCTTCAAATCAGAGAAACATACGATGTTTGTGCAGCAGATCTTCCACATATTTACTTTATCCTTCGTTTGAAATATACCTCTAAAGCAAGCTTTTCACATAGTAATTAATTGTGAGTTTCTGTGATATTGTATTGATTACACTGACAACCAGATACTTTGCGGTTGTTTCTGTTATTAAATTTGGTATAACTTCTTATTACGTTGAGTTTAGATTATATGAATAATCTTTACAATATTACACAGTATTTTTCTCATTAAGAACGATGATATTTAAGGAACAGTATTTTTGGTCGTTAGAACTGCTATAAAGGAGTTATTTAAAGATTTCTTACAAAATATTACTACTTGTATTAAAACAGCATTTTCTGGCAATGGTCATTTTGCATTTATAATATAATTAGGATTAGGGTTTTGAGTAAATGTAAAAAAAACATTCTATTGCAACAGTTCATATTAGAACTGTTGTAATGTATGTCAAAAATCAATTGGACAGTTTGCGCATATAAGTTAGAGTAAAAGAGTTTTTAGACATATATGGTTCCAAAACGTATAAGAGGAAAAACTTTAGGATTTTTGCAGAGACAAAAGCAGCTTTACGCGACGGTCTTTTAACAAAGCCATCCATGAAATATGCAAATTACCTTCTTTAGAGAAGGAATGTTCCTGCACCTTCATTCTCCCAAATTGCCGTATCTTGCATCCAGTCAGAATATAATAAAGCCATATTAGACAGTCAAGAAACATTATTGCTATTAAATATAGCCACATTTTGCATAATACATTTTTTTAACATATTTTTCTGTTCATAGTAAAAATGTAGGGATACAAATTTCAATTTTTAACATTGAAATAAAAACAATTTATCTAGTTAACTTATTAAGAATACAACTGGCTAAAACGTCTTCAATAAGCTAGTAGAAGATAAAATTCTACTTACCATTAACACCTGCAAATTATAACTAGATACAGAGAAATAAAAAGGTAAATCGTAAAAAAGCTAAATCGTGGAAAAGATAAATTTTACTCGTACGGACAACAACATGGCCGGTCATATACGAAAAGTAGAAACAGTACAGGACCGGAGGCGATATAAAAATATGGTTGTCCGGTCTACTATTTAAACGCTGGACTTATCGAGAATGAAATACGTTAGAAAATTTGCACGAAACCTCAGCGAAGCCTGTCATACTACACGTGGTGAAGCGTTCTCCTAACTAACCTACTACCAGATATGATAATTATGAATATACGAGTTGACATCCGTGTTAAGTCCTTTCTTATCTTCAAAATAGTTATTTTGGTTCACAACACAGCTAAATATTGCTCACACAATGCCTGCTTGAGGTAACTTGTTCTTCCATATTGAAGAGCCATCCCTCTTCAATAATAAGGGTGAAGGGGTATGGAGCTACCTTGAGATTTGTTCAGACGGTCAGTGACTCAGCAAAGAATGCATGTAACATATTTTGCCTAAAATATTTAAGAATATAATTTGAGCTATCATAACATTTCTTCAGTCGTGATTATTTCTTAATTGTTGTATTATTAACATTGCATAAGATTATAAAATTTCATCCAATACTTATGCTCTAGTGAATTCTATATTATATTTTATTTTATTGCCGTAATCTACAGTACTGTATAGAATCCATTTTTCCCTATCCTGATATTTAAAAGCCCTCTTTGTTCCTTTTTCCCCAATAACCATATGGGATCGAGTAAGTTCAAGGCGTAGAAAGTGCCTCGTAAAAGTGCTTCATTGAACCGGCCTGAATACGAGTTAATAAACTGTCTATTTAATACGCTTCCTGTACTATCGATATTATACAGGATATTATCGAGTGCCTGTTATGACACTCGCCGCTGTCACCCGCAACGAGGTGCTCTCGGCTCTTCAAAAATTAAAACCAAAAACTTCCGTGGGGCCGGATGGTCTGCCTCCCTATATTTTCAAAGCTTGTTCCGAATTACTGGTTTTCAACCTTTACTTCACATTTTTAATATTTCCATTTCTTCTTCACAATTTCCTGACGTTTGGAAACGAGCCAAAGTTACTCCTATTTTCAAAAAAGGACAAAGATCAGACATAAAGAACTACAGACCCATATCTATTTCATCAACACCTGCTAAAGTATTTGAGTCCATATTGTACAACAGATTGTTCGCCTCATGTAAAATGCTTCATTAGTTCTCATCAGCACGGCTTCTTTCCTGGTCGATCCCATCACATCAAACTTAGTCAATTTTTCTGAATTCTGCATTTCAACTTTAGATTCTGGAGGTCAAATCGATGTCATATACACAGATTTCGAAAAGGCATTTGACAAAGTGGACCATTTGACATTACTTTCAAAACTTAATTATTTTGGCTTATCTTCTTCATTGATAAAGTTGTTTTTCATCTTATCTGTCCAAAAGAGTTCAATATGTTACTTATATGAGGGTAAATTGTCTTCTGAATTTCATCCGGGATCTGGAGTTCCTCAAGGCTACAACTTAGGTCCACTTCTGTTTATTATATTTATCAACAACATCACTTCTTCAATTAAACATTGTGAATTTTTACTTTATGCAGACGATTTGAATATATTTAAGGGTATAAACGATATTTCTGATTGTCAGATTCTGCAAAATGATCTTGACAATCTGTTTGAATGGAGTAGAACTAATTTAAAATTCAACATAAAAAAATGTTCTATAATGCGTTTTTCAAAAAGATCTCAGAGTAACAATGTTATTTTTAATTACTCGATAGGAGGCGTTGACCTGGCATCTAACAGTTCCATTAAAGACCTAGGCATCACGTTTAATGAAAGATTCTCATTTTCAGACCATGTTATTTCTATCTGTAAATCTTCATTCTCAGTACTGGGTTTTCATCCGCAGATCTAGCAATTTCCTAAAAAATACAAATGTAATTAAACTTCTTTACTGCTCCTTAGTAAGGTCTAGGTTAGAGTTCGGCTCAGTCATCTGGAATCCACAGTTTGTTTACCTCTCCGATTTAATAGAAAGCGTCCAGAAGAAATTTCTAAGGTTTTTATATTTCAAGGAATTTGGCCATTACACAACAGTAGTTCCATATCTCGAACTGCTGTCAATATTTAATCTTGACTCCCTGGGTAAAAGGCGGCGGGTGGCTATGTTGGTCTGCCTGTATAGGCTGGTGGGGTGGCGCAATCGACGACTCAGCTCTGTTATCAAAATTATACAGTTCTACGTTCCTAGACACAATTCACGAAACCGTTTGTTGTTTCTCTCCTCGCTACTCTCGTACCAGCCGGGCTGCCAACTCGCCAATCAATGTAATGATTGGTCTTCACAATGCTTTACCGCTGGATGTGGATATTTTTGGTAATTCTCTAAGAATATTTATCAAAAAATGTTTTCAAATTGCATTTGTTTAGTGTTTATTGGTGATCTCCATATTTTTGGTTTTTTAGTTTTGCATGTATAAATTGATTATCAAGTTCTATAAAATATTTCCATTTTGATAGTTTGTATTTTGTCATCTTCTTCGATAAAATCGGTCATGTTGTTATTTAGTATTTAGAGTATTTTGACTTTAGTTGTTGTTCGTGGTTTACTATTTATCTATTATATTGTTCTTGTTATTATTACTATTATTTTTTTAAACTTATACTATGTCGTTATGAATATTTATATACTTATGTGCATATAGTATTCTCTCTGTATTTAATTAATTTATTTAATTTAATGCTGCATTGTAATTGGGGAAACCTGTAATGTAAGCATTATTCTTAATAAACGAATTTGAATTTGAATTTGAATTATGAAACTGAGTATTACTTAAATGGTCTGAAGAAAGGGCGATTTAAAATAAAATACCCAACATCCTGGTTATTATTTGGTTAATCATAGCTATTTATAAGACCATTTAAACATGACTAATGTCGGCAAATGAGGGTTCAAGGTATGAAATCGATGCACTTTGCTCTTCAATAGTAAGTATTGCTGACACATTGACGACACCCCACTCACTACTCATAGGTAACAAATGAACTTTACAAATTATTACAGTTCTACTTTCATATATTAAGTTTAGAAGTCAACGTTATAACCAGTGTTTGTCCACTTTATTTCCCAATTACTGGTCAAAATTAGGATCAATATTGTTCCACTCTTGTTACAAAAGAGAGAACTTCATTGATCTCCTTTCATTTTCCACACCAATGAAACAACAATTGCGTTCAGGAAATGAGAGCCGATTTGCATTGTATAGCCTCACAAACTGGGTGTGTTTTATATCGATAGTTACATTTTCCTTAATATAAACTTGATATATTCGCGATAGCTAACCATATATAGACCCATAAAGTAGCAGCTTTCATTATCTTTGTGTACCTATCTGACGATTATAATAACTCTTTTTTATGTGTCTGACGGTCGGTATGAAGTTTATCAAGGAATAAAATATTATCGTTTTATATTTTAAACCCTTTTGATACTCTTCCATTCGAGTTCCACTAAAACTAACATTGCTGACGACTAATTTCCTTTCAACATGAAATTCCTCTAGGAAATATGAGAATAGATGGATAAATATTTTTCCACAATGAGGGCAAGAACTCACTTTGATTATATATAATCATTATTTCAAATTAATACTTGTTTCTTGGAATTTATAATCTTTAATAGTATAGAATTACAACTATCTGACATTTAGTTTATATCCAAAACCATTATTTTAAATGAATCATGAAAAAAATAATCACGAATCAGGTGGTCAATATTTCTGCCATGGACCTCAGTAGAGAGATACAATATGGATACTTCCATATCGATTATGACTATCATCAAGGTTTCTTTTTTAAACGGCGTCAAAGAATTGCCTGCAACTCGTAATTAAAATCTTGCAGTTTTTGGCTACGTAATAACTTGTAATTTTCAAACTACGCGGGATGATACTAGAGACACGGGTCGCGTAAGAATAAGAATTTCGATTGGATGTACATCATGTTACTAATAATTATAAGTGATCTCGTTGTGAGTTTTAATTAACAATTTGGATTTCGTAATATCTTAATATTGGTCTATTTGTTGGCTTATGCAGATTACCTCTTTTTTAAATGGGATCTTCAAACCACTCTAAAATAATTAATGAACAATTTGGTATCAGTACAAGAGTTTGGCTTCCGTTTGGTAAAATGTGGTATTTATATTTTGTACTAGCTAAAACGTTAAAGAGGGACATATTATAGGCGTACAGGCCTTAGATGAGAATGGGTTAAATGATGAGATGTCTACTCCTACAGAAGCTCCTGACATTATATCAGTGCATCATATGTGCATCGTCCAGTGTGCATCATATAAAAATTAATTTCAAATGGATATATCAGTTTGTTTTAGACATTTTATGGTATGGACAGACAGGTAGATAAGCGGACAAAAATGAAATTTTTCTAACCTTTCGAGAAATAAGCTTCGCTAACGCTCAACTATCTATTATTATTATTATTATTATTATTATGCTACGATGCAAATCAAATAACCAGGTAAAATTTTATATCAACATATCTACTAATCACTGGTTCTTTCTTAATCGTGCAAAAATTGAGGTATCGTGATCTCACACATCGTGAATTTCTAGATTAGCTTAGGACTGATGATGAAACTGCTTAGGAGTATTACGACTAGGGCGATCTATCAAAAAACTGTAGAACAAGGTGATCCTAGACCTACATGATCAGTGTGGGACAGGTGCGGAAGTCAGTGTTAACATTGCAGTAGAAATATATCATGGCAGCCCTCTACTACTTTACCCCATTAATATTCATTTAAATTGCTGGCAGCGTAACTATATTGGAATAATATAGATTGCAATGCGAAGATACGTGTTTTACTTAATCAGGTTAAACGCAAACACAATATATACGAGAATAATATCCACATAGCAGAGTTCCAGGATATTAAGTCTATAAAAAAATATTTTAATTAATACAACAGAATTGTTCGTAATTAACAAAACCCATCAATTAATTACATTTTAAAGATCAAATTAATTTTATAGCCGTTTAAAATTAAGTATAAACCGAGAATTTGTGCTATTAAACAATGAGTAAATTTCTATATGACGATCAAATAATATGTTTCCAATTTTGCCTTATAAAATACAACCTAAATATATAAAATACTGTTATAACGATATTAACTCTTCATAAATACAAAATTAAAATCGTGTTTGGTGAGCTTTGTAAACTAATCTTAGTAATCAGCCTGGGGAAATATAAATTAAAATATTTGTCTTTTATGGAGGCCAAACTTTGGGGGTAAGATAAATAAAATTGGAACGTTTCCACGGAAGTTCTTTGCGTCCCGATCGCCACAGGCATCCCGTCATCACTACTGCCATTAAAACTTATAAACGTCGTCATGTTCGTTTAGGAACAACTTTTCTCTTTCTAAGAACCCGTAAAGTTTGTAAGTACGACTCAAAAGTGTCCATCTCGTGTTAAAGTTTAGTTTTCGGCATCAGAGCCTGAGAGTTCTCAGAAAGAGAGTTTCAGATGTCTTATTTACTTTAATTACTCTGAAATTATGATAAAAAAGATTTACGGTAGTGATGCCCCCTTATTTTTAGTGGTAATACATGAAAGTTGGATGAATATAAGATTATACTTTAGAGGCCTTGTTTGTAAGAGTATATACCTTCTTATAGAAACATATATTATATTATATTGCGTCGTATAGTAATTACAAATATTAAAAATCTATTGTTTTGAGATATTTGATATAAATTAATTATTCATGATAGTTTTGTAGTAATAAATTACAGAAAGCGTTTCTTAATATTTAACCATTTTTATTTAATAATAAATGTTGATATGAACAAATGTTATTACTGTATTCAACAATATTGAATGTAAAATTATTTTTGGTATGTATTAACTATCAGAGCTAAGTTTCTAATAATATATTTTAAAAAAGGGAAAGTTTCTATACATTTAACTACTTTTATTCAATAATAATTGTCATTACACACAAATGTATTATTGCATTCAACAATATTAATTGAAATTAATTGTAATTTTTCATAACTTCAAAACATTAACATTTTTTAGGAGTTTTAATAATTGAACCATTCAACCATTACTTGAAAAGATACACTATTCATAAAACAATATGAAAGAGATATAATTTAAACGTAATACTATTTATCTTTTATTAATTACATATTAACTGCAATAAATGGAATAATTAGTTAGTTTGAAACACCAATAAATATTATAATTACAGTAAAACATAAAAAAAACTTGTTTCATCAAAACATTATCCACGCGGAATAGTTTCAGAAGAACTTCCTTGTGAACACCGTTCTTTAGAATTTGTATTGTAGATTAAATTGTCTATGAGTGAGTATCCTGCATACTGCTACGTGCGGACATAACTCTACATCATAACATCATCCACGTGGAATAGTTTCAGAAGAACTTCCTTGTGAACAACGTTCTTTAGAATTTGTATTGTAGATTAAATTGTCCATGAGTGAGTATCCTGCATACTGCTACGTGCGGACATAGCTCTACATCATAACATCATCCACGTGGAATAGTTTCAGAAGAACTTCCTTGTGAACACAGTTCTTTAGAATTTGTATTGTAGATTAAATCATCTATGAGTGAGTATCCTGCATACTGCTACGTGCGGACATAACTCTACATCATAACATCATCCACGTGGAATAGTTTCAGAAGAACTTCCTTGTGAACAACGTTCTTTAGAATTTGTATTGTAGATTAAATTGTCCATGAGTGAGTATCCTGCATACTGCTACGTGCGGACATAGCTCTACATCATAACATCATTCACGTGGAATAGTTTCAGAAGAACTTCCTTGTGAACAACGTTCTTTAGAATTTGTATTGTAGATTAAATTGTCTACGGGTGAGTACCTGCATACTGCTACGTGCGGACATAACTCTACATCATAACATCATCCACGTGGAATAGTTTCAGAAGAACTTCCTTGTGAACAACGTTCTTTAGAATTTGTATTGTAGATTAAATTGTCTATGGGTGAGTATCCTGCATACTGCTACGTGCGGACATAACTCTACATCATAACATCATCCACGTGGAATAGTTTCAGAAGAACTTCCTTGTGAACAACGTTCTTTAGAATTTGTATTGTAGATTAAATTGTCTATGGGTGAGTATCCTGCATACTGCTACGTGCGGACATAACTCTACATCTAAGCAACGCTAAGGCAAATAAATGTACTTGCTACTAAAAAATTGGCTTTAAACCTTTGTTACCGTTGTACTATTCGAAATGGAAATTCCTGTTACTTCCAAACAAAGAAATTATTTTATATATTTAATGAAGAACTTTTTTTTATTTAGATTTAAAAAATGTTAGAAACAAATAAGGTATGTCAGAGTGATTACCTACCTACATTTTTATGAGTGTTTAATATTTCTAAAATTATTCTTATGTTATTTTGTGAATGTTTACTACTTATCAACAATAAAAACTCATTTATTGAACTTATTACAGGATTTATTACTATTTAAAATAATTGTTATTTTAATAATCCAAAATAAAATGTTCGTTGCTACTTCAAATTAAGATTCTATATAAGTTATGTTATAATGTAAAAAAAATATTATGATAACAGTTTATCTTAAACACTGTAAAAATTATAAGTAAGCAATATGGGTGTATTGAAGTTTGTGGTATAAATAAACAATGCTAAGATAAAGCACAGCTACAAGTACTGGTACTTATAGCATAACTTGCCCGACAAGTTAACATTTAGCGAGCTATGCCCAGCACACACTTGTAGTAAATCGATAGAAAAATGCCATCTGTAAAATATCCAACATCTGTGACCTGTAAGTTGTTCACAATGGCAGTAGGAGAGTATTAGCAATAATAAAAAATAATGATAAACTTAAAATGTATAGTAAAAATATACTTTTAACTGTACACTTTAGCAAATATTAGCTGCTTGGTCAGTAATGTAATGAATATATAAAAGACAAAGTTACATTCTAAATTTTACCTAAGGAATATAAAGACTAATAAAAACAATCTTATTTGTCTTATTACAGGAGAAGGGTTTTCAAACCTGTGTATGTATATATATCCCTGATTGTTAAAGAGGGCAAAATCAGCTAAGGAACAAAAAGTACTAAGACCTGAGTTAATTACAATGGTTATAAATGTGCCATTTGTTAGAGATATTCTTCATCGTAAGATGAAGACAAACTCAGAAGTGCTCATACACGTGCAAATTCTACAAAATTACGTGTGAAGCCGTGGGTAACTGTTAGTAATCATTTGGCATGTATTTCGCCTCCAGGTTATGTTCTAGTTAGCTAAAAACCGAGAGATTTGTGGTAGAGAAGTAATCCGGTACCTCCGTTTACAATAAAATTGATTATTTGTATAAATAAAAATAAATATACTTTTTTATTAGGTCATAGGAATAGAAAGTAAAAATTAGAATGTTAACCTTTCAAAGAATGTTAAATAATTATAGACATTCTTTGTACTAGTTAAAATTATATAATTATAGAAGTTATTTGTATAAGTTAAAATAATATATTACTACATAAAATTACTCCAAAATACTATTTCGAGATAAAAGGTTTCAAATTATACATTCTCTAAGACTCTTGAGATGCCTCATAGTTTCATGATTAATTTACACATATTAGACCGTATTAATGTTTTAATATCAATTTATTTTATGGGGGAGAGAAATTTTATAATTATGTTCAGGTGGCAAGTATTTTTAAAAGTAATTCTTTTAGATTAAGAACCTAGAAATCTTATTATTTTATTATAAAGGTGTAGAGAATACCGTATTTTATACAAACCTTTAATGTTTTGGCCCCTCATTTTGGAAACGGTTAATTTTATTCAATTTCTGAATACGAAAGATTTTAATTTTTCAATCAGAGACCACCTTTTATACACACACTATATACAAAATTGATGAAACTATTTTAAATTGATTCCCTGTTTGATATTAGTGGCGCGATTAGCAAAGCACGATATCTGTCTAACAAATTGAACTAGAGTATTGAAATTTAGTGTGGTACTTTAAATATACTTCTACTTTACATACACTTTATGTCAGAATTAAACATTATATGCATCGGCCAACTTTGAATAAAGTGTTTCGTATATCAGAAATGTTACTGATCTTATAGGCAACCATGTTAGAAAAAACAACACAGAATACAAATATTACTAAACAGACAATGTTTAATGTTAAGGTACTTCATATGACAATTTTCAATAATTAATTGATTTATTATGTATAAAATCATAAATAAATTAGTAACATACGCGATGAAGTAAGTTTTTTTTTATTGGTTGAACCAACAGTATTATCAACACAACAAGCGGAATTGCAATGGGGATTTTTTCTACTGTTACTTTATAATTATCGATAAAATTTGATGGGGAAAAAATGGACATAGTTTGTTTTAGTCCAAAAGTTTCTATTAACTCCACAAACCACGTGTTTAACGTAAAAGACCAGTATAGTAATATGAACACAATTGTGTGCACTGTATTTAAATCCTCACTTTAAAACCTAAGCTACTGAGGGTTAAACCAAAGCATATCTTAATAACTGATCATAATATAGAACCGTTGGAATGCATTGTTGTATCTGAAGGTTATATGTCAGCTAGTTTTCCTGTACAATAACAATACCGAGTTTATAAAAAATAATTGATATAGCAATTCGGTTTATCCAACTAATCTTGACAAAAAAGTGATATGTATATATTGTACATTGCACATCTGTTATGTTTATTAGTAGGGGTTGTTAGTATTGAATATTTTTATTAACAGTTGAAAATTCATGTTTCACTGAAAGAAGTACCCACCAAATCTTATTACTACTGATTAAATTGTTTTTAAAACAAAAAAATATTTTTATAAAGTGCATACAGAGAGACAGATCGAAATGAAACCATTTTTGGAAACAATAGTACGTTCAATAATATTAGGAGGATGACGAGGTTCATAAAGAGGATATGAATTATGCGTTGACTACAATACACTGTCTTAAGGATAACTTCAAATTGTAATTTCAAGTAGAAGCAGATTACTAACTGCCAGAACAACTTGGCTCCGAGCTATAATTATATTGAGTGCTTCATACTCCAGTTGATATTAACTAGACCAATGTATGAAAGTTGGGTTCAAAGCATCCTACAATATCTATTGTTTTCCCCAACTTATAGTCCTATCAAAAGCTCAACTTTATCTATAGTTTCGAGGGGAAGCAGTTTTCTAACTGACAGATCAACTTGGCTCCTAGCTGTAATTATATTGAAAGCTTCGCAAGCCAGTATATCTTACCTAGACCAATAGATGAAAGCTGGGTTCAAGGCAATCTACAATATCTGTTGTCTTCAATAGCTTATAGTTACGACTTAAGCTCGACTTCAACTGTTAAGTTTCTTAATTCTCAGAACAACTTGGCTCCGAGCTATAATTATATTGAGTGCTTCGTACAACAGTTGACCTTAACTAGACCAATAGATGAAAGTTGGGTTCATGCCATCCTGCAATCTATGTTGTCTTCGACACCTTATAGTTGCTTCCTTATTTAATTTTGCATAACACAGTTTTATTCGTAACTGCGAACTACAGTTAGTTTAAATATGTTCTACTTTATAAGTAAGGCTTTATGTGGGTTCAGATCTATCCAACATATTATGTCCCTTTCACAACTTTAGAACTGCCCCTTTAATTGTATTAGAAGAGTTCTCGTTCAATCCTACTCTAGCTGCTGGATCTATAACCGATATTCCTTAACTTTTTACTAATATGATGATATGTTGCTAATATAATTGAAAGCATTTTTAATATTCAATATCACCATACGCTATGAATTAATCAAGATTGTATTAATAAAAGTATTATGACACCAGGTAAATAAATAATTGTCAATAATATTGCAGACTTATATTTATTATTCAACGGGATTAGGACGAAATTAACAAAACATGATCAGAGCTGGTGTGATTGTACATTTGTATTGTTATTGAGACAGTAAATTGTAATTCATAAGTAAACATAAACACACACATCAGAATTTACATATTTTCTATAATAAGAGGGAACACATGGAAAGCTCACTTACCTATTATACGCATACGAAATAGATTATAGATTATTATAGATTAATGACCACAGTTCTGTTGTTCTGTTGATAAAGATACCGGTACCTGTCCGGCTGTTATTCACTAGCCCCTCATTTATCACTCTCATAACATTTCCCATTTCTCCTATAAATTCACTTTAGATAACAAAATCTTAACACTATTCACTTTGCAATATCGGATAATACATTAATAATTACCATTAATTACAATGTATTAAATTATTACTATTGTATACACGTATTAGTCAACGTTTCATTAAATGGAGAGCCGATTGCTGAGCGATCCAGGGCAACGGACTGTGAGTCCTAGTTAGATACAGTGCAGGTTCCAATCCTGTCATTAACCGCTACACATTTTATCACTACTGTCAACATTGTACTATATTGACACTACCAATAATTGACTATCAATTACAAATACTTAGTGGAAAAGAGATTTTTTTTATTTTGAGAATACAGACTTGAAAATTAGCATTTCCGGTAGACCCCAAATATTTTATAAAACTACAAAATGTAATGAATATTTTTGAAGACCTTATACTATTTTGCATACATAACTTTAATACTATAATGACTCAATACATTTTTGGATATTTAAAAAGATAGTTTTAAAATATGATGGAATGACCTTGTTAAGGTAGTTAAATAAAATTAAAATTAAGATTAAGGGAACAGTTTTAATTGCGTGATGCGTTTTTAATCATATAGCACTATGACTTATATACTTATATTTAATGATAAACTAGCGGGCCCGGCGCGCTTTGCTGCGCATTTCAATAATTTTTTGCAAAAGTTGCCCGCGGCTTCGCACGCAATTTCCCGTTGAAAACAGTACACTATATTCACTTATTCTTTTTCTATCACATTCTAAACATTGCTGAGATAATTGATAGTCGTTCCATCGTGAGCCTCTTGGGCGTATTATGAAGGTATGTACCATATTCCTGCCTCTATCTAGCTGTTACCCACGGCTTCGCACGCAAATCTTAAGAACCGAAGTCCTTATATTACTTAGTAAATTTTTTTTTTTACTATAATAAATTTTAGATTAAATTAGTTATATCTCCGATGCCACGATTGAGCTTGCTTTGTTGTCTCGATCGAGAGAATATGTACACACGGAGTTTTGAGAACCATACTTCTGTCAAAAAAAAAACAACTAAGGTTGATTTTATAACATTCTTTATATTTGTAGCCAACGTAAATAGTAATTATGATATCTGCATTACTCTTCTGATCAAGCATGAGCATGGTTTATATTAAATAAATATTGCAGTTAAAGGTGAATTTTTACGTCAAATTTGAATTGTATTATCTGGATAGTAAAGTCTATGTTTAACAGTGATTGCAAAAACAGTTTAAACAAAATTTGTCGTTTCTCTTAAGCTTACTCTATGCTTTAAAACTATAAGTGTAATATATGTTTACAAAGAACAGCTGATTAAAAATTTGAAAAGACGTTAACATATGTTTGCTGCAATGCATTTCTTATGGGTATTTCTGTAACCAGTGGGGCGGAATCCTGAATCGGGAAAGGGATGGGCATAGCTTATAAACCTTCTCCGTGGAAAAATACATATACGTACAAATTTTCATCATGATCGGTCCAATAGTTCACGATTCCATAAAGGACAAACATACAAACATTCATTTTTATATATATAGATTATGAATAGCACTTGATTAAATTATGTCTCGTTGAAAACACGTTTGCACGGTCAATACTATAGAGTTTGCAGTTACGTAAGCAAAACTCTACAGATATCTTATATGAAATCAGTATCTTTGTGCGTCTTGGTTAAAAGATTCATTAATTTTGTATTTTTATGTTTTATAAGAATTAGTCAATTTTAGATAATAAGACCATAGTGGGAATTATTACTTATTTATACATTAATCTATTACACCACATTAGATTTATTTAATTTTTAAATTTAAAATAATATTTGGACATACAGTTACTAATGGGTTATATGAATATATTTCAGTTGTGACCACAATTTTATAGATAAAAAAAAATAATTCTCAAAATAAGTAAATCTTCTAAACAAATTTTTTACTGGAAGGGAGTTTGGCTTGATGGATTGGTTAGAACATGTTAGTATACAAATCTCTAGTTCAGCAGTGACAGCGTGTTACATGAGCAAGAATCGACATGACACGGTCACTTAACGTGTGAAGCCAATTTTCTGCTTCGATACCATTTGCAGGAAATTGCAACAAATACAAATATAGACTTTTCTTGAAGCTTCTCAAAGTTATATATAGCAAAATAAGTCAATATTTTTGCTACGGCCTGCGTTATTGATGTTTTCTGTAGCCATGTTTATTTACTTTATTTTCTGTTAATGTTTATTATATTGTACGATATAATTAAAAAAAAAAATATATGCAGCGTAAGATGATTGCATCCTAAACGCAGTGGAACTTCTTTCTAAGCATGTATATTTTTGCAGTTATGTATTATCTTTTATATTATATTAATTATATAGTATATTAATTTTTAGTTCCATATTGTGTAGTCAAAGTTACCTCTGACCGTCAGCGATATCTAAGCATACCCCATTATGTACTCAAGGTCACTTCTGACTGACAGTGTGCCTAAGAATACAATATTGTGTTGTTAAGGTTACCTCTGAGCGTCAGCGTCATCTAAGCATACGGCATTGTGACCTCAAGGTTAATTCTGACTATCAGTATTGTATAAGCATAAATAATTATTTACTCAAGGTTATTTCTGAACGACAGTCTTGTCTAGCATACGCCAATGTGTACTCATGGTTACCTCTGACATCAGCATTATCTAAGCATACGCCATTGTGTACAAAACGTTACTTTTGACCGACGGTGTTTTCTAAACATATGCCATAGTGTAAGGTTACTTCTGACCGTCATTTTTGTTTAAGCCTACAACATTGTATAATATCAGTTAGTAGAGAAAGAGCGAATCAGTATCGTTTATCTCTCCGTCATTATTTCTGGTCTTTGATGTTCTGGTGCACATACAGATCACCACTCTGTAAGAGCCTACTTTAAATTAAGAATGGTAACCTTGGGTCGTGATAGATGAAACTGGTGTATTTATATATCAATTTAAAGGAGGGTTATGGAATTTTTACTTCTTAATATAAAACTTTAATTTCATTAGAAATTATTAACTTTGGAGTGAATTTAATAATTCACTACTACTAGTACGTTATAGCTACATAATGTTATTTTATTGAATTATAAGTTATACTCTACAAAACTATCAGCAATAATTTGTTAACATGATTTGGAGTATAACGTCTTTTGATGTTTTAGGTTTTGTGTTATAAACGTGACATTTCACGAAGTATTTCAAATTAAGTAGTTATTCTATTCTGACCGCTAAGCAGGCCACTAAGCTATTATGATACCTTTTGAAGAAAACACAGCCCAGTACTGTCTTACAGTTGTGCCATAGATGAAGAGGCTTCAACATGAGATCAAACTTTTCCTTATAATCATTATAGATGCAGGAACTATTATATCTACGAAATACACTTCAGAGTTATAACCCAATTTTTCCAATAAAGTATGGTCCTACTGTACAACTATGGTCCCCACAATGTCACCCCATTACCTTAGCATGTGTGGGTTATAAGTGTTGTTTCAAGTGCCTGTACACAAATATTGTTGTTTCTTTATTAAACACAATACTTAAAAATCAAATGTTACTTCACTGAATCATCTTTTCTTAGTTCCGCTCACATCTAGTTTTCTTCACATTGCGCTCATATTGCTCTCATATAATTCATTATATTTTAATTAACCCTTACATTAATTAATTCCCACTCAGAATGCAGATTCCAAGTAGAGTGCAGCAGTTCTAGGTCAATTGGCCTGCGGTTGTAGTGTATCAGTGACTGCTGTGTACGTGATACACAATTGCCGTCATTATGCTGTATGCGACATAGTGGCTACGGCTTTATGTGGTACTAGTTAGGGAATGTCGCAGTTGTTCTACACTACTGACTGACTATCTATGCAATAATTTCATTGTAATAAAATAAAACTCTTAATTCAATAGTAGTAAATGTTATTCAAACAAAAATTAATTCTCTAATGTAGTTTATTTTTTGGGAAAAGTGTTGTTTTGATCAATTTCAATAGGCCTACTATTTTAAAATTTTATCCAATTGATCCAAGAGTCTTCAGTCCTAATTCAATACCTATGGATAGGTTATAATAAACTTTGAAGTCAGATACATTTCAGTAAAAAATATACAAATATAAAATTACAGGTGAGAAAGTTAAATGATGTTTACTGTATTATTTTAAGTAACACGTGTTATCAAAACTATTACGTCGTTATTCACACGTCGCAAAGTGACATAGCCATTAAGATATTCTGATCTTTGCCAACAACGTATAGGGTGAGAGGTAACTGGAGTTAGTTTGGATGTTCTACGATTTATTTTCTGCTTAAGGATCTTCTTCTGATCTTTATGTTATTCACCCTAGTAATTTGATAATTAAAGTAAAACTTCTTGATATTAATGAAGATAACTAGTTTCACCAACCTCTATGCTTTGCATGTAAATTCGGATTGGTCTGGTTTCGCGGATATAACCGCTTCAGATGCGGGGCAAGATCCCTTACCGACACGGTTTTCTCCCGTCGATCTTTGAGTCTGACATGAGCATAAACAGGATTTGCCTGTAATAAACTAACTTCTTCCACGGGGGAATCGTACTTGCTTGAATTGTTCTAGTTGCGTAAAAGCACTGCTCCTGGTTGAGATAGCAAGATTGGAATATAACGTTCGTAATGTGATCTTGTAGGATCTTTAAAATTAAGTTCATGTGATATAGCATCTGTTGAAGTGCATAATAAGGATGTGATAGAATAAAATGCTTCTGAATGAAATGTTTCCCAGTACTTAACAGGCAGATTTTGAGTTCTAAGAGCAAGTAAAATACTACTCCAAATGAATCCGTTGAATTTTAAAACTTGACCATTTCATTTAGATTTATACGTAGAAGAGTGACTGCAATGTCATAAATTAGAAGAAAAGACATTAGATTTTATGAAATCAGTGATTGTTTTCGATGTTAATAAATAAATTACGGCATAACAAAAAGTGCAAAACATTCCTGAAGATTTTCGATCACGATAGCTGAAGTCATATCATGGCAGGGAAAAGCAAACGGATACCGTAAATATTCATCAATTATAGTTAATATATACTTATTATGACACACTGGGAATAGGGTTTTTTAAAATCGATGTTTAAATGTTCAAAAGGTACAGTTGCTTTTATTAAGATACCCTCATACCTGCAAAACCTTGGTTTAAATTCTGCAAAAACTTGAAATTGCGTTATTGTGCGACGAACTTCTACTTATAAAAAACGTTTCTGCCATCATTTCTATCTCTGCCTGATTCCCCATCTACATCTTTTCTTGTTTTTGGCCAATATTCGTCTAGAAAAAAATGGAAAGGCAGTCACGGGACCGAAGTGACTACTTCTTATAACGGGCTGAGAATATATATCTTGAAATATTACGTTTCCTTTTTATTAAATGGTCATTTCTATAATTAAAAATAATAATTATGTATTATATTATATTTTCCTTTTTTGTACATCATAATGATAATTAAATTATAAATATTAAAGTAATAAATATTTATTAATTTTGTATTAGTTTCTATAATTTAGTCAGTAAACTTTTCAATTCAATCTCGTATTTCTAAAATAGTTACTTAATTTTCGTTGTCATTATATTCTAAAAATAAAACAATGGGTTTATAATAATTGATATAAGAAATAAAAATTCAGGAATAAAATCTTACTAAATATCTTGGAAACACATCACCTTATATTCCATCTCTCGTTGTACTTTTTTATCGTTTGATATTGGTAAATTTAATTTATGTTTTTTAATTAATGGTTTTAACTTTTCTTCAGAAAAATATGTAGTAAACCCCATTTTTACGTAATAAATTTTTTTAAATGAATGTAAGCTAAGGCCCAATGTGATTAAATAAGATGTATAATTATAATCAACATAGTGACAAATCTTTTCCAGGATTAATTTACACTACAGCTTTGTTAGCTAAAAAGATCTAATCTATTCATATTTTAATTTCTTCAGGGTAAAAATAGAAGTAAACTCGAATAGGAATAAATATTACCCGTACTGAAATTCAATTTAGAATTTGATAAGATTTAAATAATACTATCAAATGATGCAGTAAGTTAATCAATACGTTGGATTCATTAATAAATAAATATTACATTTTAGATTAATTCAAAGTAATCCATAGCGCGCCAAAAGATGTAGCAATTTCAATAAGGACCAACAGGAACATCTCACTAGCGCACCTGGATAGCCATTGAACAGTGAAACGCCCTGCTTGACATCAAAATGGCCGCGATAGTCCCACCCTTAGCGACTACAGAGCGACCAAGAGTGACGGAAAACGAGAGTTTTCATCCCATGCAAAACTAACACACATAGCCCGACGAAAGAAGTAGTCGCTTCAAAAATACAATTTAGAATTAAACAAAACTCCTTTTGGGGTAAAACAGTATTTACATAATTATGTAGATGTGGTTTGATTTATACCATTATTGGGTATTATCTATTAAAGCTGATTGGAAAACTCTCTGCCATTCGATTTATATAATGTTACATATTAAAATATACTATTTTATATCAGTACCATAACCATCCAGTTCAGGAATTCTCTAATTAAAATGATATCTGTATGTAATGATGTTTCAGCCATAATGTCTGTTGTGCTACACTCTTGAGTAACGATCTGTAATGTTTGAAGTCTGTAATTTTGGGAAACAAGTTATGATTTCGGTTATCTTCACATGTAAAGCTACTGAAAAACGTTAAAAACTCACGTTTTTGAAAAACTAATAATTCTATATTTATGCTTTGTTTCCTTGCGTACAGTAAAGAATTATTTAGCAACAAAAGTAGAAATACTGTACTGTACTGAAAATACAGTTTAACTATTAGAATTACAACACAAACAACATTTATAATCAAACTGGTCATTGTTATTCACAAAGATTTACTTTTATGTACTAAGACTAATCTGCTATTATTTTACCACCTTAAGTACATAAAATCAATATTTCAAAAAAAATTATCTCCTGATAAAAGTATTTGAATGTAATAACTTTATATAGTCATTACCTTATGAGAATGTGAATCTTTACGGGAACTAAACATCACAAGCCAAGACGTTTATTGACAATGACTAATACGTGAGGAGCCAATACTTTCTGATTTTTAAGTAAATTATTAAAATTAGTGTTGGTCGGATACACAATTCTTTATATTGGAGTAAACTTGAACTACCTCATCTCATGACCTGATATGTGGAAAATAAGTAACAAACACAACTCTTCATGGAGATCCTGGATTTATTGACATGCATCTTTACCATAGACTTAGTTTATGATCTTTAGACTCATCTCCACAGGTGGCAGTTGTACTCCAGACTTGCTTTTAGGTGTCTTCAGTAAGATGCTCTGTTGCTTTGGACTACGGTAACTGCATTATCCTCTGCAGAGCTTCCTTTCTCTGGCGCATGGAACAGAAGATTAACCTGTTAGCACTGAGGTAAAATAAACGGATGGTAGGCAATTCAAATAGAAAAATTGGATTCAAAGGTAATTTCTGAATGATAGTAGAGCACTCTGGTGCTAAATTAAGTAACAAATTAAACGAGCTAAAAGTTAGAGAATAAATTTAATTCGAATCGCATAGCGCGTGCTGTAAATATACGAACGGAAAACTTTAGAACCAATTTAGCTAATCGTCGTTAGTTCAATTTTATTTGACCATTTTAATTAGAATCACCATACAAAATTTTACAGTGCCTAAAGTTTATTTATAAGAATTTGAAACTCAAGTAACAAATTGGTTCCCGTGAAGAATTATATAATTGTGAATACTGTGTAAAAGGACAGTAAAATCTTCATTCAGATGAAGTGAGAGAACTCTGAACTAGACCAAATTCTCCCAGAATCCTTAGGGGTACTGAGAGGATTAAACACAGTGTTATAAACAGAAATTTGGTAGACTCAATTAGTAAATAGTGTATTAATTATTAAGAAGAATTTAAAAGTAGGAATCAGTACTTTTATTTATATTAGTAATAACCAAGAATGTTACTTTAATAATTGTTATAAGGTAATCAACTTGTATAAATTATTATAATAGTATAAAGGTTTCGAAAATTTGTGTTTAATACTGAGGTTAATCATCATTAAAACTAGTGGAACGCGTTCAACAAAGATAACTGTTAAGGACAGCTTAAGTTATTATTATACTCATCCATATAACGTCCTGTCATTTTCGTGTGTCACGCCGCCGATGAGATAATAGTAGAATGGAAAAAACACAACTAATTTGTCCAAAATCTTGGGTAACTTTAAAAATTTCTTTTGAAGTTTCCCAGGTAACATATACAATTTCAAATTTCATTCTTGGGTATGTTTTAGTTGCTATTATTTAGATAAATTGTTATACAGGACAATCATTATCAAAGCCTTAAATGAATTCATATTATCTGTTTTAGTCCAAATTGTTCATAGATTTGTCAATGAAATAATATTGCTTGACCATTCTGTAACAGACATAGCAAACTGTAATCATTTATGATCAGAACTCAATATAGACATGAAAATAAGTAAAAGTCAGTAAAAATATAAAAATATTGTACGATTATTATAACACGTAAAAGCTAAATTCACCAAAAACTTCGAAGCACAGGATTTAAAATGTCATTATAAGGAATTTGTTTTCTTAAGGAATATTGCAACACAAACAAAATTAATAGAAGAGCAGTAGACACTAAAAAGCGTAACGCATTTTATCCGTATCTCTGGATCCTCAGCGCCTACACAGAACCACCTACCAACTATGCGCCTGTACACGACAGAACCTGCATTATATCCTTATTGCATTATATGTTTCTGTAAATAAATTGAGCTATAAAGATAGTTAGTGGTTTCTATACTGACGTTTAATATCGGGTCTGGAAGCCAATGCTGAATTGTTCTTGGTTCTATATACATGCAAGGTTTGAGAAAATATTAATTACAGGAGTATTATAATATATAACTGTCTCAAGTACTAGGTACAGAGAATGCGTTAAAAAGCATATTAGTACAGATCCTATGATGTTGGTTTAAAATAATATTTTTTCAGATGTACATTGCTCCTACAGATATACCAATTTATATTTTGTGATTTTTTACACTTATGGCTCCCATGTACATCCTTGAATTTCTTAAGTACAACTCATTTTATAGTATTTTTTAATTTGATGAGTCCATCGCTGTATATTCATTCACGTTTATTTCCATATATACATTTAGTTTTTTATCACCTAAAGGAGAGGATGGATTCCAATTCTCGAATGTGTGAGAGAAACATTTGTCGGACATTTGCCGGTGGTAGGGTATGGCTAAACAATATGGCTTGTGTCGTTAATTGATACAAGAAATCAGTAACATGAGTTTCGAGGTTTGAAATCAATCTCTAATAATTACAGTCTAGGTTATGTGTTAGGCTAGTTATTTACCTGAGGAAGAGATAAGATTGTAGTTCTCAAAAAGTAGTGTTACTTATATTTTGTATCACTGAAGGATGGCAAATGGCAACAAAGGAAGGAACAAATTCTGTTTGCCTCACAATCCTAACGTAGAACAAAAACTTCTAAAAATGAATTAATTATCTAAATGTAGTGGCCATTTATTCTAACATATAGTCTAACGACCGTGTAAAGGCAACTCCGCTATCTATGTAACGTAATGTAAATATAACTCCGTGCTTTGAAGGCAGTTAACTTATTGCGCGATCTGAAATAAATTGCAGTTTAACGCAATATTAAGGTTGGTGATACCGTTGTCAAATTTAAAAAAAGGTATTATAGGTGTTAATTAATAATTAATGTATAATTTAAATAGCCGTTGAACATTTTATTTTTAATGAATTTCCTAAACATTTGTAACATTTCAAGTTTTCAAGCCTCAACTCGGATTTAGTTTAGATTGATCACCTAAACTTGGATTATTCTGTTGATATGCGCGCCTTCAAAAGCCGAGATACCTAGTGGAACTTTGGAAGGTAATGCCTACGATGATCCAGGAACTTGTCTGATCCGGTGCCTCCAGTCTGGTTGCTGAACTGATAACCCTCCTTACTGATAAGCCCAGGTACGAATGGAAGTCTCTACACAGTCATATTACAGTCCTCTTCTCTGTACCTGAGTATTTATGCATAGTTTACGAGAAGGGATGAAACTGACTAAAAATTATGTGCTTCATTACAGACTATAAATCTTGAAACCTATTTATTAAATACTAAAACTATATTTCTAAATTTGAAATTTTAATATTTTATGTACCAATGATACAGTTTGCTGCAGTTTTATTCAGACATGGGTAGTTACAGGAGTTACAAACTTTTAAATCTATTTCCGTTTTAAAATACTATTGTTTTTTTGGGTTCCTCTGTTTTACTGTAAATATGCTGTAATCTGTATATATTTCTGAAGTAATAACAAATTAAATTTATTTATGTGCGTTTCTGATGTGATAAATCTATAATGGTGCTCACACAAGTAACAATATTCGGTTATTAATAAATCAATAATTACCATCATGTAAATATTTGTATTTAAATGTAGTGCTGTATTATTTTGTTTCACGATCGTCTTTAACAAACTTTGCACACTTTATTTAGTCAGCTGTGATGAACGGTCGATAATGACAATTGCAACCATATGATGTTATCTAAGTGTGATAAATTGTGTGGATGGAAGAAACAACGTCGTTCTTGGCTAAACGTAAATTGTCCTATTATTATATTGTTAAAATTGTTAACTTTCTTATTAAGCAAAAGATGGGTATAAATCCAGTATTAAGTCCTTATAAATGTTAGAATGTATTGGATTACGTTTTATTAAAGTACCCGAGACTTGTGATTGATTAGCTTGGTTCCTCACCTACTACGAGTGAGCTGTGGACACCTTGTGATGACCCTGACCTTGCCTGAAGTGTTGTTCTGGAAATTCATCCTTCCCTACCGCCCTACCTAACATTGACGGAGCGCCACGACCCTCTGAAGCCCACAGTGGCGAGTTTCAGCAGTCGATAAGTCACGCATTCTCTATTTGAATAGCCAATTGTTGATACTTGAAAAGTAAGTAATTCAATTTGAATTTCTCTGAATAAAATTAATTTCTTAAATGGACATACCCGACATGTAGAACATAATCATCGTGTCAGTGGATTGTGTGGAGTGATTGACAAGGACATCTTCGGGGTCAATAGTGAAAAAATTGCACAAGTGTCTGTATATTTAGCTTGTACAGTTATAAGGGTTTTATAATTGTAATGTTAAATTTCCAACACGGTGGCCACCCAGCAGATATTATTTGTTGTATCAAGATTATTTGATGTTTAAATGTAATTGCTTCCTGTTAATTCGTTTATTGAAGGATCATTACCAAGGTAATCAACTGTGTAAACAACCTGATTATATTGACCTTGCTTCCTTTTTACGCAGTAAGCTTAAATTTCTTGTTTATATATATGGAGAGATTAACTTATAAGCTTGGGCTTATACTGTGTGATATTAAATAAGATGAAAATTGCACTGGTAACAACAATAATCGGTCTCACGAGTTAGCTCAACCAACTTCTCTGTGAAGGGAGTATTTCCCTGTTATACAGCCCTTCATCACAATACAGTCACACGGGGTGGCGCCCCAAAACACAAAACAACTTGTGGACCGGTTATACTTGTAAGATCGTGAAACTTAGCATTCAGGAACATCCAACCCCGCCCTTCACCACTGAGTAGTGAGCCGGAACGTTACAGTATATTTTTTTTGCACTTAGGACAAGACGTTGAGGAAACCTCTCATTGTGCTTAGTCCTAAAAGGACCATTGCGCTTATTGCATACGGCATAATAGAATTTTGAATATGGGTACGGTAGGTATGGGTGGGCTGGCTCCTGTCGAGATCCTATAAGGAGGGGTAGTGGGATCTATATCTCACTGATGTCACCTTGAACGGATAGCCCAGCCATGAAGTAGAGAATAAACTCGAGACTTCACCTCGTACCCTCATTTGGGTCACTGTGGCCTGGAGTTCAAAACAAATAAAGATGTCGGCCGCAGCACATTTATGTTATTGTTTTACATACAGAACTATGGTTGAGATTAAAAGGCAAATGGAGAAATCTATTCCATCACAAATTTTTATTATGGGACTCTAACAACCAAAATTACACTTAACAACCTAAAGCCGTACTTTTAACAGCTTTTCATAAGATTATTATAGTTATTTGCTTTTATACTTACTGTTAAAATACTGATATTGAAGTTTATTTTAGGTATATTAAGAATAGTGTTTATAAGAATATATATTTATAACATGTTCTGATGTGCCGTTATTATAGTACATATATTATATTACTTTAGAGCTAATACTTTATAAATCAAAACAACTTTTCGGAAATACTTGATTTATTCCGAATTAAAGTTCACCCAAATATTTAACAAAGTTTACAAACTTTAGATTTGATTTTCTTCAAAAACTTCTCACAATCGGTCAAATCTAATTAAGAGTCTGATCAAAATAAAAATGAAACTAAAATATATATACTTCTCCAAAATGGTTTAAATTAACAAAATAAACTAAAAAGTCCTCTTCTCAAAATATTCAAAATCAAAATAACACAAAACTTGATATTAACTTTACGATCAAAATCTAATTGACAATACTTCAGAAATTGAATTAATTCACAGACTCTGTAATATGGGAAACTTTAGAAATTTAATCACAACAGTATAAAAATAAAAGATATTAACTAAACGCTGGTACGGGACTTACTACTTTGAAGACTATGGAGGCTGATAGGAAACTAATACGCACTAAAGAAAATTAATAACTTGATTTAAATTACACCCGATAAAAAGAATTACTCTATATCCCAAACTAGAGGATTAGAGGAAGAACTACTGCTTCTCAACTGGACGTCTGCACCCTGTCGTCGACACTCGAACACTGCTCCCCCTCTCACAATCCAACCGGCTCGGGGAACGTATCACCGTAGACATCTCGATCAGCTGATATCTTGTCTCGAACCAACAAACAATGTCCACGCACCGCGTCTAGTTAACAAAAGAGCCTACTTCCTACCGCGATTCAGCATAATAATTACAACTACGGTACACTGACAAGATGTAAAATTCCAAGAGATCTATTCTAGAATGTTTATCAAAACGTGCTGGACAAATCCAGATATTTGACTGAGCCTAATACTAGTCCAACTATAATACTGGTAATGATGTAATAATGTGCAGTTTTTCTGTCCCATTCGAGTGACATTCAGACTATCTACCTGTGGAAAGAGCTACAGATATTGTGACGTGCGCAAAATACTTATATTAGTTTGGCAGAAATTGTAGAACTGATCACTCTATAATTATCTCTTAATTAACCAGTGTCGTAGCGCGCCGACATTGTGCCAACGCAACTAAACGTCAACTAGTTAGCTAAACATGTGCATGCCGGAATTGCCTAACTTCTAACTGCAGGCGTTAGGGTACATCATTACTCCAGCCAATGCTCGCCATGTGCCCTTCTGACCCGACCGACAACGGTGTAGCGCACCAACATGATTAACCGACTGTGCCTGAACCCTGATAACGGCTGACGATTTGGGCATTGGAGGTCCCAACTGCGAACTGTGGTGTACGTTTTGGTGTTCGTGTGCTGTGAAGACTGGAAGCCCTTCAGCATCGCTGGATATTTTGGAGCCGATTTCGGAGAAAGGCCAAGGTGAATTTACTACCATAACTTAATTACTGTTCTGTTTGTAAATTAAGGAAATCACAACTACAATTTTAAATTTCATGTCGTTAGTGCAATATTTAACTAAACCAGGCCTCGGTAATTGAACCTGTTTAGGAATTGAATACAGTGTCACATGTTGAAAAAATGATTGTCTCCTTAAAAATTCATGAATTTTTGTCTAATCATTAAACTGTATTTAATCTTAGTAGTAACTACTTATTATCTTAAAAAAGACCAGATTAAATCACAAACTAAGGCTTTTTGTACTACGACCTTTATCTGGATTTATTGGATTCCTGGACTTTTGTGACTGGTGGACAATTCCTGGGTGTACCCTTGCAGTGATCAGTGCTGGCCTGGTTTGACCACCGCGGACCAACCTACCCGACGCAACGCCGCGACACCGCCCTGCCACGGATCTGTGCCGTTACGTCGCGCAGTGACTGCCGCTTGCCGCCTGGACTCTGCCGCTTACCGCCTGGACTCTGCCGCGCCCGCAGACCCTGTCGCGCCGCACTGCGGTCCGACCGATCGCGTTTACCCGTGGCTTGATTGTGACTCATCGTTTGGTGAGTACAGACTTTTCTTTGCCTTTATGGACAGTCGATATCGCCATGGTCCTATTTTGTCACGGTGGATCGGACTCACAATGAACTACTACTGTGTGTGATATGTGCCGCACCTCAGCGATGCCCAGCAACTTATCTTCATGTCTTCAATTGTTAGGTTAATGATACTTGTCTTGTTTATATTGTGTAATTGGAATTGCGTCTCATTGTACGTTGCTGTTAGTTCTGGTTTATTCATGTTTAGCGTAAGTTGTTGTACCCATTTAATTTCTTAAATGTTCTATATCTTGTATTCAAAATTTAGTAACTAAATGGAGCGCTCCAAAAACTTTTGAAATTTTTAAATATTGTATTTTCTTGGATACTAATCGAGGCTGGCTACTGAAGTATATTAACAGGTTAAATTGTGTTACTCGATTGGAATCCATTTGATTACATGCCAAGTATTGTTTTGAACAATCAACGGGAGATTATTTTTGATCTTTAATTTGTATAATAAATTGGCCAGTTTTTGCAATACAGTCTTGTTTTTCACACCTAGTGTAACTGATTAATTTATTATACGGTACTATTATAAGGGTATTATTTTCAAAAAAAAGCTAAAGTAAACCATAAAGGTGTAATACCAAGGCTTGGTCTAGAGTAAAGTTAGTAAGGCGGGTAGTAGATGAACCCGAGAAAGAATTCCTGGGAGCAGGAGACTGCTTCCTTGTTGGAGCCCTGCATATGTACAATCCTACCAACAAGGTGGCGCCCCGTTTTCACCGAGCAACGATGTTTCACAAGGAATTTTGACCAGATATCTACGTGACCACATTTAGATATCACTGCCCACACTTTCACTGCCCACCACCCCATTCTCCACTGACTGCTGCCGAATACCTGAGATACCCTAAAGGGGAGGTGGCAATATAGGATGTTTAAAAATACTTCTCATGTTATCGTTTATTCTGATATTAAACGAGTACTTGGGCACTTCCGGGTAGACCAAATTATTCATCAGGATGTTGTTAACTGGAATGAGAAATGTGTGGTCGGGGCTCAGGGCCGCAACTGGACCGACGATATCTTGGCAAAGTGGACCGGTTGCGACAGGAAAGATCCAGATGCTAGAATCTCAATCCTGTGACGATTGTATGTATGATGTTTTTATATGAATCACACGTGAATGCACTGCTGATAAATTTAAGGTGGTAAGCAACTCTGAACGAATTTTATTGACATGGATTATTTGAAATATAATGCAATTATGCAACGTCGGTATATATTCTTAATTAACCGAAAGTATACGACTGTCGCTTTTATGGTTTGAGTTGGGGACCAATGGTAGGCGTGAGATTAAATTGGTCCACATAGATCCAAAAATGAGACAGCCCCGGGGGAAAAATAATTTCTTCTGGAAAACCCATGGAGTAAGTCGAGATGGTAGGCCATGATAGACCATTGTGTTGAAGAATATTCAGTGACAAAGGCACAATGTTGAGAGATGGGCTATGCTGTCATCTTATTTTATTTTGAATCAACTTATATTGTTGGTGTACCCATTGACAGGGACTTTGATACGGGTTTAATTGCCATTCGCCGTGTTACCTTTAATGAGAGAGAGAGAGGAAATTAGGGATCAAACCGGCGAAAACAGGGTAAAATTTTGTAAATGTAGTGACCAAGTCGACTGGTGATGAGATGGAAACTATGGAAACTATGTAATCAGATCTTATAAGGACAAGGGGTAACTTAAGTTTATCAACCGCACAAATGACATATATCAGGGCGTACAAGCGTAAAATATATTGCTTTGTAAACTCATACAATATGCCATATATAATAAATGTTACCGTAATTGGTCTACTCCAATGTCTCTCGTGCTTGAGTGGGAGCCGGGATCAGCTTGGTCCGTCAATAAACAGAAAAGGACCATTAAACTTTGTTGCAAGTAAATGGTCCAAAACACATTGAGTTTCGGAGAATTGCACTCATTTTCGTTGTAAGTTTTCCAATTTCCAAATACTGACATTATGGCTGTTTACTTTACCATAGAAATAAAGGGTGGTTTCATCGTATACAAACAAATTACTAATGTAAGCATTTCATTCAATATTGGTTTGGATTATTCCAAAAGAAAATTATCATCATTAATTACTGGGAGGTTCTTACATAATTTACACTCTAAATTAACCCACAATTATGGAGTGATTGATGAATGTGAAACACAAAATGCTTTTTTCTCTACAAAGTCAACCATGAAACAGATTTGATTTTAATGTTTACAAATGGATCTCAAATAAATAATTGATATGCTTAACACTTTTAGAATCTTAATTTTCCAAAAATATTATCATACACTCTCTTACTATTTTTTACTTCAGTAAAATACATGTTTAAACATCTCTAAACTCTTCGTACATAGTGCATAATTAAAAACTGTATGTTTACTAAAACGAGTAAAATTACAAGTTTAACTTAAGTATGATATTTTTTAATGCATTATTGAATGTCCAAAAGAAAATCATCTTAAACTAATTATAATTTCAAATGCGATCCAGGCTCCAGAAATAGTTCTAATACTAGCTGAGATACTTAAAAAGCATAAATTTTTACTTAAGTTTTCCTAAAAGAATAATACATAATGGAGTCCCTTCATATTTAAAAACTACAACTAAAAGCTTAATAACTAAGCGACTATCCCAAAGTTACTTATTACTTAAAATTATAACACTAAATTTAAATTTCTGATGTAGTTTTTTCAGTTACTCCATTATTTTAATCTTCCCCCGTTTACATAGCCTGCCATAATGAAGGCACTTGTATAATATTACTTGTCTTAAATAAAACTCCAGTACTCTGAAAATACAATTTTATGATTATCTATTTTATAACTTTGTTGTTAGAATATAATTAGCATACGAAATAACTATTTAGTTCATATCGGAAATAATTTTCTCGGAAGTCATAGTTCAATGGCGTAAATTCGTAACAATAATATCAGTTTTCTTTTTCAATCGAGAATTCTTGGTCAGCTTGATGATTAATTACTTCTATAAAATATTATGTGACAATATATTAAGTATATTTTATAATTCATCTTATACATACAATATACGATTCAAATTTTAAATACGTTTCATTTCTCTCTTATTCATAAGAAGAATATTGCATTAGTACATTTCAAAAATTTAAACCACACATTTATGATAAAACGAAGATTATTCTAAAATAATAGTTTAGAACAAAGATTATAAAAAAGAATAGTTTCCTTGAATATTAGGCATAAACTAAAACTGTGAACTGAAATAAGTCATCTACAGTACATCTGCCTAGTATTTAGCCTGGAATTGAACTAAAAGATTTCCGAGTGAATTCTCTCCTAGTGGTATTTTCAAGAGATGTCCATCCATAGTTTATATCCGATGGTCATTCCTAAGTAATATTATTTTTTTATCGAGCCTTTAGGTGAAAAACAAACAAAATACCAGTAAATAAATCATCTCTAGTGTTCAGCGATGCAGTAATACTTGCGAATGTTGGATATAAGTTAAAATAAAAGTTACCCAAATACTGGCCTGTAATCATTTCTGTTTAAGTAGTTATTAACATGAGTGCCGATAAAACCATTGCGTCAAGATTACTGCAGTAAACCATATACTCCATAAATATACCACCGTTCTTTAAAATTTTATTTGTTTGATAATAACATTGTGACATAGCTTTTCACATAATTTAAACTTTAAAATAATGTAATACGAATGCAAGCTCAAAGACAAGATTGATGAAATAATTAAGGGAAGTATTTAAAATAGGTACACTGTTTACACTGCTGAAAAAATAAAATTAGTTGAGACACATTCTGTTTTGTTTTAAAGTAATAATGTAATCAACAAACAATTAGGCGATATTTTCCTTTAGTACCAGATTAAGTATAAAGAATGATGTATAAAGTTCCATTACTGAAATCTAAACATTACATACATAAATACGTAACAAACAATGATAAGGTAATAGAAGATAAGGTTCTTCTGTTTCGCAGAAATAATTCACAATGACGTGACGAACAATGCAAATATAATGAGATCAATGGTGACGGGATCAATACACTCGGCACAGTCTATTAGCGTATTGTTACATGTTCAGATGCGGGTAGAAGGACGTTTATTTCATTGCTTAGTTTAAGATTTCGATACCGATTTTTAATATATTTATCAGGATACACGGTCTGTTATTATGAGTGCAAAAGTTCAGCTAAATAAAGTTCTAGTCTAAAATAAAGGAATGTACATTCAGAAAGCTCAGATGGAATTCAATTTCAGCTTTTTGTGTGTGTGTGTGTGTGTGTGTGTGTGTGTGTGTGTGTGTGTGTGTGTGTGTGTGTGTGTGTGTGTGTGTGTGTGTGTGTGTGTGTGTGTGTATACAATAGTAATTTCATTTTATAAGCATTAGTTTCAATTGACAACTTATTAGTGATTATAGAGTCCTAGTTTGTTTGATATTTTTGGTTCCATAAAGCATTTGTCTGTATTACTTTCCTTAGAATGAAAGTAATAAGGATAGCATAATAATCGTGATAAAGTATCAGTTTCATGTATTTTTGTTCTAGCTCTGAAATTGAACCCTGATCTACGTGCAAAAAAAGTTATGGCATCTTTTCAGGTCTTCCAGGTCTTCCCAAGGCTATGGACCTCACTTCACCCTTACCATCTCTTTAATGTTTCTATAGGTTTTGAGTGCCCTAACTGCCTAACAACAACCTGTAAAAAGAACAGCTTAGGTTATCGTTTGATAAGTGTGAATGTCTGAGACGAGTGCAAGGATGCACGCTGAGCAGGGTCTATCTAAAACAGTGATGGTGACAGTGTTGCGATTGCTTTATAGGAGGTAAATGTCAATATCAATGATGCTGTAGACTGAATGATATCAAGAATTCGTAGGCAGAAGCTCAGGGATTTGTTTGCTGTGCTGGTTGCCATGGCATGTTTTGTTCATGGAGCTGCAGATATCTTCATCGTCTGAAGGCCTATGGATCCTTACTCGATGCAATCATCACCCAGACATCTCGTACAATTTTCATTTCCGGAAATGTAACTTGAATGCAATTATGTGTACTCTGTTGTTGGTTGTCGATTGTACATAGTAAAAGTTATCAGTCAATGGCACAAATGTGTCATGTCAACTGTTTGGGGGTTTCTTAAATAACTTAAATTTATTCTAAAAATTCCAAACGGTTTGCTATATTTAAGTTTTAAACTTTTTCCAAAGTTCATAATTTTTCGTTTTCTTCTTAATAAAACGAAATACATTAAATGCAACAATCTCCAAGTTAGAACATGTGTCAGACTGTTCAACATACAATACATCGCTAGTTAATTTAAACAAAGAACAGATTCTTTGTAACTTATTTCATATTGTAACTCTATAATCAATGATATGACTGTGGATCTGGCTAACAAATTGCAGCGATGCCAAAAATTACTGTTTACGTTTTGTATTTGATCTAAGACGTGACAATCATATAACGCATATCTATATTCAAAATTCCATTCTAAAATTGGCCGATACAAGATTATTAAAAATTCTTATTTTGGTGTATTCTAGTCTTAACTCTGGAGAGCCTATATATCTGGCTGACAAATTCAAATTGATCTCTGAAACGAGCGCAAGAGAGACAAGAATGGCCTCATCAATGCTTCTTATTCCCCGCCATCGAACCTCAACTTACAACAAATCATTTGTCGTTACTGCTTGTCGAGCTTGGAATTCCCTTCCTAACCATATTAAGTCAGTAGGGAGTCGAAATCGGTTTGCAGCCTTACTGAAAGCTAAATTGCTAGAAACGATGTCAGCGACGGGTTAGTTGGGGTAGGTTTTGGAGGACGGATAGGGTGCTAGTGAATGTGTGTATGAATTTTTTGTATGAATGTATTTATACTAAATTCTTAAAGATACCTTTATTATATAATTTTGTTTTATTTTAAATGTACAGTAGTAGTTTTATTTGACTTAAGTTCTATATTATTATATTAGGGTTAATTGTAAGACAGGGCCTTATGGCCCTAAATTCGCCCTTTTGTATATATAATACAAATAAAGTCATTTGAATTTGAATTTGAATTTGAATTCTTCAACGCTAAAAATATAACCACCAACGTTCACTGCTCCCTCGCCGCTTTTTTTAAAAATAATTGAGAGCATGAAAACCTTTAATTCTTTCTTCCCTCCTTCCATTTTAAATGCAATATTTGGGGTTTTTCGCTAATTTTTTATAGAAACTCTGTAATATTCAAGGTATATTCAACGTAGTCTTTTAAATAATTATTTAATTTATATTTTGAATAGCTATAGATAATAACCTAAAAGGTATTGTATCAAAGAAATGGACACAAGAAAGATTAAACTATTTGAGTATACTGAAAACTATAAGCACAATATAATCAAAGAGAATAACAACCACTGTCACACATTAGTTAAAGAAATAAATAATTATTATTTTTATTATATTCACCGACCTGCCACATCGACCTGACCAGAGGTCAATGGTAAATGGCGATCGTCAAGGTGGCAGCTAAACAAGGAGGAAAGGAAAGTGGGCTTTTTTGAAATGACTATTTCTTTTTGCGGGCTTTGGACCTATGTTTTAAGTAAGGGAAAAAAACTTTCGTTTCGCGTTACGCATGTTTATGTTTTTTACACGCTTTCAAAGTGTAAATGACAGCTGAGGCGGCATGGGATTTCCCAAAGTCTATTAGCTTAGAGCTAACAATTAGAGAAGAAAAGAATAGAAATTAAAGCTGTACTGAAACGTAAACAAACCGTTATACAGTATAAACGTCTGATCTGTTAAGGGAGATTAATAGAGAAATGTAAACCACAGCAACACACTACATTATGTACAGTTATATGTTAACGGAAATAACTCAATTCTTCTCTAGTCTAGTAGTGTTTTACAATTATTTGTTTTCACACCATTTAATCAGTTTACTCATAATACTAATGATATAAATGTCCGAAATATCCCATCCTCTGGATCTATTCCTGCTCCTGCAGATTCTCTTTGGTTATGCAAATTTTTCAGTTTAGGTTACGCTTCAATTCAAAAGCTTTCAAAATGTACAAATTCAATTCCTACTCTGTTAATAGTAGCTATGTTGACTTTAAAACACATTAAAACACTTCCAACTCCAAATAATTCATTGCAAATATTCTAAAACATATGATAAAATACCGGTTTGAATAAATATGCGTACTACTTATTTATATATTAATGAATCCAACGTAAACGTTATAACTTACTGCATTATTTAAGAGCAGTATTTAAAGTATATCCGACTATTAATCAAATTTTAGCACGGTTAATATTAATTAATATTACAGTTCACTGCTAGTTTCGTTCTGGTATGACTTTAATAAGTGTTAAAAGTTCATTGATTAGATCTTATTTTAGCTAACAAAGCCGTAGTATAATTTAATCTTGAAAGTAAATTACTCTCTCTGATCATTATAATTATAGCCTTTACTCATATAAACTGGGTCTTACCTTAAATTCATTTAAAAAATTACCTAAAAACAAGGTTTAATACCAAATTTTCGGAAGGAACGTCTAAACCATTAATTAAAAAAGATAAATTAAACTTACCAATATCAAACGATAAAACATAAGTACAAAAAGATATAGAAAAAGCAATTCAATTTATTTCAGTTCACAGTTTTAGTTTATGCCTAATATTCAAGGAAACTATTCTTTTTTTATAATCTGTGTTCTAAACTATTATTTTAGAATTAATCTTCGTTTTATCATAAATGTGAGGTTGAAATTTTTTTAAATGTACTAATGCAATATTCTTCTTATGAATACGAGAGAAATGAAACGTATTTAAAATTTGAATCGTATAATGTATGTATAAGATGAATTATAAAATATACTTAATATATTGTCACATAATATTTTATAGAAGTAATTAATCATCAAGCTGACCAACAATTCTCGATTGAAAAAGAAAACTGATATTATTGTTACGAATTTACGCCATTGAACTATGACTTCCGAGAAAATTATTTCCGATATGAACTAAATAGTTATTTCGTTTGCTAGTTATATTCTAACAACAAAGTTATAAAATAGATAATCATAAAATTGTATTTTCAGAGTACTGGAGTTTTATTCAAGACAAGTAATATTATACAAGAGTCTTCATTATGGCAGGCTATGTAAACAGGGGAAGATTAAAATAATGGAGGAACTGAAAAAACTACATCAGAAATTTTAAATTTAGTGTTATAATTTTAAGTAATAAGTAACTTTGGGATAGTCGCTTAGTTATTAAGCTTTTAGTTGTAGTTTTTAAATATGAAGGGACTCCATTATGTATTATTCTTTTAGGAAAACTTAAGTAAAAATTTATGCTTTTTAAGTATCTCAGCTAGTATTAGAACTATTTCTGGAGCCTGGATCGCATTTGAAATTATAATTAGTTTAAGATGATTTTTCTTTTGGACATTCAATAATGCATTAAAAAATATCATACTTAAGTTAAACTTGTAATTTTACTCGTTTTAGTAAACATACAGTTTTTAATTATGCACTATGTACAAAGAGTTTAGAGATGTTTAAACATGTATTTTACTGAAGTAAAAAATAGTAAGAGAGTGTATGATAATATTTTTGGAAAATTAAGATGTGTTTACAAGATATGTAGTAAGTATAACATTGTAGTGAAAATGGTACTGACCAAATTATAGAAACTAATACAAACGATAATAAGGAAAGTGTATAGGTATTTAATAATTTAATATTTAGAAGTCAGTTATCACTGTCACATATGAAATGGCATAAACTATTTCAAAAATATTCATTAAATGGACAGAAGATATTAAACTTTTTATGTTAAGGAATTGTGTATCTAATTTTTTCTTAATATTAAAATAACAATTTAATAATTAGCTAAGCTACTTATTCAAGATATATTTTCCATAAGAACTAGTTACTTCTGTCGGTTAGTCCCGCGACTGCCTTTCCATTTTTTTCTCATTGCTCAGTCTAAGTGGACTTCCTTCATACTGATAATTATGATGAATGATTTTATTTCCAATTATTGCACACTTTTATAATATAGTACAACTTGTTTGGAAATTTACTGTAAGTTTTACAAGTAATGTGACAAGATTAAAGAAATTAGTATTTAAAAGAAGAAATTAAAAAGAATGAGTTTAACATTAACGGAAATACCATAAACTTATATCCCGCCTTCTGCAGTAACTGTATGTTAAAAAATAAAATATAATCAGGAAAATGTAGTACATTATAACTAAGTATAGATACTACTGTAAACTAATATATAACAGTATGGCAATAATACACAATATTACAATAAAAAAATATGGCGGTTAAAATTATCATGAAAGAACATAAAACATAAACTTAACATCCTGCATGAACAAAAGTCATGTAACAGCAATTTTACATTACATTTTCGAAGTAGCGAATACTGTTATTTATTTCAGTCTGCAGTTCATCGTAAAATTTAGGTACCAAGTAGTTAAAATAATGACGAAATGTTAAATTACTTATTTGGGAAGCCGAAAGTTTTTATTAAGATCTTATCGCGTATTATAATACAAGTTATCGTTTCCCGTGTTTCCATTTATAAAAGAGCCTTAGTATGTTAAAATAAAAGGATAGTGAATTAATAAAATACGCATTTCTTCAAAAAGGGAGAAAGAGCTCTCTTTTTTTGGTTTGTTTAAAATTATGCGTAAATAATAGTTTTTTGATGATCTCAATTTTTATATCAAATAATTGTATGAACCACCCCAACACACCTTTCTGTGCTGCAGCCTAGAGTTTATTCGTAAAAAGTAGAGTGTTTTCAAGAGGCTACTGTTAGATAAAGTTTTTAGAAAGCAAAAAGTTTCTTATTGCAAACCTCACGTTAATTTGCATATACGTAATGTGTATTTAAAAAAGGTAAATCTCTCGTCTAATGTTATTCCCAAATATTTAATGTTGTTTACTTTTTATAAAGATTGACCAATAAAATATTTTAAATAAAAAATTTTGAATTCAATTTTGGAGGAAAAGGTATACCATAACCATTCAATAAAAAAGCAATGTATTTAGTTTTGTCTACATTGACTTGAATTCTATTTACAAAGTACAAATCATTATGAGAATAAAAAGAGCTACATCATCAGCACAAGAGCTGATACTCCCATAAAAGTTAAGAGCAAGTAAATCATTCACGAAGATTGGAAATAATATTTTATCTAGCCTTAAGGTACATGAAATTCAAATATTGTTTGTGAAGTATAAAAATTACTTATCTTTAATTGTTGTTTTCTGTCCACAAGGAAACTCTTAAACCATTTAAAGCAAATCCTCTTATTCTAACACCTTTTAATTTTATAATTAAAATGACGTGATCAAATAGATAAAATCAAAAGCCTTCTTGAAATTAACAGAGTCCTTCTATTTTAAATGTACAATTTATGACCAGTTTATTTACTTTTTGTTAACCCATATTGGTAAGAACTACTCGTATAAAAGTTCAGTTTTATCAGGTAGTTTTGTAATATAATTATCATAAATTTTTTCAAATATTTTAGAGAATACTGACACGAGACTAATTGGTCTGAGTGAATCTAATTCAATAGAATTACTGCTTTTCAAAATTGGCTCTACAGAACTTAATTTTAAGCACTCAGGAAAAATGGCCTTACCAGAACTTTTATTAACAATGTATACTAATACTTCTGATATATCGATATAATAGATTTCAATAAATCTAAATTAATATTATCACAGCCATTAGATTTTTTGTTTAGTTTTTAAACCTTTACAAATATTCTTGTCTTCATCCTCAATTGTCGTATTACAAAGAAAGGCTGTAGATAAGTACTTAAAGCAGTTCGCAGTTCGCAGTACGCAGTAAGTAATGCACAAGGACTATCAGATTCTACACAGATAAGGTAGCTGTGTATCTCGTTAGCGACTTCATTCGGTTCAGTGGTAACTGTTCCGTCTGCTAGTTCAATTTTATCGACGTGTTTACTTCAATTCGCACCGGTTCAGCTATTCATCATTTTTCATTGATTAGATGAACCTCCTTCACAACTCATTAATTTACGTGATAAAAACTAATTTGTATTGATTTTTAAATCAATACAAAAGTTTATAAAATACCTGAAAAATGTATGAACATAAGGTCTTCATTTTAAAATTTTATATAATTTTCTGCGTTTTTATAATTTATTAATATTTGTTGTTGTCCATTGGCTCAATAACTTGGATTTTAGAAATTTATAACTTCTAGTAACGGTTTTTAAAATGTTATGTATACGCTTACTTTGAATATTGTAAAAAATATCATATGATATATTTAGATAGCTTTCCAAATATACATTTTCCCAAATAGCTATCTTTACATTGACTCTAATTAAATTAAAATGAACAAAACTCTTTTCTAACACCCTGGGACTACAGAATTTATTATATCATAAGAATTAATATTAGTTTTAAGTTAAGGCCTAAAATACAATTATATCGGATAACACCAGAATTAAAAACAGAACATTACAAACAATTTGCAAATCTAATTCTTACGAAAATATGATCAATACATGTTTGTGATCAATTACGTACTCTAGTGGGGGAATGCACTGATGAAAAACAAAATCGTTATTATTTATTAGGCTATGGGAACAATTTGAAATGAAATTTGATTATATCTCCTATATACACACAATTATTATTGCTCAACTTATGAAGTTCATTAGATACTTCACGAAGGATGGTTTGTAAATAGTAATTCTTCCTGACTACAAGTTGATTGGTCAGAATTAATAATACTAGTTTAAAGAGTTTGGATAGTAATGTTTCATATTAGAAATTGTAATTTTGAATTTTGACTAATGATGCTTTTTTAATATTGATGGCTCCAGAGCAGTTGTGGTTTGTAAATAGTTATATGTGTTCAGTAATATTCTGGAGACTATATGAAAAAAAAAAAACAGTTTGTAAGAATATTTTACTGAGGTTAATATTTAACAATAGGGCGTCGGCCGACGTCATATTTAACTGAATCGTATTACAAACAATATTATGATCAACATAACACAATACCCCACCTGCCCAGTAAATATTACTACAAGTAGTAAAAAAGGAATATATCCAGGGATATTATACAAACACAACTCTCTCCATTGTGACTCAATGTTGGTTTAATATGAATCTATCTAATCTGTTTGATATTTAAGTTAATCTTATCGTTGTTAGTTAATTTTTCAGAATTGGCAACCAAATCGACCTAATTTTAACTAATGGTTGCTGATTGTTTTGTCGGCCAAAGTACATAAATTTTCTTCTGTCCAACAATAATGTGCAATTTTTACTTTTCTGTTCCCTCTTTTCTTGTGTTTTCTTCGCTTCTTTTATAAATAACTTTTTTGTTCACCAATATATTCTCTATTAGAAACAAAATTTTTTGCTCTAAACACAGTTTTTGGATAATGTGCTATCTTAGTTTTGTTTTCACGAGGCTTTATCTAAGAATATTTTGTACTTTTCAGTTTTCATTTTGTACTTTCAGGTCATTTACAATAACGTTTATTCTTATACGGGTTTTTCATCTATCGTGTAATATGTCCAAAGAGTTAGCGCACAAAGTTTTAAGTATTATATAACATTCCGGGAATAATATTGTAAACAAGATAAATAATGTAGTTTGAGTAGATTCCGACTTGCTACAAAGGCAATACTATATATTGCCTTGTACTTTCACATAGCTTGGATGAGTTTGTTGGCCAATTTTAACTAATAACGCATTCAGAGATGACGGTCATTGGTATTCCATAAAATATTTCCACTCGACTGATTTCCAACATAGGTTCAAAACAAGAAATTTTAAAATATATTAGGTAATTATAAACAACTTTATATTTTATTTTCTATCTCTTAAGATTAGAAGATAACGGCCATTCAAAGTTTGGAAAAGGAATTTTTTTATGTAATTTATTATAGATTATAGTGCAAAATACAAAAGTTTTTTTTTACAATTTTAGGTCAGTCAAGATTTCTAGATAGCGAGAATACTAGGTTTTTAAGTAATATACTACACATTTCAGGAATAATTTTGAACACGATAATTACCATAGACCTGAATGTATGGTAATTATCTGAATCTAGTACAATAGATTCAGACTAAATGTGGTACAAAAACAGTTTTTTACACATTTACACATAGCTTGGTTGAGCTCGTTAGGTCTTGATAAATTAAACGTTTCAATATGGTAGTCATTCGCATTTGGGCAACATTGTTATCTTGGCTCTTTCATAGCATTGACTTAAACTAACCATTTTCTCTAAAGCCCCTAGTAATTTAAAACAAATTTATACTTACTTATTTTTCGATTACTCTTATGGATTCAAGATGGTGGTCGTTTAAAGTTAAAGAATTATACAGGGTGATTCATGAAGTTCTCCCCCCCACTTCTACAGCACATTGTACTAGTAAAAATAATGAAAAAATATTATATAAACATAGGTCCGAAAACGCTTCGTTAGTGAGTTACAGCTAGCGAAAGATTTCGCCTGAAATTCCTGGGTAAAGAGTAAAAATAAAGCCATACTGAACTTTTGGAAAGGTTAATAAGTAAGAAATATCGTGGATTCTTATGTATTTTTACCTGATAAAGCTAATAAAATAGGTTTCCAGAACTGTACTTGTAGTAGTTTTTGAGGGATTCAGGGTTAAATGCAAAAAATTGGGGCACGAAACAATGTTTTTTAAGTTTGATGTACAATAACTTTGTTAAATTGGTAATAAATACATAAAATCAACAAACATTAATTGTAGAAAAATTTAATTCTGAGAAAATTGATATAATCAAAGTTCTAAAATAAAACAGAAATAAGTACAGAACAAAATCGTTTTTATTCAGGTATAATACATTACTAGTTTTAAGCAAAATTAATCAGGTTGGGCAAACTGTACGCACCCACCTTTTTATAATAGATGTTCGAAAATGAGGCCATCATTATCAATAAATTTTTTGCCAGCACGTTTGTGTATTGCTTTTTGTTGCGTTTCTTAATTTTTCAGGACTTCCCTGTATCTGCACAGCCGAAATCCATAATACGGGCAATTAATTCATCACGAGAATTCACTTTTGTCTTGTATACAATGTCTTTCATCCATCCCCAGATGCAATAAATCCAATAGAGAGATAGATCTGGTGATCTTGGTGGCCAAGGGTGGAGGCCCTCCACGACCAATCCAGTGTCCAGGAAATTGATGATTTAAGTAACCAGAAACGGCACGTGAAAAAGTGGGGAGGTGGCTCCGTCATGCTGGAAGTACAAATTTTGTCTGAGATGTAAAGGAACATTCTCTAAACAGCTGCGGCAACTTATCTTGAAGGAAATGCAAATAGAAACTCAGCATTTAGGCGTCCAGGTAATATGAAAAGGTCCAATCAGCCGATTGTGTAAAAGGCCACACCAGATATTGACGCTAAATCGGTTGTTGAAAGTTCTGTTCCACTACCTCATGTGGATTTTCTTCTGCCAATGAGTGTTCATCGTGCAAGTTATTGACACCATCCCGAGTGAATTGTGCCTCATCCGTAAACAAAATACACTTGTAGAGTTGATTATTAATATTCAATAAAGTTGCAAAACTCCAAGCGAAGCGGACCATCCCCTAGCTGTAGATGTTGAACCTTTTGTTTATGAAACGGATAAAATTTGTTTCGATTAAGTGACCTCCACACCGTTTGACTGCGAAACTCCTATCCGCCTAGAAATACGTCGTGTACTTACACCTGGACTGCGATGAACAGCATTAATAACAATTATCATCATCAAGTTGGACAGCTCGTTCATAATTGGTTCTAGTAACTTGGTAGTGATCCTGTTTCCCGAAGAGTACGAAAAGTTTCCTGAAATTGTTTTGGTATCTGGAATCCTCCTATTAGGGTAACGTAGTTCATATTCTTCTACAGCAGCTCTAGCATTACCATTACAGTAACCCAAAATAAAAACCATATCAGCGTATTCCTCTGATTGTAAATAAGTAAGGCATTTTTTCGCTGAATAAACAATCGAATTATAACTCACAGAAAAAATTGCATTTAATAACACGATTTCACAGAACCCGATCTCCTGCTGTAGCTTGCAAAAACACCCACTAATACACAGTTCTAACGTAAACAGTACAGAATACCATTGTTTGATCAGCTGTTATTTGTTGCGTTACCAACTTAGAAATTAATAAAACAAAAAACTGCATTTCGATGAATAGTAAACAATAATGGGAAAATGTTTGCTTCATTTATTTGTGAACATTTGATGTAAATCTTTATTAAAAAAAAAAAAATAAAATACAACGTAATAAAACATGATATTTTTATTTACAAACAAATTTATGTAACAGTTAGTCTTGTTTTCTCAATTTATCTCATCATTAAGGAACAAACATTTTGTTTTTGTTTTATTTTAACTAAATACCGTACGGTATTTCTTTACAGCTAGTAGTGTATTATACTGAATAAAATCGTTTGTTGATTTTATGTATTTATAACCAATTTAACAAAGTTATTGTACATCAAACTTAAAAAAACATTGTTTCGTGCCCCAATTTTTTGCATTTAACCCTGAATCCCTCAAAAACTACTACAGGTACAGTTCTGGAACCTATTTTATTAGCTTTATCAGGTAAAAATACATAAGAAATCCACGATATTTCTTAACTTATTAACCTTTCCAAAAGTTCAGTATGGCTTTATTTTACTCTTTACCCAGGAATTCAGGCGAAATCTTTCGCTAGCTGTAACTCGCTAACGAAGCGTTTTCAGACCTATGTTTATATAACATTTTTTCATTATTTTTACTAGTAAAATGTGCTGTAGAAGATGGGGGAGAATTTCATGAATCACCCTGTATAATTGAACCGTTATAAGTGAATAAGCTTACAAACATAATTTTGGGTTAATTATTTGTAACCAATTAAAGTCTATGATCAGTAGAAAGAAATTATAACCTATGATTTCTAACATTTTTTGTCTGTGTTTAAGGTTTCAAGGATTATGGATTTTAATAAAATTATTTTGACATAGTAGTACAATCGATTATATTATACCCATGCCAAAATTGAAGAGTTATGGGGTCCCCACCTTTGCAAACATCATGAATTTCAACGAATAAATAAAAAAAATAATTAGCCAAATAGGTCAAGGAAGCCCGATTTCTGAGATATAGAGCTTAGGCAACACATTTTAAGGCAGTTTCTATTTATTTATTTAATTATGATTTATTCATGTCTTTGGCTTAAAAGCTAATTAGTTTAGAGATCTGTTTTCATGCGTCACCCCCCCCCCCCCCCACCCCCCCCCCCCCCCACCCCCCCCCCCCCCCACCCCCCCCCCCCCCCACCCCCCCCCCCCCCCACCCCCCCCCCCCCCCACAAAATATGCAAACCCGTAGCATGCGCTTACTTTTTCCGTTACTCTATTCAACCACTACCAGCGCAATAAGGTTTATTATCTTATCCCTTCGACCAAGAAGTCTGCTTCCAACAGTAACAACTAATTTTTGAGGTCAGATGCAGTTGTCAAGTACTTCCCTTGATGTCCATATCTGAGTTTCTCCTGTATATCCACACAATATTCAATAGGGAAATTGTAACTTAGAATTTTAAGAATCTCAACATAATTAAAACTAGGAGCCAAAATCAACATTTTCAATTACTGACCAAACGTTCTTGTGTTTTCAGAGGATAATATTATTTATTCATGTTACTTATTCTCTATTGAGGCGCATCTCCAGATTTTTCCACTTTTGTAAAAATTTTTCTAAAATTTATAGAAAATCATCCCTCACATTTGTTTTCGCCTCATTTTCTACATTGAACGAAGGGTTAGTTTCAAACTGAGATGGCTCTTCTTAAAGGTCATGTGCTTGCTGTACAGTCATTGTGCACTCGAATGGTTGAAGGCAATCGTAATATTATTATGAGTGGCTAACTAGTAAAAATATAAATATTTACATCACTTTTTTATATTTAGCTTATGAGCGGTTTACAGTATGCGTTTATACAAATTTGTAGATGTTCTGATGTCTGATGTGTAATGTTAATATGTAGATAATTCAAGAAAAAAGGTTAAGAAATGTTCAATATTTAACTAAGTTAATATTAAACTAAATATAAAAAATAAATATTAAGTAAAAACTATATTCAGTACTTACAAATTTTCATCATGACGACCCTCTGAAAATAAATAATAAGATTGTCGTGTCAAAAAATTAAATTGTAGTGAATACTCTAACAACTTGACTGTTATTAGACTACTTTACTTGCTTTGCACATAGATTTAATATATAATATTTATTTGTGGAGTTGCCTGAAGATTAAACCTTTGGTTTCGAAAGGCCTCGTCCAAAAAAATAAACAATTTGGAAAAAGTAGTGTTTTTATTAAAATTTAATAATATATATATATATATATATATATATATATATATATATATATATATATATATATATAAATTTTAATAAAAACACTACTTTTTCCAAATTGTTTATTTTTTGGACGAGGCCTTTCGAAACCATAGGTTTCATCTTCAGGCAACTCCACAAATAAATATTTACACATTGTTTGTTATAATTAATATTAAAATAACATATGGTGTAAAAATGTAAATACAAATATTTAGGAAATATTTCGGCCAGTATGAAAAATTAGATTTGACTAAAGTTTAATTTTTGAATAAATTGAGAAGAAAGAAGATTGGAATTTTCAATAGGGCCCTCTTCATTGTTCATGAGTTTTTCTTTATTTTTGTTTATGTACAGTGTTTCCCAAGCATTCAAGTTCATTGGTTTTGTTATTTCTTTTATTAATTTTAGATTTGTAATTGATGTTCTGTTTCCTGATTCAATGCAGTGCTTGGCTACAGCAGATTTGTCAACTCTTCCATATTTTGTGTGTGATAAATGCTCTTTTAAATCGTGTTTTTATTGTTCTTTTTGTTTGTCCAATAAAAATTTTGTCACAGTCATCGCACCCAATTTCATAAATTCCCGATTTACTATCATTTGAAATTTTGACCTTAGGGTTTCCTAAAATTTGGGATAATTTGTTGCTTGTTCTGTGAGTAACAGTTTTATTTGTATGCTTTTTAAAAGTTTTGCATATTTGGTTTGAAAAAGTTTGCTATATGTTGTGCAAATAAATTCATGTTTTTTGTGTCTTGAGGTGGTCTTAATGTTTGATTACAAACTACTGTAATTAATTATTAATCTATTTATTCAGAACATTATTATTTATAATATATTAATGATGGTAATTAATTATTTATAATTCATAATCAATAATATTTTAATTAAAAAAAAAACTGTTATGAAATGTATAAATAATTATTTATTTATTATTAAATAATTAATTGCTAGTTGGTAAATTATTGATTAAACTTCCTGTACAATGTCTGGAAGTTAATGCTACTTCGAACCAGGAACTAACAATTATGTATATCGAAGTCACATATTGTGCTCACACATGTTCTTGTTTATTGGTATATATTATATATATATCTTGATATATATTATATATATCTTGTATATATATATATATACATATATATACATATATATATATATATATATATACAAGATATATATAATATATATATAATAATATATAATATATATATATATATATATATAATATATATATATATATATATATTGTGTCTAATGGATACGTTATATTTACTAGGAAAATTTGTAATAATAATTAATAAGATTATAATTTATTATTTACAATTAGAGTGTTTAAAGAAGTACCTACTAACAATATTACTTACCATAGTCGAGGTATATTTACTCTGGCATACACTGAAAACAAGCAAAGAAGTATGTAATCAAATTTTGCAGTTTGTTTATAAAGTAACACAAACAATTCCAAGTCAATTTAAAATGTTGAGAAATATACCAATGGCGTAAGTTTGTAACAGACGCTGAGTCAGGCAACTGTGTTTGTTATTCCACCTCAGTGGTTTCATTGTACGTACCGTGCCCGGAATGTTCCCTGGGAGATACTTGCCTCGTTGTCGGCATTCCCTAAACTGTCACAACTCAGGTTGCACTGTTCTTCCATATTTATTGTAAACTCCAGTATATAGTCTAAACAGTCTTACATTTTTATAGTGTACGTTGAGGACATGAAAACTGTCATAAAAGTAATAATATTTTAATAATTATTCGGTTTCTCGTATACCTCAGTACAAACCAGGGAACATTTTTAAAAAATTCCATTTATACTATTAATTTATATACGAGGAAAGAGTTCAATATTCAATAAAACATACCTCATAATTATAAGAATGAAATACTGTAGAAATAATTGCAGTAAATATTGATTATATTTTCAATATTAGGTTATGTTTTTGTTGATACGATTGAAATAAATACCCAAAGATAGTGTTAGCAGTAACACCTGATGATATACCAATAATAATGTATTTCTTTTTATCCCACCATAAATTTAGCTACTTTATGTTATATAGTTGCCACTGTTGCATCATATTCTCAAAACTGTAATGAGATAGGCAAGGCAGAGCTGCCTCTACATTACTATTACTGGTTTGAGGAATGTAAAATAATATATATTTGTTGTCACAGTTCATAATTTCCTTCTAGGTATAAGGCTGACGAGTTAGAGTTCCAAGGAGTGTTGGTACATTACTTATCTCGACATAGGAATTGAATAAGCATTTGAGGGCATTTAGCCGATATAGTGGAAAAATCACGCAATTCAAGAAAAGGTGACGAATAGATTCATACTAAAGGTGCCCCAGTCGGTGTGCGTGACCACATCACTGTGGTCTCTCACAAACGTCTATATATCATTATTAATGTTAGTGCACAATTAAATACCACTTGAGCTTCATAAGTAAAATAATTGATGGCACATTAAATGTGATTAGAAACTGATGATAAACGTATTTCGCTGAAAGTAAGATTTTTCGTGGGTGATTCTCTCAGCCCAAGTCTTCGCACTGTAGGACTTGTGAAAATTATAGAGTTAATCGAAATGGCTCTAACCATAGATAACGCGTGAGATGTAAAATTTGAAGTTGCATTTCCTAAGCAGCAATACGTTTCTCGTGTCAGGAGGGCTGTACTTAAACAAACGACTGACCAACGAGCAACGAGTTAATTTCAGTTAATGTCATGCACTTGGGGAGGGAGCTGCGCTTGTTTTAGCGGATATTTGAAAGGTCAAATACTCAGCCAATTTTACAATATTCAAACCACTCGGGGCAGAAACTCTACTAATAATAACTTACAAGCAGATGTTCATCTCTTTTTAAGTTATATAGTGTCCTTAATGATCATTAAAGAAGGATGTTTGTGCCGCTTTTGAATCAGCACCACACATCACTGTAGCTATATATTGCATACAACGTGATTAAGTCTAAAACGTTTTGCTTTCGGGGCAACCTTGCTTTAAGGGAACAAACTGCTATGAACTCTTGACAACAAACAAAAATGGAGATTAAATTTTCCTTTTTATCTTTGATCCTAGAAATCCTAAAATAATAAACGAACTTGTAATTTTTAACTGAGATTTCAAATAAAACAGGTCTTACCAATATTCGGCTTTTGTAAACTCAGTGAACAACTTAGAATTTTAGAAAATAATATCTTGTGTAGAAACTTTGTGTAGTTACTAAAACATAAGTTCAAGAAGTTAATTCGTTAAATTTCAATCAGCTACTCTTGTTCCACAGTCAAAAAAATTGAATGAAATCCACTATAATTACGTCTGCGTTAAGAAAATAAGGTTACTAATGATGAAAATACCGTTTTGCAACGAAATTTCTGAGAAAACATTTTTACAAAAAGATTCATATATTATGTTTTGCTCAATGCTTATTAATTTAATGCTTATTTGTCTGCTGATTCCATTGATACTACTTACTGGAAGGCGGCATTTCCAACATGAGAGATGAAATGAAATTGTAGCTACCAGCGTGACTATATGTCAAGTACTGAAGTAGCTATGAGTTATGACCATAAATACGAACCGATGATTTCAGTTAATCATATGATGAGGTAAATATAATAAGCCAAGATTTAAGACAGTATTTAAATCGTAACAATCAAATTAACATTTCTATTACTAAAAAATAGTTTTTGTACACTACCTCAATATACAACAATTAGGTGTGGTTTCTAACCACAGGAAGGTTATATTCGCGGCCAATGTCACAGCTGTATATTTTAATAAACTGTGAAGTTTAATGTAGTATTAAAATAGCTCATGAAACCAAGTATCCTCCTTATATGGATATTAAACTATGGAGATTCTAGTAGCACCGGAAATTAAATTGGTTTCAAAACACTCTTGCCTAAAATTATTTCAAAATTCGACTTCAAATTGTATGTATATATCAGAATAACACCACCAATATGGGTGGAATTTACGTTAGTCAATCTTTTACTAAATTATTTTATTTAAATATTACAATAAGTACATAGGTTAATAATATTTTAATCTAGTTATTTTTCAAACATCCATCCATTATAAAATAAAACATTTTTTAATGATTAGAATTGTTATTTCTCTGCAGTATTTATACCTATGCATATGCGTTATAAATTTCAATAAATGAAACTTTTAGTTATCTTTATTTATTTATTTTCTTTATCTTATACGCTATTTTGGATATTATTCTGAAATGTTATCAAATCAAATGAGTTTTTAGTTTCATTTTTTAAAGGTTCAGAGATTTTTCTCGTAAGCTGTCAGCCATGTTTTTACTATTCAGTTCTCTGTTTATCATGTCCATTTTTGTTGAAAATTCCCCAGAGTTTGAATTTATGATCTATGATATTTGATAGCCGAGACTAAATCCGCAAGTCTATGGAGGACTGTTTGGGTTCTATTCCATATTATTATAGCGACTTTACGTGTCATTCTTGTACACAGAATTTTCATCACCGATATCTGACATAGAACATAACATTAACAACTATGTACGAACAAACATTTATAACTGGAATATGTACAATGTATCGCTAGTAATACACTAGATTATCTGTAATACACGTATACATAAGGAATCTTAGCTTTAAGAAATTAATTTCTGTTCCATAACTGTTTTATGTAGTAGTTAGTACGAGTATATGATGTTCATCACAAGTATAATATGACTCACGACAACATCACGGCGCCGTCAGAGAACACGTTGTATAAGCATAACCTCTGGTATAACAATTTCAATTGATTGAAATGTTCTTAATAGTTAAAATTAGAAGATCATCTAAACAAGGTGACAGACATGTCTCTCTAATATAAAGAACAAGGCTATAAAAATTAACCTAATTTCACAGGCTGCGATCACTGTATTAGCATATTTACACTATTATATACCTGAACCAATTCAATGTGTCAACTAAATTTTTATAAACCAAAACCACATATTACTATTGTGTTATTTTATATTACTGTACCATAATCGAATATACCGTATTTTTTTTAAACCGTTCAAATATAGTGTGATTGATGGAAGGCATACTCTGTCACTTGTTTGAAAAATAGCTTCCAAGTATTATTTATTTATTTCATTTATTAAATACAACTACTCTATAAAGTAGTTTGTATAGTTGTATATCCGGTAAAAAAATATATATATATTTTGCTACATGTAAATATAAACAAAAATAATTGAGATACACGTAGTTTTTTTTCTAAATTTTTCTTATGTTCCCACGAGTAATTATCTTGTAGCGAGTAGTAGGTTGTGTTTAAATAGAAATATTAAATCTAGAGAGGTGGCAGATTTCTGTTTAAGAGCCTAATTAGTATACGGCAGTGAAAGCACGGTGCACTAATGGTAGGTAGTCCTGCATTAGTAACTTCACCCACGCGTTACACATGTAGCATTGAAGAGCTTTATTATGTCCCCACTTCTTTAATTAGAAAAACATTAAAAAAGAAATGTATTTTATTGAGCCTTGACATTTGAAATTTAGTTCTGGATATTAAATGAAAACAGTGTGATAGACTAATGAAATGTTGTGGATTGTATACTTTTGATTTATAACTTAATGTTATTTTTGTGTTAATAATAAATATTTATAGTTATAATATTCTCCTTATGAAAAGAAGGGGGTATGGTGCTTCAGAAGATTTTAAAATTATTGTGTACATTAATTATTTTCTGCCATTATCTCAGTTAGTCTTAGATAAGTACAGTTGAGTAAGAGATAGTAGGGTAATTTCTCAGTACTCGTTTTTTACAATGTTTCCAAATATAAAAATTCTTTTGATTAACGTTTTTAGTCTGATAGTTATTAATCACCTAATTGTCACTAAAGTTTTAGATATCGAATATTGAATCAAGCGCTTTTCATTGCTGTTGGCTAAATTCCAGTAAGTAAAGTAATTTGATTATAAGCGTGATGGCAACTATTCTCTTGTTAGGTGAAATTAATCAATTACTGCGGATTAAAATTAATACGGATTATTGATACACTTGAAGATGTACCAATGGTTGCCATACGTTATCCATGAAACATTTATTATTTTATTTCGATACATGGATACGCTATAACGACTGAACGTTTATCTATATTTTATGATATCTCATCGTGATTAAACATGATAGTCACTAGCATCCAAACAAGCAGTTCTTATGTCGCCCTTTTCAGCAAAATAGTTGCTTTCTGTGGGGTTAAATGACGTTGATTAAACATTTATTTACGTGTCTGTTGTAGTATTTAGGGTACGTTTTAAGGGTTTAAAACTAATACTAATATGATATTTGAAGAACTTTGTAATGTTTTAACCCTTAGATGATACATTTAGATCACCACCAAAGCAATAACGTTTGATGATAGATTTATTTATCAGGGTCAATTTAACTATTGATTTAAAGAAAACACCAGCTTGCGTGCTTATACAGTGCACATTAGGTATTGGCCCTGGGGTATATGGTTTCAGTAACTGCACTATGATCTTGACAAAGTGGCATTGGCAAGGAAAATAAACCTTTATATTAGCAAACATCCTTAAATTATTCGTAGACCAGAATATCGCAAACTTTAGTAATAAAAAAAATGGAGAAGGTAATATAGTTGCTGTTTCCAACGGAGAGCCTTTCTCTGATCACTTCTACATAATCTTTCTTTTGAGTTGTTCTTAAAACAGAAATAATCATTTTTAAAATCCATGTCAAACAATTGGCTCAAATACAACTAAGATTTTATGGTAGGCCTATTTATCCATGCACAATTTTGATGGTATTGATTATACGGAATGATTTCTTAAAAATACACTATTTGGCTATCATATGTATCCCATCCACTGAAGGCTGAATACAAAGAAATTGTATAACAGACCATGCAGTTAAGCCTCAAAAAAGAGTTTTAGTCAGTTGGTAACCAAGGTAAAACAAGTAGACTTTTGTCTGAGTACTATTTACCTCTGAAAGACTACCTCACTTTCACTAGATCAAACAAGTGTACTGCGTGGCTTTCCTTCCTTATTTTACTTTACTTCTAGTTTCTTGCAACTAAACAGCCATGTCACAAAATTACGGAACAGATTCTTTCAGTACGTCTATCATCACTTTAAAAACCTACTAAAAATGCACTTGAGTGACATAGGAATGATGGGTACTCTCCTCTGTGTTATTTTGTTGTCTGTTTCCTCAATAGCACTTGAACAATCAATCGCAGGCCTTTGGATTTAGGCATTCTCTTATCTTTTATACTTGAATACCTGTAAGACAAGTAGACCAATGTGAGACTGCTTTCCAACAAGTGGTGGTTAGGATCTAGGATTCTTACGAAATATGTTCACAATCGGTGTTTTTATAGACAATGCGAAAGTCTTACAATTCGTAAATATATAACAACTGTCCAAAAAAAGTTAACTTGTATCGGCTACTCACAGTAATAGTTTTTGGGGAACAGGTTTGAATCGTACATTTGTTTCACCGTTAGTATGACTCACATCTATATCATATTTGAAATACGCGTCTACTATTTGTAATTAGGTACCACAATATCAATGTATTAGATTTTAACGTGGTTTTAGACGCTAGAACATAAATTATTGATCTTGATTTGAAATGATTCTCAATACAATGTAGTTATTGGAATGTATAGGGTAACGTAAAGGATTGTGTAGTTGTTTGTAATCTTACTTAGTATAAAATAAACACACGTTAATTTGTACATTTCGTAAACATTAAAAAATTGTATGATTGAATTCTTATTGTAACACAATCATTTTTTAATCTGGGTTCAAAACTAGAGCTTCATCTCGTCTAATCAAGTTTAAATATGTGCTGTATTTGAACAAATAGAATATTGCAGAAGAATACAAAGTATTTTAATATAGCAGATTTATAATTAGCTATACAACAAAAGAGTTTTATTTTATTAGTCAAGCCTGTCACTATTAAGAACATTGGTACATATAGAATTAGTTAACAAACAAAAGGTATTAACAAACAACGAGTTGACTGTGGTGAATGCTTTATATGAGTAGACGAGCTTCGTATAACTTAGCGGAAGTTCTACTAGAAACTGTATTGGTCAGTAACTTATACTTATAAAACTTGCTACTCCAGTTTGACTCATTTGAAGAATCGTTTAAACATTGAATATTCCCATTAAAATTGTATATAATATATATATATATATATATATATATATATATATATATATATATAGTTTTGTAAAAATGTGTTAAAAATCGATGTATTACTAAGGAATTATTTATAAAAAACTACTGCATAACAAAACATTAATATAATATTGTGCTTAAACATATCATAATCAAGAAATGATTAATAACCTGTACTCAGGTTCCATTTATACCGGAAAATGCATTTGTAGTTAGCAAAAAGCGAGATGACATGTATTGCTGCTATTTATATGACACCATGTACTGCAATAGAATCAATTGTGACAACAAACCAACCAGAACGGACACCACATCTGGATATTTAGTTTCATATTTAGATCTTTGAAGTATATTTGTTTAAACGATATTTGCTGGTTTATTAAGAATTGGAAGTATGATAATTGTGAATATTCCAAATAAATACTTGCACCGACCACTAAGTATATAGAAATTACGCTATATAGATGGCACTAAAACTGATGTCTTAAGGATTATTTTACCAAATACTTATTCACAAAACTATGTTGTGGTAAGTAACACAGATTTTCAAATTAAAAATAGATATAAAAATCTGAATATTTTAATCAGGAATGAAAATAAGCAAAAAACCATAAGAACGTGTCTAAGTTTAATTCGTTAACCATAAGATCAGTGCTGCTTGCAATAGGTGGAGACAACTAAGGGAGGTCTACAGTTTAAAATGAAATACGATAGACGATTGCAGTAACAAAGGAAAAATGTTCATGTTTATACAATCTTTATCAGTTTTCTTTGACAACTTAGTTTTAGAATGTGCATAAAAACATCTTCATACAACATTTATAAGAAATTTATTTTTGTTAAGAACTAAAAGACATTAATTTATTAAATAATAGACATTGATTTAGTGATCAATTTTAAATGAAAAGTCATTCAAACGCTACTAAACTAATGTAGCACGAGAACGGTTTATTTTTAAATCTCTGTAAGTAGAAGAATAGGTTTAGAGGTAAGCAGTACATTGTGGAGAATGGAGAGTGCCGATAATACAAAAAGCACAGACTTTATAACGGTAAGTACTTCTACGTTCTCTTATCTCTTTCCCTACACCTGCTGAAGATGATGGTGATGGCACAAATACATCTTTACTATTGACAAAATATAGTAGCTGTATCGGTCTCAGAGTACTCACATAATGATGTATTTTGGAAATGAACATTGTTACAGGAATTTTAAAATGTAAAACATAATAACAGTACGTGTCCAGAAATTGTGTGCAGTATGTTTACCGCAGTTTAATTTCGATATTTATCTCTTACTAAGAATCAAAATCAAGAACAAATATTTATATATTTTTATGCAGACTTTACTAGCCTACACAAATGATGAATTTGCTGTTATACTTCTATAATGCGTCGTATATTCAAAAGAGAATGATAACATTTCAATAAACGGCCAAACTAAGAAGTGTTGGTATTGTTAGAAAGAAAATTACTTTCATTCAACAACGCACTAATCCACTAAATGGAACTTAATCTACCTAACTTTGTAATAAAAAGAACTGTTTTAAAACAGAATTGAATAGGTTTTTCACTGTATATATCCGAAGTCTCGAATTCAATCAATACATATAATATACATAGAAAAACCTTCAACTATTTAATCCGTTTTTTCTTCTGAGAATATTACTTAGTTATTAAGGACTCGACAGATATTTCATAAATCGTGTCGTTGTCTTTGTAACCGAACCGTTGTCTTCTATTCTACTTGTCCGTCTGTTGGATTGTACATGTAATAAATGTTGATATAGTATATGAAGACTTAAAACTTGGTACATAGATCCCTTTTGAACCCAGGTATGAACTGTACAAATTGTAGAGTCTAAGGTTAAAATTCAAGGTAAAAGTAACATTTATATTTTAGTAATATACATTTTATATCGATCTTATGAGCATCCATAGTGGTAACCTATGTATTTCAGGATAACAAAATTTAAACAAACAGTACATTATAATATTGTATAATGTAACAGATGTGGTGAAGCTGGTGTATTGGATCGGTTAGTAAGATTTTCGTTATGTTCTGTTGTGTCCTTAGATTCTTTGTTATATAGGCGTTTTAAAATTATGTAAACTAGATATTCATTTTTATTACGTAACTAATCCTTTGCTAAATGAACATCTTATTTACTGGTTTTATTTATATTACGAATTTTTTCAACACTTGATTAGTTTGACTTAGTTAGATTCTATTAAAATATCTCAATAGTAATAAAACAAAATATTTTACTACTTATTATATTTTTAACATTTGGTACAAAATTACGGAAAACACCAACTAACAGTATATTTAAAGAATTATATTACATTTCTTAAAAAACTATCTCAAATGCATATGAAACATAAAATGGACATTATTATTACTGAAAACTGAATTCAAAATTAAGTTACAAATGTTTGATTAAGTCTGAATATGAATTTTATCGATCATAGCTTTAATGATGTTTTTAAATTTTAGATTTTCAAATAAAGCTTGTTACGATTAGTAGTTTATAAGATGGAGACAAAAAAAGTTACACACGAAAGCTATGTCATTCCAAAATAACCCGTTTACAAAAAAATTGAAATAATTCCAAAAATTGGCTAATGTTATATAATTTATATTAAATGTGGCAAAGAGTCAAAATATACAGAATATCTGAAGTTCCTTTCACAAATAGTTATTTACAGAAGAACTTGAAATAGAACCAGCAAAATTGTTTTAATTTTAAAATTGTACTGATATTTATGAATTACAGTATTTTTTATTAAATTGTTCGATAAAAACTATTGGATGTAATTTTGTTAATAGTTATGGCAGTTTTTTACAACTTTTAGCCAATCTAACAGTAGTTTGAAATAAAAGTGATTGGACATAGGATCCTTAGAGTTGTATTTAAGGCAATTTGATCATGTTTTTAAAGCTACTATACCTCATATAAAGTCAGTGAATAACATTAATTTTAAGTATTTGTGTTTTACAATGACTTATGGCTGAGAATATCTTTAAAAGTATGATCGAGCTGAAATGGTTAAATAGTATTGATTCTTGTCAGTTCCAGTTAGTGAGATAGGTTTCGTTACTATCTCTTTGATGCGTCGTTGGGTATGTGAATGGTAACATATGAGGAAGGCATTTGAAACTAACCAGTTGTTCTATTTTGTTTTTGAAATAAAGCATATTTAAAAGCAAACATACACTTTGATTTAAAATAATATCTATGGAAACAAAGTAGCAATGAAAAATATGATACATAAGAAAAATGTAATAAACTGTAAGCAGTCCTATTAAAATAAAAGAAGACAATTCACATTGCTCATGATCAATGCACGTGTACATTGCCTAAATAGTCATATTGATAGTCTGCTGAGCATCTCTTGAGACTGTGAGTTAGATGTTAAAAGTGGTTAAAGGTTGTGTAGTAACAGGACATATTCGGTTACAGAGGACACGAAGAGACAGAGAGGGTGTAATGACATAGGGAGTGTAGTGCCAGTTCCTGTTGTATAACCCTTTGTCACTGTGCCACAGAGGGGCGTGATTCAGGCTGTGTACATGTACTGCACTACCCAGGGGGTGTATAACGCCCCCCGGAGGAGTATAGTTTCAACGCTGGGACTTCACCAAGCCTGGAAATATACCCCTCCTCTATTATTTCTAAGGGCGGTATAAGTCCAGTGCTTGGACATGTGAGGAGTGTGACGTTACAACCCCGAGGAGTGATGTCATAGCCTCCAGGGGTTGTATTTTAGGCGGGGAGAAGGCGGTTTGCAACAGTAGTGATCGTATGGGAATATCTTAATGTTTTATTTCACCAGAACTGTTATGAATATCACAAAGGCCCAAAATAGTAGGGCCATTCAAGTTTTTTCTGTAAAGAGGATGTATATTGTTACAAATTATAATCAAGCTTTTAGGTTTTAAGATGTTTCTGAATTCATAAAAAATACTTATTAAATTTGATTGTATATCTCAATCGTAGGGGTGTACATACTATAAGATAAAAAATTAAAAAGTGCTACAGAAAGCACTAACGAACTATTCAGGTATAAAAAATATGAAAAAATATCAAGCTCTAACTTTTGAACTTTTAATAATTATCTAAACGTCTGCAATTTTGTAATTTTCACTTACGTACTTTCAATTTAAGAACGACTTGGTGTAATCAATTAAAATTTAGTAAATCTTTTACAATTATAAATCCTAATTATATTAAAATTTGTAATTTTGTACAAGCTATATTTTCAAAAGGGCTGCCTCCTAAAATCTTTAAGTGGTTAAATCTTAAAAACGACACAGAAAAAAATTACTGTAGTTAACTTTTATTTATAAATCTTAATACAAACTCAAATAATACTAGTTAAGTAAAATTGGTTCAGAAATAAATTATATATTTCGATGTTAAAAAGCCATGTGCTAAACGATATCAACTGTCTTTATATGACAGCACTGCTCTTGATCCACTACATTCAGTTTGTGACGATTTGGCATGGATTTTTTTTGGAAGCAACGTGTCACCGTGCAGGACTAGGCTAGTACCCGCCTGCACGATGAAGACCGTGGAGCGACCATAATCCTAATTACACTATATTCTCCTGCCAGCTTTGATGAGAATTTTAAGTTATAATTTAAGCACCAAACAGTAAAAGTGAATGGTAAAAACAATTTAATAACGCCAAAGATAATTTACACTTACCGACACCAATTTACTCATACCGACACCAATACCACGCCGACCTACAATCACGACCAAACCCGCCCCGACATACAAACAATTTACAATTTGTGTTACCACCCTATAATTTTCCGGCACCTACCCCCCCCCTGAATTATTAAATCAATCCATAGTGTAATACAATTCTAAAAAATAAATAATAAAAATAAGACTTGCGACAGGTAATATTTCCGTCACCGCCACTCGCCGATCAGACGTCCTCACTGGTCCCTGACTCAATCTCGACTCCCCGTTATCAGACCACCGGTCCTCCATCCGCACGCGGCTTATCAGTCAGACCGGTTCTAGTCGTTGATTCGGCGGCGGTCTGATAAATGTGGTGGCAGTCACCACAATCTCCCCCCCTAAAGGAAAAAAAGGGAGAGGAAGTGGGAAGGAAGAAACATATAGCTAATAAAAATTTCAATTTGGAATATCCAAAAATTTTGGGTGCTCTCCACCAAATCGAAGAGCGGGTGACGACAGGAGGACCAATTACATATTGATAATAATGATGGAACAAAATCCAACTGTTGGTCTACTCTTGTACTAGTCACCCTTCAAGTAATGACCGAATAGGCGATCGCACCTACCGTTAATATTTTGTAAATATTCTAAAACAACGGGAAAATGTCACACACACCCACCCCCCGAACAGGAAAGAGTTCGATACAATCAGAAAGTTGTTATGTGATGTGTAGTGTATGTGAGGGATTAGGATTAAATTCTGGTCATCCTGAAAATAAAATTACATGTGGATTCCGTGCGGAGAGAGTGGTTTACGCGCCTGGTTTTTGGCGACCTTATAGGTTGTCTTTGTTCTGCTTGCAGTCGATGTGCGTATAACAGTCCTGTAGGTTTTAGCGATACTTCTAGTGAAGATAGTGTCTTCTTGCAGAGACGAGAGTTTTTGAGATAATGTGTTTTTGTGGTTACAACTGTGGTAACGTCTCTTCTTTAGATGTTGCCGTTCTTGATGCGATGACTTCATTTGCAATTGCGGTGACAACACTGTTTCTTCACATGGTATGTATAACTTTCAGTTATCCAATGGCCATTGTCAGGGTGGAGAGTTTGGTAAGGATTAATTTATATGGAAAAGTGCTCGGAATACACATGCGCGTATTTACAAATATTCATATATTCTTAAATTAGGAATTAATTGGAAATATGATAGGATTTTCACGTGTCGTGTGCGAAGTATTGTAGTATATTTTGTAATGAGGTAGTATATTTTAAATTAGTGTGTGACATTGCCCATGTTCCCGCAAAGCTAAGGTGCGTAATATACGGCGAAAAATTTTGGGGATGGTCGTCCGGCTGGATCATAATTTGCTTATGCGATATCCAAAAATAGTTCCGTTATATAAAAAAAAAATAGATCCACTTTACGATAAAGGTCGGATACACGAATATATAAATAAGCACACAAATAACAAAGGTATCCCTAACAAGGAAAACATACATTAAGGTATAATAGTGAAATGACAAGGAAAGGTATTTTTAAATATTCCCATTTTACAATCAACACCTAACTCATATATTCGCTTGCACAAAATTCACGTAGAATGTAGACGTGTATATATATCTAGCAAAAAATAACATTTAATTATTTAGAAAAACATAGATATTGCAACTTAATGTTCGTTGATCACATTAAATTTTGCAAAATTCACAACACAACACACATACGTGAGCAGCATACGATGCTACGAGTAATAACGATCATTGGTATTTCATACGATTAATGCATTTATCATGTTTATATTCGCAAACTCGTCTGAATAGTTTAAGACAGGATAAACCTATCTGTTCAACATAACTAAAATCAAAATCCTAAACACAACATATATTACAACATAAATTACACAAAATAGCACAAAATTATTTTTAGTTTTTGTACAATATGACTCCTACAGATTTCCCTACAATTTGGTAAGACGTTAGTTGTTAGTAAAAGTAAAGGATAGAATAGAGATGTGTAGATTTTCTTCTTGTCTGATTGTGTATATCTATGGAGAAGAAAAAATTAATTTGACCATGTGATCAACATGTTCGAAAGAATCTATGCATTTCCTGGTTGATAAGCAATCCGGTAAAAGGATGCGCACTAAAAAAATATAATAAAAAAAAATGCATCTTTACCACAGATTATTTTACCCAAAAGCTACGTAAAATTGCAATATAGAAAGAATTTATGAAAAAAATTACAATATACAAAAGAACCCACCAACCGAGGAAACTCAGACTTCATCTCCATAGTGTGTTCAAAGTGTACATTTAGATACTCCACCAACGATCAACCACAGACCACTGTAGGGAAGCCCTCATAGAAAACTCCCTCAGACTCAGCAGCCGTGCAAGCAGCCGCTAACAGAGGACCCAAAAGTGTAATAATGTGTAAGAAGAATGTTAGAGTGTGAAAGAAGAGGAAAAGAAACATTGAACTAATATCACCTAGGGAGAAATTGTGTAGGATATGGTCGCTTACCACGGACTTAATATATTAGGCATGAAAAAACTTCTTTAATTGAGATATATGAGCCTTTCTTATAAACTTTCCATTTGTAGGGTTGACGAGTCTAGCTGTGACAGGTGATGTAAAGCATTCCACCACACAAGGTTTGGACCACAGGGGAGCAGTTTACTGTTGATGTTCTCAGCAGCTTTACTAATTGGATTATTTCGAAACATAACCCAGTCACCCTGTGAGATGTGGGTAGTTGTCCTACCAGCGTTGTATAAGCGTTCCCTAATTGGACCTAGCTTTTTTTAGGTTTGAGAGTGCATTGTCCCAACGCTGTTGCATTGTTTGTAGTGGTTCTTGCGCCAGTAATGAATCGAGATTCCATGCCAATTCGAGTGGATGCTGTATTTCCCGGCCTAGAAATACGCTAGCTGGAGTTGCTTTAGTGCTTTCATGTGATGCTGAGTTAAAAGCTACCTGCAGCCAGTGAATGTTCTCATCCCAAGTCTTGTGTTTATGTCCGTGAAAAATTCGTAGTGCCACCTTAAGATTTTTATTAACCCGCTCAGCATGACTAGGATTCGGGTAGTAAGCAGAAGTGTAAATATGTTGGGACTACCGTAAGTCATACACATGTCTGCCATAATGTCTAGATTTAAACTGGGATACGTTATCTGAACTAAAAATTTTGGGAACCCAAAAAGAGAAAAAACGTTTTTTAGACAAAATATCCACTGTAGTTTTTGCTGTAGCATTTCTAGCTGGTAACAGAATAACAAACTTGGAGAACGCATCAACTACCGTCAACAGATATTGGTTGCCTTTGTTTGATCTAGGAAGTTTACCAATGTGATCTAATGAATATCTTTTCAAAAGGTCTTGTAACTACTTCCGATGCAAGTTTACACCCACTCTAGAGTTTTGAGCCTGCTTGGAACGTTGACAAAATTTGACATGATCTTACTCGGTCTGCTATTATTGTATCAAGTTTTTTGGGCCCAAAATATATTTTAAGAATACGCTTTTGTGTCTTTTTAATGCCCAAGTGAGCTGCAGTTGGGGACTCATGATAATATTTAATAACCATATCGATGAGTTTTGTAAGGTAATATCACTCTAGGTGTATGTCTGTCCGATATTTTGTACATCAACACTCCCTGACTAAGTTGATAGTTAGTGGGCCTATTACTCGACTTTATAATCTTTAAGAGATCAGGGTCTTCACGTTGATGAGTACCAATATCTTTTAAACATTTTCTGGGAATCCTGCCAAGAGTGCCACTTGTGTAAGGTGGATGGCTTTTCCGATGAATTATTTGCGTGCACACTTCAGTTGGTTCACTGTTTTCGAATAGGCGCGATAAAACAATCAGCAACTATATTATCCGATCCTTTGATATGTTGTACTTGAAATTTAAACGAATTTATAATGTAATCCAGCGAGAAATTTTTCCAACTTGACGTGGTGGTTTAAAAGCCAGGATAATGCCGAGCAATCCGTCTGCAAAAGGAATTCCCTATGTTCCAGATACTGTTGGAATTTGGAAAAGGCAAAGACAACAGCCAGGCAATTCAAGTTGAAGAGTGTCATAATTTTGCTCATAGCTGCTTGTTTAGTGGTCGCGAAGCAAATGCCACTGGCATCAAGTTGCCATTATATTCTTGCTGAGTGAAGCACCTAAGGCGGAGGTTGATGCATCGGTTTGTAAAACAAAAGATCGATTAAAATCCGGCATTTTCAAAACTGCAATTTGATGTCAAGGCTGTTTTTAAAGTTTCGAATGCGGATTGTTGTTTCAAGCCCCCAGGTAAATTTTACGCCTTTCTTCTTTAGACTATTAAGTGGTTGCGCTATTTTTGCAAATGATTTAATGAATTTAGAATAAAAGGCTGTCATACCCAAGAATCTATTTAGCTGTTTCAAAGTTTTTAGGAGCGGGGAACTCAACTATTGGCTTGCACCTATCCGTGTGAATCGTCACGGTATGATTGGCAAATGTGTGACCTAAAAATTGGATGTGATTTGCTGCCAGGGTCATTTTTAATCTGGATTGATGGTTAATAATCCTGCCTGCTTTAGCCGATTTATGACTTCTCGAGATGGCAACAAGTGCTGATCAAAAGTACCGTTTGTGTATATGCACAAATCATCGAAAAAATTGAACACATATTTTGTATTTTATATCTCCAAAAATTTGATCAATTTAAACGTGTTATGACTTGAGAGCCGGTTGCAAGACCGAAAGGCAGAAAATTGTACTCAAATTGGCCCGAAAGGTAGAACAAAAGCTGTATATTTCTTCTTGAGTTCTCTTGTAAAGGGACCTGTAAATATGCCTGATTTAAATCCACCAAACTAAAGAAAGTAGCTTGCCCTAAGGGCTGGAAAGCAGATTCTATAGTTGGCATGGATTGCCTCAAGATCATTAATGAGTTTAAGCTGTCTATAGTTACCATGCGCGTTTTTCCGCCTTTCTTTGGTACTAAAAATGCTGGCGACGCATAGGGAGACATTGATGGTCTAATCACTCCGTTGGCCAATAAATGATCCACATGTTTCCTTGATTGCCTCATTTTAGGTGGAGCAAACTGATAGGGCCTATTTCTTAACGATTGTATCAGAATTTATATTTGATTTGATATTTCGACCAAATTTGTACGGCCTAATTTAGTAGTAATTGTTTCTGGAAATTCATTTACTAGTCTTAACAGTTTGGTCCGCTTGATCAGATGAGAGGTTTTCCCCTAACTTAATTGGACATATTGTTGTACTTGGTAATTCAGCTGATTGAGCGAGATACATGACCGAAGGAGTGCCATATGGAAAAGTTAATGTTTTATTTGCCATATTAATGATCACCCCTAGTTTTAGTTAGAAAGTCACAGCCCCAGAATAATTGGCATTGGTAATTCTGAGGCGACAAGAAAAGGAAAATCCCAAGACAAGTTTGAAATTTTGAAGTGTAAATATAACCTTTAAATTAAATATTATATTTGGTCCCGAGGCTGAAATGGCTGACTCATGTATGGTTGAAACAGATTTTATCACCCTTGGTATATATTCTTTAAATTCTGAAAACAGGCATTCGATATAATGGAGAATGAAGAACCCGAATCTAAACCAAAGAATTAATGATTTAACTTGCGAAAAGTCAAAGGAACTGTACAAAACTGAACTCCCGGGAAAGAAGGAGCTTGAGCCGACTTGGTGAAAGGTGTCTTCACTGCTGGCTTGATTTTATCAAAACGGGCGGTTAAAGTTAGAAGAGGGGAGTCTCCGCCCATTAGAACCCTCTTTGTAGTTTAAAAAATCCACGTTGAGATTGATTTCTGGAGAATTGGATGATGTAGTTGATTCCTATTGTTTGTATTCATATTTTGAAAAAGGAGGTCTATGTTGAGTAAATTTGTCCCGATTGACTGCGGCGGTTATGAAAAACTATTTTGCTGATCTTGTATGGGATATCGATTATAAGTTACATTGCCTCTCCCTATTTGTCTATAAGATTGGTTTAGTTGACGTCCACCATGGACCTGTGGTCCAGTTTGTTGATAATACTCCGGTGAATTTAAATCTTGTGTGAACCGGTTTTCCGTATTTTGAATTACTTGTAATCGGGGGGCTAAAGCTCAACAATTCAGAAATGGTGGCTGGAGCCGGAAAACCCGCTAATCGAGCTCTGGTTTGAGGGTTAATTCCTGTAATGACAATTTCAAGCATCTCCTGGGGTGAAATAGATCCGGTATAAGCAATTCTGCTAACGGTCTGATATCATTGATAAAACTAACCAGTGTTTCATTTGGTTTCTGGGTTCTATATATAAGTTCGACCGTGCCTGTTGACGATCTCTGGTAGGCAGAAAAAGTAATCGAGTACGGTGGTAATTAGACTTTCCGGATTCTGTTTTGATGAAATAGCTTGTAGCCAGATATTTCTTAATTGACCTGTAGTTTTAGGTAAAATTTGCTAATATGACGCTGTCTGGATTAGCTAAATTTAGCATCAAAATTTTCCCTAAATTTTATAACAAAATCGAGTAGTTTTCTAATAACTATTCCATCAAGCGATGGTAAAGCCTGTAATTAAATCAGTTAACACAGAGGGCAACATTGCGCGTGATGTCGAGGGTGACGGTGAAGTCCCCTGCATCTGTGACAAGGCTGACGCAATTTGGTTTCCCACAGCGGTTGCCGTTGTGTGGACTATTTGCATCCAATCGGTTACGGGACTCTGAATGTCTGTGGTTGTATGGCTAGTAGACGACTCTGTTGGATTAAGAACAGTTGCTTGACAGTTGGCTCCACTCTTTTAGTAGAACAACGATTGTTCTCTAATTTAGGTGCTGAAGTTATTCCCCAACATAAGCACTGTTCTTTGGGCCTGAGATGCATTTAATAGATTTACCCAAGCCAGTCCTTTAGGGCGTATTTTCCCATTCATACGGTGGATCAGTGACACTAACGTCTTCTTTGAGGATATCTTCGCACTCTAACATCTTATTTATGCTTGACTCAATATAAATAAATTATATCAATTACTAAATTATATCAATACTAATATCACAATACTATTTATTATGCAAAGTTGGAGGGGTATTCAGTACCATTGTAACCATAAGGGGTTTACCAATTAATATTGTTTGTATGTTTCACTTTTACTATATATTTGTTATTAATTAATTACTGCAATAAATTGAGTGCTTCATTGGATAGTTCAATTTTATTATAGTGGCCAATTATTTAAGCGTAATATTCAATTGGATAAATAAAAAATTATTATATTTAGTAATATTATTACTTAAGGCTTATATATGCATCATATTTTATCTTATGGATACCCTTTTATTACTTACTGGCATTAAAGTATTTTTTTTACAGAAAACATAACAACAGTCTGTATATTAAACCTATGAAGCATTTAATTCATTTTAAAATAACAAGTCTATATTCTATTTTAGCTGTTTTAATAACTGGGTTTCAAGAGTTTTTTTTTTTTTAAATATATCTTTCAATAACATTGTTAAAAGTAGAAACCCTTCATTGTTAAAATGTACGCTGTCTAGTCTGTCCGAATGTGGGTAAAATTTATGGAATAACTTTCGATTATAAATGACCGTGGGAGTAGGAACAATAATGTTGTTTACCGATTTCAATGAAGATAAAAAACTGGTTGAAGGCATTTAATTTATTAACTGTGTGATGCACCGTTGAATACGAGGATAAACCGGAAGCTGAGAGATTAGAATGTGTAAATTTGGACATAGCCGTCGAATGCATTTCAATAGAGCTACAATGGGATTTTGCTTTAAAATGTCAACAGGCGTGGCGTTTCAGAATATCATTTGTGCCGATCAGCAGGAATAGAGGTGTAATCAGAATTTAAAAAAGGTCGCTGTGATTTGATTTTATCTTTTAAATCACATACTTTAAGTCCTGAAAAACTAAAATTTGTCTCAACCTTTAATTGTGAACTTTTGAACTTACTTAAATAGAAAAAATAACGTCGGGCTAGTGAGTCACCCATTAATTGAATCACGTTGAGAATTATTCATTTAATTTCTGTAAGAGCGAGGCGTAGGGCTTTCTAAAAATAGGAGGCAAGAAATATATTAAATTGCATGAGTTATACCGAGTCTAAAATATATTAATCTTAGCTAAAGACAAATCTCTATAACGGGTGCGAATAAGCCATTGTTTTAAATCAAACCATTAATTACCAACTGTATGCATATATAAGAGATATATTCAAACACGCAAATAAACAGAAAAATCTATAATGTTTTAATTTTTAATTTTCATTAACTGTTGTATCATAACTTTACTCGACTTATCGTATAAGTTAATTATTTTTTTTAAACCCAGTGAAAAAAATATCCAAAGTTTCAATATCTACAGATTACAATAAATAAGAACAATAATTATTTAAGTATGTACTAATTAACATATTACAATTTAAATTCAATAATTCAATTGATTTCAATACTTTTAAATAACTCTCAAACATAACTTCCACTTTCTCAAGTGTTTTCCTGTCCGAGATTTTCTCACGATAATATGAAAGACCAAAGTTTGAATGAGTGTACTAAATTAAATTAAGTAAACTCAAAGCATGTTGTAAAATCCCCATGCAGAAGGACAAACAATAGGGCCTACTTCCGGGTACTGATAATAAAAGCGATAAGATTATATTTATTTCCAGCAACTATACTACCGCACCATCAGTTAACTTACCTTTTTAAATCTTGTTAAGAGGATATAACTAATGTAAGCTTTATTGCTATTATAGAGAGAAGTAATATATAACTTGTACTTACTAATATTGTAGCATGTTGTAGCTCTGAAAATAACATACTGAATTGCAGACATTTATGAAACATAGGGCTAACGGACAAAAATATATGGTATTTACCAGTATAAATATAACTTTACCCAACTTTAACTGACTACACCCCATCCTGGAACCAAAATATAATATGAACTGATTGTTGCTAGTGCTTTAAAATTATATCGAATGAATAAAAGTTATAATTTTGATCAATAATTAATCTAAAATAAAGTTTTATAGTGGCCTAATAGATACGATTAAATATACTTCAATGAGAGCTATAATTTTGAATGTTTTCAATCAACAGAATAGTATGAAAATACAATATTGTGGCTTGATATTGCCGTTAAAACATACCTCCCAATTTATATGTGAAATTACTCCCTGTAAATGGTATTAACTGTTATAATCATTAAAGATCGATTTTTTTTTTAAACACGGAAACTCTAAAATAATAGTATGGTTTGAATTAAAGAGGACCTTATTGACTGCTAATGTAATATAACGTATCATCAATGTATAAATTAATAAATAGTAATAAATGTATCACCAATAATTAGTAAAACTAGAAAACCAGCCATCTAGTATCCAATATCTATTATAATAAGATGATGATTTACGTTGTAATAAGATTAAATTATATAAAATTTAGTGTTTTTCAAAGCTTGCTTGAATAAAACCACACCGTGTAGTGGATATGGAAAGAAATAAATTTGTGAAAGTGAGCATTTACTGGTTTGAAAGTATCCTGACATTTACTTATTTTTTTGTACATTTTATGTAATTTTATGCATTTTTTTTTGTATTTTTATAGGTTTTTTTTGGATACTTGAAATAAATTTTAGCTCAATTCAGTATTGTATTCGTTTATATAGCTCTATGCAAACTTTCACAACAATCGCAACTCTGTATTGTTATAGACTAGCAGTACTGTCTGTATATGTACTTATTCAAGCATAGCTGTTGGAATTAGAAATTTTTGATTTAATTTGAAAATATGCATTTGAAACAATTGTTTTACATTAATTACATATGTGACTATTAGAAGTATTACCAAATATAAACGAATTTAAGTGTTGATATTTAATATTTCATATGTTTGCAAAATAAAAGTTTATTAGTAACCAATGTAAACAAAATAAATTTTGAAATGTAATTACTTTTGTTATGATGCCAATTCCCCATTTTTATTAGTTATATACTCGTATGATATGTCTATTAAAATATGGCCGAAAACTTTCCAAAATAAATCATTCATAATTAATATGTTTGTAATGCAAAATGAAAGGTTTTTTTAATATTAATTTCAAACAAAATAATTTTGAAATGTAAGCCAATTCTCCATTGTCGGCGTGGTGTCGGCAGTGTTGGAAACTAATTATATCGATTATTGTATTATAATCAAAGTAATGAAATACATAAAGATCGTTAGTATGGCTAAATAATTTGATTGCTGGCAGGAGATAATTGTTAAACACTAACAACACGGCAATTTAGAAGGCAAACTATTTAATGCTTCGCGATAATAATAATCTGTTGATAATAAAATATTCCTTAAAATAAATAGATTGACATTACCTTGTTTAGTAAAATAAGTGTAGAACATATTCAATTTAAGAAAAGTTATATAACGTCGAATGATTTGTTTTAGGTTCTATTAAAAAGATTTATATAAGGATTTGGAAATGAGGTATTAAGAATTTAGTTAACCAAGGATTTTGAAAACAGATGTAAAATAATTTGATTAAATTAAATTTATAACCACGCTCTGCTACCAATTGTGACGATTTGGCATGGATTTTTTTGGAAGCAACGTGTCACCGTGCAGGACTAGGCTTGTACCCGCCTGCACGATGAAGACCGTGGAGCGACCATAATCCTAATTACACTATATTCACCTGCCAGCTTGATAGAATTTTAAGTTATAATTTAAGCACCAAACAGTAAAAGTGAATGGTAAAACAATTTAATAACGCCAAAGATAATTTACACTTACCGACACAATTTACTCATACCGACACCAATACCACGCCGACCTACAATCACGACCAAACCCGCCCCCGACATACAAACAATTTACAATTTGTTACCCACCCTATAATTTTCCGGCACCTACCCCCCCCCCCTGATTAATAAATCAATCCATAGTGTAATATAATACAATTCTAAAATAAATAATAAAAATAAGACTTGCGACAGGGTAATATTTCCGTCACGCCACTCGCCGATCAGACGTCCTCACTGGTCCCTGACTCAATCTCGACTCCCCGTTATCAGACCACCGGTCCTCCATCCGCACGCGGCTTATCAGTCAGACCGGTTCTAGTCGTTGATTTGGCGGTCTGATAAATGTGGTGGGCAGTCACCACAAGTTGCATTAATGTTAGCTACTCTACTCAGCTGATTATAATGTTATATTGTTGAACTGTGGTCGTAAATACCATTATTATGTAATGAAGAATTTAGTCTTCTTTTGAAAACAGCATATTAAATAAAAAAAAATTAATACAAATGAACGAAAAAAAGTCAGTTTCACAGGATTCATTGAACTACATAAGTATAAGTTCTTGTACTAGAAAGAGCATCAAATAAAATTAAAGAGAAGTTTATGTTGAAATGCTCCAGTCTAGCATTGAACAAGCCATGTTCAATATTCCCACCTGCGCCAGTTAAGACTGAACATCTTAAACCTTGTTAGCTGCGTTAGCCCAACTTTTCCCAAATTTGATTCTGTATTCTCTTTTGATAAAAAAAACTAAAGTTTTTACAACATTTAGGGATTTATTACCAATAATTTATAAACATAGTGTTTACTTTTGTTGATTAAAGATATTTTCATTCTCTTGCGTTAAAATCGAACGAAATCTAAATTTTGTACAATATTGTGACAAAATTTTACAATTTATTATTACAATATTTATTATAACAGTTATAAAACACCGGCTTGTTGTGGCTCATAAGCAGTGATGGTTTATAATGACAGTTTATATTGTTTGGTACATAGATTTTTAACATGGATTTATTTCATTTATTTCTCGACCGTTTTCCTTTAACTTTGCATCACTAGATTATTAATTAAAGAGCCTAAATGAAATAAAATTAAAGTGAATTTTTATTACGTGTTGTTTTTAAGATGTTAGCGCTAAATATTTTAAGAGGCCGCCATTTTGAAATTATATTGTGCAGATTTATTATTTTTTGGGACCGTAGGTTATAAACCTATGTACCAAATTAAAATCTTTTTTACAAACCATTCTAAAATAAAAATACATAAGTATACATTACAAAATGGTGGATTTTCTGGTAGTTATTGAGTTTCTGAAACTTTCAATATGATGATTTAATTTGTATTAAGTTCAGGAATAATACTTAAAAATATTGTTATTGAGTTCTGAGACACAATGTTTATTAATTTTATTATAACGAGGGTTCCAAAAGCCTGCCTCGAAACATTATATGTATTGTTGAGACACTCGAACTGCTCTTTGTACGGTATGTGTTTTTCAACTATTTTTAATTTCCCATGTTGAGCAAATGTTGATTTCCAATTTTACTCTGATATTCGCTAAGGAAGAGGAGAATATTATAATATTATATTTTCTTAAACGTCCTCCAGTCTTCTTTCTTTAAATATCAACTCCTACAGGTATAAAGAGTAAATTCAAAGAATACTATCAGTTCTGTATCATCAAGATGTAACATTTTTATTAAATTATTCATATTTTGATTGTGCCAGGTCAGTCGTTGGCTATAACTTATGGACTTATCTTGGTCATACAACAAATCAAATCTATTGTTTCAAATAATAAGGACGATTAGTACGATTAAATATTTTCGTTGTGCCCACTAGTAAAATTACTTAACATTTTTTCTCAATGTAATCAATAAAAAAAATTACAAGAGTTTTCACCGGTTTTTATTAATTTTTCCTATTTGGTTTTGATTTACCTGTGTACATTAATTATGGACAGTACAATTTGAACGAACTGAAATTGACTGAGTATTATTGTCAGTAACATTTTATCACAACAGTCAGTTCGAGTCGTCAGTTTGATCGTCAAAGTTTAAATTGATATTGTCCTGTACTTCCCGTGATACCCATTTCCATTTGCAGTCTTATGTATTACATCAATATTCATGGCTGGTTTATTTTACATTATTTGAATAGAATGTAATGTAAAAGCAAAGTTAAGTAAATATGTCTTACTTTACCAGGCGAAATTAGGGCTAGGAAGCCCTCTCTAATACTTAACCTTGGGACCAACGGCTTAAAGGTGAATGTACATACTAGAATTATATTCCAATCATTCCTACGATTTCATTATTGTTTAGCTAAGCATTATTAGCTTACATTTAAAGATTGTACTCAGTCTGTTACAGGTGAAACTAACGTTCTTATTCTTATCTATTTGTTCTTATTTTTTAGTATTTTACCAAGTGGTATAAAGAATTGTAAATTAACATATTGTATATTTGAAATTAAGTGTTCAGTGTTAGTATTAGTTTACGTACACACCGATGTTGAACTTCACATGTATACTGTTAAAATTAATTACAGAAATTACAGTCCTGAGAGGGATTTCATTAAGTTTTTAAACGAGGTTGCACAGTTGAAAATAATTAATAGTAAGTATGGGAAATCGATAAAAAATTGTTTGCCTTGTATTTAATGGTACTATCCAAAGTAATTTCATTGTTTGTTCTTGTTTTACAGCATAAATAAAACATTTTGGGCTTTTATTTTCACTATTCATTTGGTGAATGTCTGAAGAAGTAGTATTTTTACTTCTCCTTAAAATATTAAAATAAAAAACTAGATACTATAAGAAATATAATTTATACTTCAAAACTTAAAGAAGACAGCGTGCAGTGGTACAGTGTCACTTATTTAAAGTACACTTCCAGTAGTCTCAGAACAGAACTTTGATTATTTATATAAACTTTTTTGGCTTATCTTGATTGGCATTATTCTTAGCTGGATTTCATTACTTCATAAGCAGAGAACTAATGTATAGTGTTCAAAAACAGGCTAGTTTTCTTGAAAATTATTTAATATGACCTTCTAAGAAGTAAATTAATCGATCGAAGATCGAATTAATTTTAGTTTTATTGTAGATCGAAATGGAAGGTTGTCAAAAGATATGAATTAACAGCTGGTTTTTAGATACTATGTTATGAGTCCAACAACGCTAAAAAAGCTGAAATATCTTATGGTCTCCATTTCATTCCATTTATATCATAAGATAAAGCTGATTTACAACGTACGCTTTCTAGCTCTCCTAGAAACATTCACTTGAATACTTTCGATATCGTTCTTTTAGACAAGGCCCAAGTTGTTCTTCATCTCGTTGTCATTTAAAAACAATAACACAACATTTAGTGTATTTCCTAACAACATTGGACAGAGAAACAATTGCTCATATCTCTGAGTTTCATTATAACAATGTTTAAGAATCTATTTATAAAACGCAGTAGTCGTATTAGGATAAAATAATGTAAGTTATGTTCTTTATTTTTGCAGTTTATTTCACAGTGATGTAATAAACAATGAAAATGTAATGAAATCAATGAGAACAATTTAGATATTATCCTAAGCCATTCAATTAGCGTAACATTGTTGACTGTTCAGATGCCGACAGAATAATATTTATATTCCTCCATAGGTACATAAATTATTGGGTTCCAAGTTATTTAATTCGGAACAAAATATTGTTTACCCTCTTTTTATATTAATATTGTAAAATGGAAGTAATAATTTCCACAAGCTATCCTGTATACACCCATGGGGTCAGTATCGACCCTCTACTAGTACAACAATCTGTTAAAGTGCCAATTTATCTCCTTTCATATTCTGAGTATATATGGGTTATATGTACTAGTACACTTATAATTTATAAGTAATAGTATACTAATACTATTACTTATACTACTACTATTACTATTACTAATACCTGCATAAGCCCATGGGATCAGTATTGACCATCTACCAGTACAACGGTCTGTAGGAGTAACAATTTATGCGCTCCATATTCTTGCACATATTCTTATGTGTTAAAGCATAAGATTTTACAAATATTACATACAAGTAAGATGCCTCCGAAATCGAGTGCTAAGCGTGGGTAACTGCTATTTATGAAGGAAGGACATTTTAGAAGGCTATAAATCTAAGAACAAATGTGAAGTTATTTACGTAATTTGTCTGTAATTGGAAGAAAATTAAATATCTAAATTAAAATATTTAGTGTTTTTTATTTATAAAGCAACTAGAATTCACAGGAAATTTATAAGAGTATATCTATGACTCATTTACTCACATTTAAGGCTCACAATAAAAAATTCTTTTATATAGTTTATGTTTAGTGGTTTGAATACTCGAATTATTCTATAACTCTTCGTAATTACTACTTAAGCGTATTTACACACTTAGTAATCGTCCACAAAATACTAATATAGTTACTAACCGACGATCTGTGTTAAGTAGAATAATTATAATAAGGCAACAGTCCTAGCAAATTGAATGGCAATAGAATTTTCTTAGTAAAAAAGAGTAAGTAAATTACTCAAGGTAGGCCTACCAAAGAATTAGCCCTCAAATTCTTGTTATGCCTCAAACACAAAAGTCATTTGTTAGAAGAAGATAGCCTTGTTATTGAAAGACCCCACATAATACAACGCTATTAAACATAATACAACGCTATTAGTATTGGTGATTGAGATATTTCAATGTTGCGATTGAATGTATGTATTGATAGATTTTATACCGTAATAATTTAAACCAGGAGAGGATGATTCACATTTTATATAGGTATATGTGTGTGTGTGTGTGTGTGTGTGTGTGTGTGTGTGTGTGTGTGTGTGTGTGTGTGTGTGTGTGTGTGTGTGTGTGTGTGTGTGTGTGTGATGTGAGCGATTATATATATCAAGCCATATGACTGAGACATATTATTCGGTTAAAAATTTCTTTTAAAACACAAGTATTAAATTGACATCTTTAAGGTTAACAGTTTTTAATGTGGTTTTGAGGTGGAAATTTCTGGCTGTAGGAACCTATAATTCAGACCATCCTTATCGCTAGATTTTCATTCAAATAAAAAGCTTTATAATCATCAGGAAGGATGTTTTTAGCCCTATATACAGAGTGTTGACTTGCTGAAGTAGATGTTTGCTCACTGGATCTATGAGGTTGGCTGTACTGATGTCCGGAGAGTAGAAGCTTCCGACTTTCGTGTTTGATATATTGCCCAATATGTAGTCACCAAAAACAAACGTTTAATCTAGTGATATTATTATTTATTTATTACGATTAACTTCCTTCAATTACTTTAGTTATACTAGTTTCAACAGTTCAACAGTTTTATATGCATACACAGCGATTACTTGTTATAATTATTCACACTGGTTTATTTGGTTATAATAATTTTGGTCAGTTATTTCTTTGTGAAAAGAACCATTAAGTTACTTTATTTAAGACAGAATAAATAGAACAGTTGTCATACAATTTATAGAAGAAATTATTCTCGTTATATTTAGATACACATTGAAATCGGAGGCACGGAAACCTCGGCTAGAGCTCGTGTAAATTTGTTATATTACATTACAATGTACTACCATTCATACCGGAAAATAGAGAGTGGCATTTTTTACATTTGAAACACATTTTTTTCTCTAAACAATTGGCTGAGGTGTAGCGAAGCCTATCACTCGAGACGTCCTATTTCTGTCTGTCTGTCTAGCTATCGTCTGTCAGCAATATATGTAGAAAAATAATTGATCGGTTGACTTGAAATTGAGTACAAACCTTTATTTCTAAATGGGGAACACTGTCTCGCTTTTAGTGTATATTAATTATGGCGAGTCACAAGTCATCTCGAATCAAAAATTATAACTGTATTTATAGTCTACTATTAAAATATTAAAAAGAGGCAGTATTTAATTATTTGTAATCAATTGCCTAATTTGGTAAAAGGACTGGCTGCCCCTAACTCTAACTGTACTGTTGTGATATAAAATGCCATGGTTCCTGCAATCGAAAGACGGTGGATTCTGCTGCTGTTTTTGTTGATGTTACCAGAAATTGCTTGTACGTAGATTAATGGATCTTTATTTTTTGTTGTTTGTTATGTATATCTAGATAGCATAAAGCTAAAGAAATAAATTTATATTATATTATTCCACATGGTGCTTTCTTTTTGGATTACGTATGTTTGTCAATAGTCAAATACAGGCTTACTACAAAATTATATGTTCATAATATATTCTTCTACATGACAAATGCTATGTTTGTAAAAATATTCGATTGTCATTTTACGAATTGGATTTTTTCATATTTATGTTGTCCGTGAATAATGTTAGCAGTGAAGACGTAACAGGAGGGCTATTGACCCAACCTATGTAGCCGTAACATGCTCATTTTCTTCAATATGTATATTCTATTTATTTCTATGTATACCGTATATTCAATACGAATATTTTTCGTTTTGTATACATATGCATTCATAAAATTATATTACATATCAATTTAAAATGCTGATCTTGCTTTATATTAATAAATAAATGACACACCTTTCATCTTTTAACTATTATATGTTAGTTTCCTAGTGTGTTGGCCATATACTGCATAATAATACATTGAAGTACATTTTTTTCTCTTACTTTAAGTTACCGAAGGTATAGACAAAGTTTACAATTATTCACAAAACCAGAGCAACTCATTGTAGAATTTTAACACAAAAACCTAAAAATATAACGTTTAATTACTTATTACTTGATCGTTGAAAAATGTAAGGAGTAGGATCTTGAATGTTTGACCATTTTTAAGTACTTCTTATAAGTATCAAATCTTTTTGAAATTCTTAAACCAGAATGATAAAGTATATTAATTAGTTTATAAATACGCATTTCACGAAACATGTATTTTTGTTTTTATCACAATTTATTGGCATTTTCATTAATTTGTTTTCGTGGAATTTTACTCCTGCAATATAACATTCATGAAATACCCATCATAAAATAATAGTTTTAGATTTTCTTATCAAGTATCATTAAAGAATTCCAGTGTCAAGCTTTGATGAATGCCAAATACTTAGTATTTTGAAAATATTTTAGATTCTAACATATTCAATTTCCTTCCTCATTACTTATGATAACGTTTTTCCGTATGAATGACTGAAACTCACCACTTTTACATGACAATTTTTCTTTTTTGATTAAAATCCATTAGAACCGATAGATCCTTAACGATTATAAACACGATCAGTAGAGTTATGAGGAAGCCTACTAAAATCGTTCAAACGCTACATAGAACTAAAAATAAACTCCTGTCTGCCCCGGTAAAGAAATTACTAAATGCACACATTTAGTGAGGTAGGGAAATACAGTGTCGAGCTTCTATAAATTTGTTATTTACGAAATCTATTTCTTATGAACTTAACTTAATATTTTTTTCCGATTTCTGAAAGACAATCTTGAACGTTTTGTTCAATGGAAAGTTGAAAATTAAGGAGGCGTTGTGATTTCCCTCGAGAAATATGTTTGTGCAGTCACGATTACTTGCTTTTATAGGATTATTACAATCATTATTTCAAGCAAAGCCATTGTATTTAATTTTAAATAGAAAAAAAGGTTATTTAGCAAGTATTTGGAAATCTATTCAGCTATAGCTATCTATACTTTTAAAAAGTATCAAAAATATAGTTATCCAAACGACAAAAATATGTATTGAAATATATATTTATGGTTGAAAGGATTTTTTAGAAAAGGCCGTCATATGTCCACTCTGAGCAAAATAAATGAGTTTGTAGGAATATTTCCACAGTCCTAGAGCCTGTGGCCTGCAGAGGCCAGAAACTAGTAAAAAATTAGCTCCCAGAGACCGAAAGGTAGCAGGTAAATGTCAGGAGTCCAGAGCATTAATCGAATAGTAGGCGTGTTAGTTATTATTTAAAATTGTTCTAATCTAAACATATCTGTCTGTTTCATAGGGAGATGAGCTGTACAATCTACTTTTACAACATTTCCTAACACAATATTTCCTAAGAAATCGTCGCTCGATCAAGAACAAACCAGACAAATGTGTTGTTTTAAACCGGGCCACTTTGAATCGAACCGCTCGGAGGGAAGATGATAACTTTATATCAAAGCAAGAATAAATATTCTTTTGCTTCAACACTTTGATATTTAACCGCTTTTTATATTAAAAACACGACTCGTTTAACTTATATAAAATTCATCATTATAATTACAGTCATTATCATTCCAAAAAAATCACTCACTATTTCAAACTTGAAAACGTATACTGTAATATGAAACCACCGTCTACGATTTAACGAATAATCAAATAGCCTGATTGAAAATTGATAATTTTCTCTGAAATTACCTATTATATAGTTTGAACGAAACTTGTTTTCAATCACTTTTAATTATTAAGTCGCAAATATAGAAAGGTTATTCGTTCTGATAAACAGTGATTGGATGTAAACTAAAGAAGAATAAATTGTACTCATTTAACAGAAATTTAAATATCCAATCTGATCGGGTCCATCATAATTAAACAATTTCACAAAGCAAAGGACAATGGCCTCGATTTCCAAATACCAATACTGTAATATTCACTACAATGTACGTTTAAGTGGAACTGTATAAAATCTAATCGTTGTGTTATTAAACCTTGCACTTGAAGTTACACACCTACGCCAAATGAATATTTATTAGAGGTTTAGTGTTTGTTGTTTTTTTTAACAAAGTTACAGTTTTGTTTTCTCGAAAGAAACAAGTCTAACATAAAAAAAATAGTTTAAACTATTACATTTATACAGCGTTATGGATTTACAAAAAACAAATCATTAAAATTAAATGTCTTATGAATAGTCAAGAGACGCATTGAATTTGAAATGTTTGTTTGAAATATAATGAAGTACTTGTACAAGAACAAAAATTACATTGGATAATTTATGAATGATAAATCCCATTTTATATATTGCTCTGCGATGTTTGACAGCTTGATTATATCTTTCCCATTTTAAATATTTGCTAGAATTCCATTTTTAAATATTAAGTGACACCAAAATAAGGTACAAGAATAAAATTAGTATAAAATAATTTTACATTTTTATGAAAAAACTCACTATGGTTAATGTTCTTTATTAACCCATTTACAGAAATAGAAACGGCCCCAATTATGAAATTGTTAATAAAGTCAATTTGTATAATAAACTGACCCAAAGAATGTGTGAGTTATATTGATCCTGTAGCTGGTATGATCTGCATTATGTATAAATTATGCAGATATAACTATGTGTACAAAGACAAAGCAGACTCTAAGAACATGTTTAAAATACCTTAGTGTTATAGATACAATCATTCAAGGAAATGTTAGATTTAAAATAGGATCTTAATTTTGTTTCACTGGTCTATTGCTTATTCATTAGACGAGAAGAAAGTTACACATGTTACTAATATCAATTACTGATATTTTATATTAATTAAGAATGTGAATTAAACTTACTCTAAGTTAAAGTTTTTAGTTCTCAACCAAACTTAATCATATTATGTATACACTTTAAAATTATAGTTATATATGTATGTACAAACGTTCAACACAAAACCAGAATAAAACTAATTTTTAGAGTGCGCGAGACATAACGTTCATTTCAGCTATTGGATAATTCCTCATTTGCCTTAGAAAATGGCCTAATATAGTTAGTAATTGACTCCAAAGACTCCCTTTGAATCATTGGGCAAAACATATGTTAGATGAAAGTTCGCTGGACTGTGCTTTTGAACTTATTAAGTAACTAACTAAGTTACCATCTAACTTTTACTTTAAATTTAAAGATTGCTACAAAACCGATCTTAGTTCTCTTTTGACGGAAGTGGGCTTCTGTGATATGTAATATATATTTTTCTGCTCAGGAAAAAATGAAAAATCAATTATGGAACCAAATGTACTAAGTACAAAGTAAATTACGTTTGATATAAATTATAACCCTTTTGACGTATTTTTTGGTCGTAGCAACAAGGGAAACCCAAAACTGTTGTCGGAAATATAATTCACTCTATCTAACAGTGGTCAAACAAGTGCAACGTGTTAGCGGTGCAGATGTAAGAGTCAATGTAGTCATGTTTTAATATACATTTAAAGACTGCTATGAAACCTATCTTAGTTGTAGTTTGACAAAACTATGATTCTCAGAGCTATATATGTATCTATATATTTCCTTGATCGGCAAAATTAGCGATGGATAAAAAGTACTAAGATCGTAAAAAATTGCAATGACAACAAATATATAATTTATAACATATTTTATTAAAGGCAAACTCAAAATTGGAGTCGAAAATATAATTCACCTAAACCTGAAGTACTCATAGAGGTGCGAAACCAACAAAATTGCGTGTGAAGCCGTGGGTCACGGCTAATAACTTATATTTAGCATTATGTATTTGGCATACTTTCAGCACAATTTAATTAAAATTTAAAATCATTGAATGGATTGTACCGAACTTAATATTGGCCTAACCCTTTAAGATATATTTAAGGTAAAACAGTATTGTATTTTAAACAGTATTTTTTAGAGTATAATTGAACGAGCTTAGTTATATAAAAATATTTTCTGGAAAGACCGGGATGTTTGACTATTTGAAGGGGTATCTGACGGTTGCGTGAGACACGCAGTATGAACATTATAAAGTATTCTATTCCGTTTACATACATGTGAATAGATAAATGGTATGTCTCATTGTTGTTACTATTTAAAACAATTTATTAGTTATATTTGTATAAATACTAGGTACAAGACGTATAATCAAAATCACAATGCTAATAGTTAAATAAATAAGAAAGTGCCTTTGTTTTTCCCCTCACGCGTAAACTATTCAAACGATTGTACATAAATTTTACAGGGACATTCTCACGATCCCAGGTATGAATATAGGCTTATTTATATTTCGATAATCACTCCGGGCTACGCCCCACTGTTCATTAAAATAGCGAAAATCCCATTTTAATTTTAAAAGTTGTGAAATATTAAATGAATGAGGAAAGAGTGATCTAACAAAAGGTTACCTTTTAATGTAATGAAGATCCTTTCGCTTTCTGAAGTGATTGCTCTCAGGTAATTTAGTATTTATTATATTCCTTATTTTAAATAATGTTTAATAGGTTATTTATTTGACGAGAGTAATATACTGTAGACGTGGGATAAGTGAAGATATCAAAATAAAAGATACTATTACTCCAATTGTTTGATCTTAATAAGTACAAAATTTTGTAAATTGGAGGCCTAAAAGTGTAATATAATAAAATATTATAAAATTGGCAGTTATTGACTCAGTTTTTTTTAAATAACATCCAAAAGAAAAGTCACAAAAATATTTATGAACCTGGATAAACTTTTTGTTATGAAAAGAGGTTAGTTAAAGATATATTTAGGACCTTATAAAAATTGGTTCATTCAATCAGTTTCTTAATATAATGGATACTGTGAACAATTCAAATTAATTACTTACCTGAGAATATAAAACTACATTTAAATACATACATCCCTTTCTGGGCACTGGATTCAAAACTAAAAAGTCCAAGGATACTCTAAGGTATTAGAAAATGAAATGTTTTAAACTTTCTACTTGATTTTATAGGGCTCATAGCTGAAATTAAGATTTAGGTTTTTTCCAAATATTAGAAAACTTATGGACCTGACTCATCCTTCCCATGTCTTAATAGGCGATTTGAGTTCTTAGACAAACCCCCAAGAGCGACACTATCATTGATAAGATAATTTCCATTTATTCTAATCTCTGACGCTCAGACAATGAAAAAAGTGCCATTTAAATTTTAGCAGTATATTCGTTTAAATAACGAAATTTTGTTATTATTTCTGTGTTCTATATAGTTAAAGTTTTATTTAAGATCGCACAAAATTATTCCGTTTTGCTCTTCAACCACCCTGCTCTCCTTCAGAGATTATGAATTTCATAGAAATGGATAAGAAAAGCTTTGCAGATAAAACTGGCATTGTGAGGTACAGAATATTTCTATAGATCAAAATTACTATATATTTTTTATTTCATGCACTTAGGTAGCTACTAATTACCGCTACTCAAATACAAAAATACCTGTTCTAAGGATTGGCATACCTATTTCAATATATCAGGGACGAGTGGTGTGTCACTTGTATCACACTGTTCTCAACCCTTGGGATTTTATAATAAATACAGTGAATAAAATGTATTAAATTCAATAAGCAAAACATTAACTTAATTAACATATTACAGATCAACAAATTACCAACAATAATAAATATATAAATGCATAAATATAAAACAACTACAGATTTACTATTTGTAATTTTACAAGAAACTTCCTTAATCTGGTGTTTACAGGATTACTTCAACTCTCGCTGTCTTGTTATTCAGACGTAGGATGAACATGAGCTGCGCAATTTAGTGGACATAGTGATTAATCCAAGCTGCTGCTACCCCACTACCTCAGCGTCCAGGAACGGTATTGAGGTTTTATTATAGTACCTAGACTTCCTAAGAGATCCAGTTAGGAAATTAGTTAATTAGAACCCAGTTATCTTCCATATTCAAAGAAACACAACATTTAATAATTTAGTTTGGGAATAGTGAGGCACCCTCAATATAGTTCCACAACTTAAGCCGAGAAAAACTTATGTTCGCCTGATTCAGGCCCGTATCATCGTCCAGTGCCTTATCGTTTCCTATGAAAATTAGAGGGTAGTAAATCAATGAGATTAATAGTTTAAAATAAATTTAAGCCCTCATTATTCGGTACTTTGTAGCTATAATTACTTCAAAATAAAACGTGAAGAATTTCTTTAAATAGACTCAACTTCGGCATAGAAAATATTGGTGATCATAGTCTACAACATACACATATTGTAATTTTAAACGTATCTATTATCAAAATATTAATTTTACTTATGGTTAGGCATACCTAAATATACTTGATCTATAAATAAACTGTAACTGAATAAGATGCCTTAGTTTATTATATTTTACGGAAATGTCAATTTGGTGTTAAATATGATCCCAAGGTCCTTAACAGTTCTATTAATTAGAGAACAATCAATTTAATAACTAAACTTAAGATCATCGGTGTCTGTTTAACTATGTTTAATAATATGAAAATAAGCGATTTTTCACTGTGTTTTATTAGTCTGAAAGTCCATTTGAAAAAATAATACAATTATAATTATTTATTTTAATTAAAACTAACTCAATATAATCAACATGAAAAATTACAGAACAATTTAAAGGTAAAAAACTTTTTCCATGTGTTTATTCAAACTCAAAATACATAAATCTAATATACTAGATTCTCGGAATAATTAATACGGTTTAGTCACGAGCAGAAGCACCGTTAGCTAGTTTTTATGCACTGTTATTACTTACAACCCATTCCCCGATTTTATTACAACCATTTTTCACACCTACATGGAAACTGCCGCAAATGCGGTACTTTGTATACGAACTGACAAAACATTACTCTTGGTTATCTTTTGATTCAACGTACCGTATTTACAAAATCTCAGGTGACTATTCTGTTAATGTTGGACTGTCAATTTATCATGTAACACCAAATTTTAATTGCGGTATTGGTACGGTCTGGTTACTTACTCTGTTGTTTTGGAAGCTATGGAAATGTTATCGTACATTTGTGCGATACTCTTCATCTTTTTTAACATTATTATCTTTTAATCGTGCCACACGATGCCGGCTGAAAGATTTTATCTGCAGAATTTTTACTTCATTACGTTCTTAAAATACAAATATTTTATAGTGGCTGATTTTGAACGGTATCGTGTCGATAGGATTCGTGATTTATAATGACTAAAGAATGTATGCTCTATATGCTTAGTGGATATATTATATTACACACAAGTAACAGGACATTGTGCAATAGATAATGCAAATATCTTTCAAATTTTCTAATCCACGAACCGAAGATGAAAACTCTCACATTAATCCAAAGTCTGTTATATGTTTATCACCTTGTAATAATAAATGGACTAAGTTATACACATTCAATTATCGCGAAAATCTTACTGTATTGAAATTGTACTGTACCTTTATTAAATTTTTTTATTTTCAGCAAAGGAAAAGAAGCATTATACATTTTTCAAGTAGCAAATATACAGATGAAAGGAAAAGAGAAGTATGGGAAAACTAAAGAGAAAGTTTAAAGACAAAACTTTATTTTTGGTCAATAAAAGGGTTGTGAGGTTAATATTATATGGTGTTTCCAAACATTTGCTACCGGTCAGTTATACAAAAATATAGTACATCGATGTCATAGTGAAAATCTATGATAAAGCACAATTTAATTGTTTAAGAAATTTGAATAAAATGTAATTTTATTTTGTGTAGAGTACTCGACTATTACATTTGAATTCAAAGCACATATTTACATAATATAAATAAAGATTTTCCTTTCTGCCACCATCTAAATTCTTTAGCTAACTACGGATTATATTTAGAATATTCATTACCTGCTCATTAATATATTTAAACTAAAAGTAACAATTATTATTTAACATTCCAATGCATATCTCTTACTTTATTCACTGTAATACTGTCTGTATTACAAATAAACACACGCGCGCTCGCACGCACACGCACGCAAGCACAAAGACAAAAATATCCACAAATAAATTTCGCCGCCTTATCATTCTCTGGCTCCACTCCAAATATTATCTGAGCCTGAGAAATGTTTTAACCTATCTGGCAAGAATTTCCTCAAGTACCCGAACATATGTTACAAATAAAGCTCATTTTCTATGAGTATATGCGGAGCATATCATATTTAGTTCAAAATTAGGTATTTTCCATGCACTAAATGAAAGTAAATGATATGTTTAAGCTTGGTTTAAGAGGCAACACCATTATATAATGATTTTAATCTTCAACCTAACATATATTAAATAATATTGGTAAAAATAACCATGGTGTGAACACTGAAATAAGGTGTATATATGTACAAAAAATTGTAGAAAGTTAACTTCTGATAAGTCCACACGTTTTTAACTATATATAACTAATACGGCCATGTCAATTCATAATAAATATAATATATTTTATTTTATACGATTGACAAACAGTCACAACAGATGGGAGGGAAGCAATTAAAAGCGTGCTGTAGTTCCTTTCGTAAATGGAATTCTCCTAAACAAACAGGATAGTTTCTGAATCTCTCATTGTCTAGCCCTATGAAATACCTGATGACGAATATAATACAGACTTTACTCACAGCAATAACTATTAATTATTTATCTTGATTTTGTCCAAATTACTGCAAAAAACTGTGTATGTTTTACGTTCGTTGGAAATATGCTTGTGACTAATTAAAGGTTAGTACTTTTGCTAAATTTGGAGCCAGATGTTCTGAAACTAGTCTTAAGGGTAACCATGATGGCAAGAAAATAGCTGAATACATAAAGGTGGTTACAATTAAAAATTAAAACTTTTACATTTGATACATTAACCTAATTAAAATTTTTATGTACTAAAAAAAAATATAACAGAGTGGAAATCAATATCAAAAATTGGTTACAGGATCTGATATCAGTGGGCTCCTGCGTTTTAGTATCCTCACTATCTTACAAGAACCTTTATTATTTATGTTCTGTATTATGAATGGTACCTCAATCCATAAAAATATGAATTTATCATGTGGCAAGATATCTTGATGAAGATTGAAATCTTTCGTAAAACTTCATTTCTACATAGGATAAGAATGATACACGTCCCAACATTTAAATTTTATGATCATCAATAAAGTCTATCACTTAGTAGACTTGAAATAATTTATTTTTTTCTTCCTATGTGTGTCTGTTTATCTCACCGCATTACATCTCGAGAAGGAAACGAGTTTTAGGCTTGAAATTGTACATGAAAACTTAACGAAGCCTTTTACGCGACACTTGGTGTGACATACTCCTATCTTGCCTACCTTGCTTTGACAAATTTAACATGACCGGCTGCCATCTGGAATCTATAGCTTTAGAAATGAGTTTTTAAAACATCAGTATGTTGTCTTACTTTTATGCTACACATTTTTAAGAGTTAACGCAAAGGAAGTAGACCTATTCAGGATTCTTGTTTTAGAAACATGTATGCACAACTCGAGTATCTAATCGGAAATAATAAATTAAGTTAAAATCAGCTTAGTTTAAAATCAAAATATATTTTATTTATAGCAGTTTATAATTTGTTGTTGAAACTGAAATTTTAAGTGCAGATTGGTTTAATAGGATTGGAAAAGAACGTATGAATTTCTTGAGATATATTTATTTTTATAAGATTTGTTATACAAACACGAAATAATAATTAAAAACTACAGAATAAAAAATTCTTTAATAGAGCCTTGATACAAACTCATGGAAAGAAAATATTGAATAGGTTTTATAGTCATGTGTTGTGAAGTGGTATGCAAAGTACCACATTAGTGGTTGTTTCAACCATGCCTGTAAAATATGGATCGAAAAATCGAGAGAGGAAACTCTGAGGTTTGAAAACAAAGATGAGTAACCAGCAGTGTTTTATTTTTATACATTTGTTTATTCCGAACTGTCTAAGTTACAAAATATGTACTATGTTTAAAAAAATTAATCATTTGCAATATCTTAAATTTATGAAATCAAGCAATGTTTTAAAGTACTTAAATCCTTAGTTAAAAAACAAAACTAATGTAGAGGACTTACTAAACTTAAAGGGTTTTTAAATTATATATTTAAGCATTAAATAAATAGTTGTTCTGTCAAGTTTTAATTTTCCTAATTTGTTTATTAAGCTGTAATAAATTCAAAAGAAAATAAAAATCATGTTAAACTTTAGGAATTGTTCTACGGCAAAACATTTTGATTTATAGGCATAGAATTCACAAAAAATATAATCAAATGTACATCTTGACATTATGAAATGTCCATGATATTCTTCTTCATATTAGTGTGGTGAGATCTCTGCCATTAGTTGTAGGACTGAATAAAAGGTGAACCTAAGAAATATAAGATAATTGAATATGAAATGAATATGCATGTTTAAAAAAATACCTAAATTTTAGAGAAAAAGTGACGTCAGACATGGGTTCCCATATTTTTATACAAAATAAGTGAGAGTCAAATATATAAATAACGTTGTTGAAATCAATAACATGAACCCTATATATGGAGACTAATACAAATATATTATCCTTTTTTAATTAAGAAGAAGTTAATGATATGAATACACATGTATATAAATGAATATTGAATAATTATGTTTATTGTTTGGAAACTAATAAACTAATATCGTATATTGAGAGAAAAAAAATCTCCCTATTGTCTTAAAATGTGTAATAAATAAATCTGTAGCTAATAAATTGAATCGAGCAGCTGGACTCTGCAGTATGTGAAAATTACACATTTATAAACATAGAGATATTAGTTCGGTTTCAGTAGTCGTGACTACAGCATGGATGAATGATGAAGTATGGCCTAACATATTTGGGTTAATATACTATTAACAAACAGAAACTGATTATGTGGGAAGTTTTGTTTGATTGAGAGTATTGGTATTTTTAAATGAAATAAAAAACTAATTAGCATTTTTTTTAACAATATAAATCATAACTTCAAAATACAATAATGAAAAAGAGTGTCGATGCTCTTCTTTACCCACCCTACTTCAAAATGTATGCTTAGTATCATCTAGTTTAATATATGTTGTAGATTGCATAAGAACTCGTCGTTGTTCTCATGGTTTAAGTTTTAATCCAGAGTCATCTTATAGTTAGAGTAGCCTTCTATAAATAATTTCATTCAGTTTAGGATATTTAATATACTGTTTAATCCTAGAACTGACCAGCTTTTTGTTCTCAACATGACAGCTCTTTTTAGTGGTTTTATTACGATTGAGAAATTACTGCCCACCTATATTTCAGTTTTATTTAAGAAAAAATTAAGTTTACAAAAATGAACCATAATACTCGTATATACTGAGTACTGATACTGAATACTACAACTCCAAAGTACTCATCAATATAAAATGTTTATAAATAAGGTCTTATTCCTAAATACAGCAAATTTTCAACGCGATTATTAATATGAATAAATTAAAATATATAAATATTTTAATTGAAATTACATTTTTGAGTGAAAAATGTGTGTTGGTGTTTTTTAATATTTATCTATAACAATTTAAAGTTCTCTTTATGTTTTATATATAATAGTGACAGTTTGGTTTCTCTTGAATGATTGTTTTGATAAATGCGTGTACAAAAATGTGATGATTATATAGTAGTAAATAATATAAGTTTAAGTAGTTCTTAGAAACATCATTATTTGCTAAAAACAATTTATTAAACTTACAAAAAGTAAGATCATGTATTTTATTTAAATATAGTTTTAGCAAAAACCTACGATTGGTGATTCGAATAGAAATGATACGTGACTAACATCAGAAAAATTAATACTAATGTTTCCTGACTAGAAATATTAATACGTAGTAGATTATTAGGTAAAATTTGAATTCACTGCTTACTTAGAGTCATTATTAAAGTAAGAAATTTATATAAAATCTTATACATTTGTTGCTAACATATATACAGTAAAGATTTAAAAACATACATTTTTCGAATACTTATTCAATAAATACTGATTTGCTTACTGTCTTTTGTGATATTGATTTTTAATTTCAAGAATACATTCCTTCCCGTTCATGATTTTCCTTTCGGACCTTAGGCAAACATCTGGTAATCTTTTAATTTTTTGAATTTATAAGAATCAGAAGTTTATAAACTCTTAATACAAAATATTACGTAACTGCTGAATTTATTATGAAAACATAAAGTTTTGTACTGTAAAACGTGAAACTCTATATTCCAATTTTCGTAAGTATCAGTCTAAACAAAGCAAACTTAGAGTTCTTTATTGTTACTGTTCTTTTGAATATACAATTAAGGCTTAGAAACTCGGATAGCTCCAATTAAAGGGTTCCAAACCTAATAAACCTACTACGAAAAGCAATTTTTAAGTAGACTGAAATTTTGTTGAAGTCTATGTACATACTAATACTTTTGCTGCTACTATATCGTGTAGCGTAGAAGTTTGCCAACTTGTTACTAAATGTGTTTCTTGACTGCAGATCATATAATAAAATCAAATTCAATATCAGATATGTAAACTTGATTAATATTTTCATGTGTAATATTCTTTTAAATACAAATGTGATTAGTCCGTGTTACGTAAAAATCACTAAACTAAAAATCCGAAACAAATAGACGTGACTTTATACGTGATACTAATCAGAAGCAGAGTCTCGATTCAAACCATCGGTATTTGATGATGTAGTTAAGTAAAATTAGTATAGTACATGATATGGAACATTGTTACCACAAATAAAAATTACGATAAATCTTTATCCACCTAAAATTATAAGCGTGACACACAAGAATTTCAATGTATTCACTATAGACAATGTTAGGGGATCACTGTGCGTGGCAAACTTTTCAAATTAATTGTTACAAGGTCATAGATATGAATCTGACTTTGGTTTAGTGTGAGAATTTTCATCTTAGTTTCCTTGATTAGAAAATGTATCGCGAAAAGATAGTTGTGTTGTCAGTTTAACAATTTACTACTGACTTCTTGTGTTAGTATGAGGTATCCACTAAAGATATTAAACCTGCAATTCATTGTTCGATGTAATTCACACAACCCTATCCACACAATATAAGACACTAAATTCTATAACATAAAAAAGTTTTATATTTTCTATTAATTTTACAAACATTTTTGTAATATTTTTATACTTCATATATTCAAATGCTCACTGACTTCTAAATATTAAGTAGACTTAAGCATCTTATTTAGTTACAGTTTATTTATAGACCTAGTATCTTTTGGAAAGCATAAATATAAGTAAAATTAATACTCCGATAAAAAAGTAGTGTCAAAATTATAATATGCGTGTGTTGCATAGTATGAACATCAATATTTTATATACCTAAGTTGAAATGTTGTAGATGGAGCTTATATTGGTTACTGTTTACTTAATTACATTAAAACAGAAAACCTATATTTAATACTTTTATTTTTTAGTGAGGCCTTTCGATAGCAAGGCTATCTTCGTCAGACACATCACAAAAGTAAATACAAAAAGTAATTTTGAATTTTAATAATAGTTAAACATATATGATTTAATATTAATTTGTCCTGTGTGGCGTAGTGTGTAAATACAATTAAATTATTACTGTTATTATACTATATAAATGTTGAATGCTATTTTGTAATCTTCGTTTAAGCAATATTGAATTTTGTATTGGTCCATCTTCTTGATTTAATAAATCTTCTGTGTTTGTTTGATTAATGTATTATGACTCCCGGGCATTTAAATATCTTGGAGTTTTAACATGTTTTTATAGTTTTAGGTTTTCCTGTGATATAGTGTGTCCAGTATTGATACAGTGGTGTGCGACGGCTACCACTAAAATAATATTTTAAACTATTATTGAAAATCAAATTTACTTTTTGTATTTACTTTTGTGTTTTGTCTGACGAAGATAGCCTTGCTATCGAAAGGCATAAAAAAAAATAAAATTATTAAATATTGGTTTTATGTTTTAATGTAATTAAGTTACCTAAGTTGAGCCTATTCAAAGAAATTTTTTCATGTTTTGTTTTACCTACAAAATACCTTACAAGGAACTCTTAAATTTTTTTGAAATGAATACGGTACTCCTCTAGATAAGTACCCCTAATATTCATAAGAGATGAAAGGTCCCTGAACGACGACGTGGCCCTGAGCCAGGCGAACATTAATGTTTCTCGACTTAAGTCCCACAACTGTATTGAGCACTGCCTCGCTATTCATACACCAAAATGTTAAATGATAGGTTTCATTGAATTTTAAAAATAACTGGACACTAACTGATTTTCTAGTTACGTGGATCTTTTAGGTAGGCTATGCAATATAGTAAAACCACTACACCGTCCCGGGACGCTGAGGGAGCGGTAGTCAGCTTTGATTAATCACTCTGTCCACTAAATTGCGCAGCTCATGTTCATCCTACGCCTGGAGGCCAAGAGAGCGAGAGTTGACCCTATCCTGTCTACACCAGATTACGGGTTTCTCGTACAATTATAATGTAAATTTGTTGTCGTTTTTTATTTATGCATTTAAATATTTATTATTGTTGACAATTTTGTTGTTGTACTGTATGTTTAATTTAGGTAATGGTTCCTTATCACATTTCATAAACTATTTCTTAATTAAAAGAAAATCTGTAGGGAAGAGCTTAAAGAATATATTATCTATTATGAGTTCGTTGAATAAGTCAGTTAATGAAGAAGATATTTTGTTTGGTGCATGAAAGTATTATTACAAAAGCTATATTATAACTAACTTAAGTCGTTTTGTAGAATTTTAAAATAGAAATGAATAAATAAACATGAGAAAAGTTAGTTATTAACCTATAGTATCCTCGTAATCGGAAGAATGTAAGTTACAAAAAGTGTTTCTAAATTAAGAATTAATTGCAATTGCGACTGATATTATTTCTTAAAGGTACGGAAAAACACTCCATTATTAGGTATTATTTATCAGAAAGAATTTACTGTAATTTTATTTACTTCTTTTTAACAGAGAATGAAATACCAAGTCAGGAAATCTTTAAAGGGCTTGTTAGTCTGTAGTATTTTATTAGTGAAGTTGCAGTTATAGTTTGGTAAGTGTACCAATCAATTTGTATTGTCATAGAGTTCGGAAGGTTCAACGATCACTTCTTTGAGTTATTAATAGTTATTGTAAGATATATTCCGGTCAATGGAAATGTTTCTTTATAACATAATTCGGTCCATCATGAACATCTCTGAACTTGATATCACTCAATGTTCAATAAATCCCATGATTCAGATGTGTACAGGATGACATTTGTGATTCAAAAAAGAGAATAATTTAAAGTTAATTACATATCACTGGTAAATGAATAAAGAATGTTCCAATATAAATTTTATTATTGAGTAAGGCCTTTCGGAATCAATGATTCCATCATCAGGCACTTCACAAGTTTGTGACATATGATAAGTGATTACCAGTGCGCCTCGTTCCTGATATATTGGCATTAATATGCCTATTGTTAGAGCTGAATTTTTGTCTATGATTAACAATATGTCGTACCTATCTAATAAACAGAAAATATAATAATTAAAACTATAAAAATAGCTTGTCCCTCAAAAAGCCAGGTTTACTTGGTAAGACTTTCTTAGCCATGTGTAACAAATTCTAAATCTCTTATTGTTTGAGGGGGGGGGGGTGGTTGAATACTGAAATTTAATGAGTTTGTGTGAATTAGACCCACATAAATTATCCTTACTAAAAACATATGAAAATTACATTCCTTGAACGAATATATCGATAGAGAAATGACATTTCTTCTAGCCAGAGCATGTATTATTTAGGCATTTTTAAATAAGGCATAATTATGTGTCAATTATATCGAAAGTATCCTCGGCCAGGTATAATGTTTTTTATAATATCTTTCTCAACAATATTTAATTAAGTTAACGTTCCTGTATAAATAATTAGCACTAGGAAATATAGTATATTCGTATATCCTTTATTTATATATGCATATAATACATTTTATTATTCTTCTAAGTACTTTTAAAGTGTACACAAAAACAGAAACAAAAATTCAGTGCGCATGTTTAATTTTTTAGTTCACAGAACCCTTCATCAGAATCACACTATATTAAAACATATAAACAGAACTCAAACCAAGAACAAAAGACATAACCAAAATAAAATTTTAACAAATAAATACCAAAAACAACAAGATTCCAATCACCTGTGTGTAGAATATTTGTAAATTTTTACATAGGATTAAACATTTTTTTTGTTAAAAATAGGAAAAGAAAATCATCTTAGGTTCAACCCATCTGGTTGCCTTGATTTTAAAATTAATTGATGTGCGATTTCAACATTTCTTAAATTTATCAGATTGGTATTTTGATTAGGGTTTGGCTCTAAATGGCAAATTCCTTTTAGGCTGAAGCAATGTTTTAATTTATTTTGATTGTGTTGAATCGCATAAACAGATAATGGTCTCTCATAATTTTGATGAACAACATCAAATCGATGATTGGTCATTCTCACTCTTAATGGAGTGATGGGTTTTCCAATATAGTCTTTGGGACAGAATTTACAGGTTAGTTTGATAAATTATGTTTTTATAGTGCAATCAATGTTACCTTTAATAGGATATTCTTTTTCAGTTGTGCTAATTTTTAACGATTTAGAATTTATTAACATCTTACAAATGCCGCATCTTGGCTTGTTGCTAGGATTGCACACGTTACATTTGATGTTATTACTTTTTTGATTTCCCTCATTCTTTAATTTCGGTCTAGAGAGAATGTTTTGTAAATTTGGAGGTTTTTAAAAATTACTTTGGGGGGCGTAGAAAATAAATTTCTAGTTTCAGGGGAAGATTCCAAAATAGGAAAAGAAACCTTTAGAATTTTGTTGATTTTATGAAGGCCAGGAAAATATTGGGTGATCAATTTAGGATCATTAGGATTAATAGCACTGGAAATATTTTTAGGTGCTCTAATTTGTTTATCAACAAGATTTATTGGGTACCCCCTTTCAAAACGTACATGGGACAGTCTGTTTATGTAGTTATGGAAGTCAGATTGATTGCTACAAAGATTTTTTGCTCTTATTGATACACTCTTGGGGATAAGTTTTTAATGTGAACTGGATGGCAGCTGGTGAAATGCAAATATTGCATTCTGTTACTATCTTTGACATGATTTTTTGTTTTCAAATTATGATTTTCAATAAATACATCAGTATCCAAGAATGTTACTGAATCTGGTGAGATAGACCATGTAAATTTTAAAATGCTAAATTTATTGAGATTAGAAAGAAAATCGTTAAGTTCTTTGATACCATGCTGCCATATTATAAAAATATCATCTATATACCTGAACCAAATTAGAGGTTTATAATTTTGACTAGTTAAAAAATTCTTTTTCCAATTGTCCCATAAAAAGATTGGAAGAAGAAGGAGCCATCCGTGTGCCCATAGCAGTTCCTTTAGTTTGAAGGTAATTTTGGTCTTGAAATTTAAAAATTATTTAAGGTTAAAACCACGGTCATAAGTTTGAGAATGAAATTAGTACTAGGTTTGGAATCGCTCGGCGTGAATCAAGGTAATTTTGGGCAGTGCTGAGATCATTATCTGTAGGAATATTTGTATACAAAGATTCTACATCGACAGTACACATTAAGACGTCGTCAGGCAAGGGTTGATTAATTTGAGCTAATTTAGTTAAAAAGCCATTAGTCTATTTACTCTCTTTCTCTGGGAAATAATCGAATAAGATGTTATTGCATGCAGGTTGGTAAATATTGTGCCTTGTTTCTAAATGCCTCCGGTCACTATAATAACATATTACATAACAGAGTTGCGAAGTTTCACATGAGAGAGACAACAATGTGATGACACGCGACGAAATGCACGAAAAACGATTGATGTTAACTAACTTAAATTACTGGGAAGACTCAAGTGCGAAACGAGCTGTCACTTTCATATCAGTTCCAGCTGACTTCTGTACAATTGAACGCTGGTGTAGACCAAACTGATGAGAATACCTCCAAAGTAATCAAGGCAGACCAAGGCAGCATGGAATCTTATTAACTGGCAATCAGTCCCAGATAGCGCTGGGTTATTCACTGAGAATAGCTAAGGACTAGCCATAAATTATATTATATTCGTCAGCATGGCGTTCTGTGTAATGGAGTATTTATAAGCAACAAAAATAATACTTTAAATAAGCAGGTAAGGAAAATATTATAAACTGTTGTACACGTTGCTCATAAAAATATGTATCCTAAAAGAAACACGACTGTTACGTTATAAATAGAAAAATATTACACAACTTTAAAAATTTTAGAAAATTATTTTTCTCATCATTTTCACGTAGTTCATAATAATATTTTTATTATTTCCTTAATGTTTTCAATATAAAATCATGTTAATTCGCAAACAAATCTTTAGAATTATTCAATAATTTATTTTATTAGTTAAAAGAAAATATATAAGAGTTATTGGAAAGACAATAAGGAGAAGACATTAACAAACACCAGAGTAATTTTTATATGAAATATACTTATCTGTCAACTTTGGTACATTATTTTATAGCAGGCTCTTTTTTAACAGATAAAGCCATGTTTTATATCAACCTTGATTCTCCTTGTAGTAGACATAAAACAAATTCCATTACATTCGCAGACAGTGTTTGAGAAAAGGTTTATGTTTGCATAGGGTATAAATTCGAGCAAAATACATAAAATCCTCGCTACGTTTCAGCTAATAAAATCACAGCGCCGCTTTCCTTCCGAGATGAAAAGTAGACGGACGATAGTGATAAATGCCCGTAATACGAGGACTTTCATTTGTATCGATATCATGTGTTTTCTATATAGGTTCAATACAACAATAACATTTTAATACGAGCAAACTTCTTTAACTTATACATAAAGGTCTTAACAAAGGAAACAACAGTGATTTTGCGACTCCTCGAGCAAATGTGTATTTGCAGGGTAAGAGTGTTAATTGTGCTGTTTAAAGTAATATTTCTTCATTCTTTTACTCCTATTATATTGTAATATGAAATAATTTATGTAGATTAAAAAACATATTAAATGCGTAAGTTCCTCATGTACTACAATTTACATTGGAAACAAGAGTCAATTACTGACCTGTTTAAATTTTTTTCCACCAATTTTAGTTTCTTGCTTGGCCTTAGTGGTCAGAAATTGTTGCATTAACCACATACACTGTAAAATTAGGAATGTTGGAAATGATTTTATTGATAGTCGATTTGTTGTTTGTGTTGGGGTTTTGTCTAATGATTTACGATCAAAAAGTCTTATTCAATATTTGGTACCCAACGCTTGGTGTATTAGTCATAATTGTCCAATGCATATGAAATTAACTTTAGATCTTTGCATATTTAGATTCATACTTATAAATAGCACACATGTTAATATTGGCAATAAAAATAAAATAATTAACAAAAGTTAATTGGAATTTTTGTAAATTTAGGGATTTCAATTCTGTAGACATATATATCTTCTACTTAGTAAGATAATGTTACATAAAAATAACTAAACAAAATAGATAGAAATAAATTCTAAAGAAACTAAATATTAAATTCATTCATGAGCTCTCACCTATACTTCCAGGCTAATTTCATGAATTTCCCTAAACTTTGCCAATTCATTCCGTTTAAATAGCTTCCATATTCAATTTTTGATTTGTAATGTTTCCGAAACAATATTTTCTAATTTGTGATGAAATTGGCATACCGCAACATAGTGAAAAACGTTCTATTTTACGTGCATGTTGCACAATAACCTATAGAAATAGCATTGCTGGGCCCAAGTCATTACCAAAATTTGAGTTGTATTATTATTATTATGCAACTTAAATCCGAAGTAATCAAATAATATGATAACTTGGATGTCTTATTAAGTAAATGTTCTTTAGAATTAATGGATATGTTATCTTTCGTCAATGAAATGCGTAGCTTGTTTCTTTAGTGTTATGGAAAACTAGCATTATTATATAAGATTATAGAATCAAGGCTGAAAGCTGATAGGTAATAAACACACATACACATAATAGCTGTTTTAATAGCAATCTTGAATATACTTCTAATATGGCATGCTTACTTTTCTGGATTATATATTATACCTACCTTGATAAATCAATAGTAACTAACAGTTTTGTTGGTTCAAGATAGATTTTATTGTTTAGCTGTATTTTAATTGATCATTATCAAAATATTATTTTCCACTATTGAAACCTTCCTCTAACTTACTTCATGTTATTTAAATTCCTATAATTGTTTCCTTATGTGACCCTTGAAATATCAAAAAAGCGTCTTTGTTAACACAGGGGATGTCACATCTCTTTCCTAGATACGAGAGGTCGTATTGAAGCAATTGTTTATAATTCTTCAATAGGAAATCATTTTATAAAGTAATGTGAATTATTTGGCTAACTTTGTCTTAGAATATTTACCTAAGACTACTTACTAGTAAAACTGAGTCAATAAAACAATTTTACAAGTACTGTACAGGCCGTAAACTGTATAGTATGCTACTCACGAGATCGCGCATGTGCAATTTGTTGTATGCACTTTATGAAGCAGGTAAATAGGACATTAGTTTGTAATTAAAATAAGATGGGTCGTATAAAAGAAAGACGTACGATTTATAACTATATTTATTATAATTGAGTGAATACATTTCAATGTTTGTATCAGTAAATTCTGACGGATTGGATCCAGATGTCAACATATTTTATTATTTAGAAAAGAGAGAATAAAGTATTAACAGTTGTCAATATATTGATAATTATAATAATACTAAAGAAGTTCGTAAATAGCAGTGAACTGCTTCGGGGACGTACGAGAGTTGCGTATTAATACAGTAGCATGATTCTTTTAAATGCCTCTTTAAAAATGCAATATATTGTTCGTCTTAAATTACATTAACATTATGGATTGGCAAATGAATTGGATTCGTTTAGACCGTTATTACTATCGCTTGTCTGAAACTGGTCTGTCAATTATTGCTTAATTGCTCAGGTAATGTAATTAATTTGAGCTATTTAATTAACATTTAAATGAGTTTTAACTAGTAAACAGATGTTACTTAGATTTATCTACCCAGAATGGAGCTCCTAAAGCTAACCTTTTCATTTTTAGCATATTGAAGTAATTTAATTGGTTGTATATTTCTATATATGGTGTACCGATTGTATTAAATTGTAATTCTGGGGTAACTGGATTACCGGTGGAAGGAGTAGGCCCAGAAGAATGATAAGACTGGACAGTACAAAAGAGGCTACTATCAGCGAGGCGCGCATCGCAGATGGGAGTGTTTGATAACGAAATTGAGAGGTGGGGTGAGGTAGACGTGCCGTACCTCCCGTCTCAGTTGATCGGAAGTAGTAGTAACGAGTAGTGTTTGAAAGTGCTTAGAGTTATTTTTGCTAATCGTCATCGAGCCTGCGGTTAAGTGAAGTTTTTAACTGGAGTCCAGTCAATATACATTTTTAGTTATTTTGAATAATTTTGGGGAAAAATTATTGTAAAAATTAAATTTAATGGGAATTTAGGAACTTGTCATTTTAATCTGTGCAATATAAAACTTGTTGGTGCAGTGAGCACATGTTTATAAAATTTTATGTAAAAATACTAAAAAAGTTTTGTGGTTGTTACAGATGCTTTCAGCAATATATAAATTCTAACACTGAAAAGAAGTAATAGTTAAAGTAAAGTAAAGAAAATTAGTAACAAAATAAAATTGAATTTTGAGGATAAATTAAAGTGAAGAATTCCCAGTTCAGATTTGAGTGTGAAAGTTTTGAATTTGGACAATTAAATATAAGACAAGCTGTAAGAACTTTGTACATTTTTGAGTGACGAATATATTACAAGTTTGAATTTAAAAGTCATCAAGAAGTTTTTATTTTAATTTTAAAACCAGTAATTATTTTCAAGAAGAAGTTTTATTTTAGTTTGAACTTTATTTATTGCAGAAGATTTTCTTTTCCTTTTTTGAACCTTCACAAAAATTTAAATTTCAAAGCTAACGCCTCATGTGCCAGTAAAACGGTACAATGGAAATTCTATTATAGTACTTTATACAACTGTCATTATGCGGCGTACTAAACGTATAATGTAGGTGTGTCGCTGAACAATATGAAAAGAATGTTTTTCAACAATTGAAGGATATCGTATTGCCCAAAACCTTCTACGAAAATTTAGTAAAGCTCATTGAGCGGTCGGTGAGTGTAGCTATTGATAAGAAAGTATCATCTGTATTTAATAAAGTGTCCAACATGGAAGAGGATTTGAATTTTGTTCCAGTAAGATAGACATTTTGTTAAGAACATGTCGGAAATTTACAAAGAGAATTTAGGTCGTGGCATAACACAACCGAGAGCTTTTTCTGAAAAAACCAGGAAGTTGTAAAGGCTTATGGTCTTTGGTAAGTATGCAAATCGAAGAAAGGAGCCAGTACGCTTGCAATCATGACTTGCTGATAGAGAGTGTACCAAAGGAGAGAGTAGACAATGTTGTGAACTTGGTAAATAAATTAGCAGTAGCTTTAAATGAGACGATTTTTGTACACAAACGTGTAGGCTGGGTATTTCTATGGGACGCGAATGGGCCGAGACCAATTTACGTATAATTTACCAAACAGCAGAAACGTGGCACTTTTCTCAAGAAGGCAAGAAAGAACGTTCTCAGTGTGTGGATGTCGTCTCCACTTACCGATGTTTACGTCAATGAACATCCTTCTACAAACGACTTTGAGACACGGCAAATAAAAATAAAATAGTGTTATCAGTATCTATGGATGTCTTACTCTAAAATATGATAAAGTCAAGAATAACTGCTAAAATATCGCGTTTAGAGGCAGCCTTTAACTGAACACGAAGAACAGGACTGAACGTGAACGTGTGTGATACGGGATAACAGCCAACATCTTATCTTTTATCATAATATCAGGAATTAGCTTAAATATCATGATGAGCTTTTCTGCTATATCCAAGGTCATTCTGAGCTTTATCATAAAATTTTCCTGTCCCAGGTTTAGATATACGATATCAACCGAGGGAAACAAATACACTTCCAAAAAAATCATACAGTCATAATTTATTTAGAAATAACTTTAACTTGTATTTCTTTTAGTTTGATATTATAGTTATATTGTATCTATAATGAGTCAAGTAGACTTATTTTTAAGAATTATCAATTTAAAACATCCCGAAGAAGACACTTTTCGATCGAAGTAGGCTACTCAGTAATAAGTAGGTAAATATTTTTTCTTAATTGAGATAACCGTTCACCTATGGCACTGGAAATATATTATACCGGAAGTAAACCACAGGAAACAAGTGTTTCTAACCAAAGTAGGTTTTTGAGACCTATGTATCTATTTTATAAATTTGGAAAGGCAAAGTCAGCTGTGGCATTTGAAATATAATTCATTTGAACCAGAAATGCTCTTCTACGCGCAAAACGTATTGACATAAGAGTTAGACTCCCCACGTCTCATATTTCAACCATGAACACTGAAATACGAGTATACATACTCGATCGTATGGCTACTCACGTTTGAACAAGATCACAGAGGACAATCATATTACCTCTTAAGTGCTTTAAATAAGCAGTTTAGAACTTTTATTTGGAAAAACTGCGGAGCCTCGGGTTCCAGCTAGTGTAACTTAAGGAGAGGTTCGGACTTTTAACGAGTACATCAGTATATTCTTAATTTTCTCATGATATTGTTGAAACCTCGTAACTTGCTGATTATTACAGAGATAAAATGGCAATTTCCAAGTTACTTGTCCAGATTAATTTGGAATAAGTTCCAAAAGAAGGTTATTTCCTATATTAGTAATCTGATAGACATGAAAGTCATGTATATCTTGGAGAAACTGTTTTCAGATTGTTCGCATACATATTCTTTACTAAAATGGTACCTGGCCGAGGTTTTTGTTGGAATGGTAAAAAACTATATAATGAGTTATTTGATAATCCTTCATTAAAAGGGGACGTAGGAATACACTGCATTATTACAAAAGTTCTGTTTGTATTGCGTTCCGTTCGTTGGCCAAAGTAGACAAAGGGTCCTTAATAAACGAAAGTAATTTCTCTTGCTATCATCATAAATTCAATACTAGTTTACTTTCCTAATTTATCCATTTAATATTAGTTTATGTCAGTGGTAATGTAAGATGTGTTTAATTATTAGTGACGGTTTAATACTAATATGCAAGGAGCATGATAACCGCATGCTTACAATTATATTTATAATTAATAATATTAATATTGATATGGGATTTTAAGTAAAATACATTTTTATCAATTCAAGCAATGCATTCCTAATTCACATACCAAAGTAGGTTGTTACGACACTGCTTAAAATGAAAAAGGTAATATTTAAATTTAGAGAATTTAAACGTGAAATATAAATTAGTCTATCAGCAATAACATAGATTCTAAATGGATATTTTGAAGTACGGCTTGTTAATAATGTCGAGATAAATAATACGTTTTAATTTATCGCTAACTTAATTGGGTAACTGATAGATGGATGGATGAATACTAGCAAGATACTAAAGTATATTTCTAAAATATAATGAAGCTCCATGCTGTTAGCTATCCATACTTATTAGCTGTATGCCTCTGTTTAAGTAGCAGTTTTCTGTTTAAGTTCATAACAGTTTTCTAAGAAAGAGAGTTAATATTACATTTTACTAGTCCGCAGTTATTTTTATCACCTGTAGCGTTTTGGGCTAAATTAGTTTAAATTTTATAATTTTGTGAATTTTATTTTATAAGAAAATAAAAATGTATATTTGTCATAAAAACTGTAAAGTGTATATGTTGGCAAGTCTACTCATGTTACTTTTAGATAATATTTAGATTTTGAAATGAGCCTTTGTTGTACCGTTTATTTTAGCCGACCGTTACTGGGTTTTGGTTGTTCCAGATCATGATGACTGATAGCTAATTTTTCGGAATGGCTGGGCCAATGAATTAGCTCATTGATAATTTCATTAATTGCATGGGGGGAATGTTAAAACCAGCTCTTCTCGACCTATCACGATTTTCTGTTACATGCGCGTAAATCAAAGTCAGTCCGTGCCGTGTATGTGTGTAAATTTCCGCGAGTGATTTTGGGTGTGTACAAAATATATTTACCAAATTAATTGAAATATTTTTTCCGAGTGTACCTAATTTGGTAGTTTTCATTTTATAGGCAATTTCACGCAGTTACGCAGGACTAGATTGCAGCTTTATTAAAGTAATCTGTGTAAAATAAAAGCCGTTAGAAGAAAGAAAATGCTCATGTGGACCACTTTTTTACCTGTGGAACAAAGGATTACCTTCATCTTTATAATGGGTAAGATTTAAAATATTTTGACTCATTTGTATAATTTTGGACATTAATATAAATTCACTTTGTAGCGATTTGTGTTTGAATTTTAAAACGGGGACGGAATATAATCCCACGTTTTAAGTTTATCAGAAGGTTTTAAAAACTTTGAGAGTTATTAAATTTAACTCTGATTGATTATTTTATTTTATTTCTATACATTTTGATACATTTGTCGTTAGCTTGTGTTTTTATATCCAAATTAGGATATAATAATTTGGAAGTTTAAAAAAATAAAATATTATAACCAATACTGAGAGTATTGATAAGAAAGTAATTTAAAAATGTAATATACATCTAACTGTCAGTAACTGCATATAGAAGCTCAACTACATAAAAGAAAACTAAATTTCATTAAAATTAAATAACGCTACATAACATTCCTTTCATAAAAATTTAACAATAAATTAATTTTGGTTCATAGTGACAGTTAAGTTGTTGATCCTTAGAGATTAACGCATTGTATATTTCAAGGATGTTATCTCAATGAATTGCAAAGGAAATTCCTGAAGTGACTTGAACATTTCTCTTGAAGTAGAACATCACGTTTGTTTGTATTCACCAAAGTGCAATTGAACAAAACGTATTTAAGTGCTTGTATGTTCTGGAGAAGTTCCTCTCTATCTCTCTGACAGTTTAGTTGAGTTGGAATATTCTCAATGTGATCAAAGCGTTCACTATTGTTCAGCTATCGAATTGTTTATAATGTCGTTTAAACTTTGAAAGGACGATTAACTTAAACAACTCAAATTCCACAATAACTTATAATGTTTAACACTAATATAACTATATATGTAACATAACATATGTTTAACAAGTAAATATTTAAATACCAGCATCAATGTTACGTTAGGAGTAAAACACATAGAGAACAAATATGTGTTGAACATAACTCTGTGTATCTGCTTATCCACTAAGGATGAAGGTCACACAAGAGTGACGACCCAAGGCAACTATAACAGTTTAAAAATAAACTGCGACGCACTAACAATCATAATTGAGAGAATCTACGGCCCTTATGAAGCTAAATACTCCAGGAATGTGGTGAGAACGATTTTGAAGAACACAGAATTCCGAAGGTGACCTTGATGTCTTCCACACTTACTTTAGGAAGTTTACGGTTGTATTTTTTATTTTATATCCAAATTAGATCCGTGAATATGCTCACATTTTACTTCCAAGTATAGTAAAAAGCATTTACACCAAATGGAAAGTTTTGTTTGAAATACACAGGACTATAAAATATATCTTGCTGATTTAATATTTCAACATTCATCTGTATGAAAAGTGCAAGTAATCATGCTCATAAACGCTATTTTCCAAATAATACTATATTATAGTTAATTATAATAAGTTATCTTGAGATCACATTAAGTTTCAAAATAACCTTCTGAGCCGGGGCTCAGTTTGGACAATTTATTTTTGTCTTACTTTTCCAACCTCAGCCACTCTTATCAGTCGGTGAGGGAGTCACTCCGTCAAGTATTGATTTTCTGCCTGGTTGGACTGATTGGTCGAGATCAGCTGGTTGACCTTGACTAGTTTACCGACCAGCTGTTCACCGGCACCGGCTACTGTTCGGAGCGGTCAGACGTTCGGAGAAGCTACTGTGTTTCTGGTTGTTCTTTCTCTGCTCTTCCCGTTTCCCCCATGGCTGGCTAACTTCACCGACTTTCGGCAGGTAATTGTCTTTTTCACTCTCCTTAACTTATTTAGTTGGCGGTTTTTTCTCTCCCTCCCAGACATATATTATCGTAGATTAGTTATAAGTAGTTTATATATATTATTTTGTTACTTGTGTTCCTCGTGTACGTGTTCGTGTCGCTAAGTGTTCGTTCCTGTCTTTCGTACGTTCTAAAAATTTGTTAATTAATTATCTATGCCGGTTAAATTTATTTTATTTTGCTCTAGCGCTTTCTTACTGATCCGTTCGGCGAACGGAAATTATTTATTCCGTGTACACACTTTGTCTTTTTAGTGTAAGCGAGACGGTACAGACTTTGCAAATTTTTGTTACCTCGTGTTTTGTGTTGCGTGCAAAATTGGGTGGCAACATTCATGATTTCGATTTTATTATTTAATTATTGTTATTTGGGAAATAATGTATTGTTATTATTTGTAAATTATATAATTATTATCAGGCCTACCTTACAATTAATATTTAATAGCAAAATGTAAATTATTATAATATAATGATTAAAATCCAGCGAATTATAGTTACAAGTAAATGTTATCACGCTTAATCATTTAGTATGGCTGTCCTAGCCTATGTAATATTTAATATTGTCACCAAGTAGTGCATCTTAAAATACTTGGTGTCTTGAGTTATTTTTAGGAAATAGTCTTTGATACTTAAAATGTACTGTTAGTTACAGATTGTTATTTTTTTTAATTGTTAAATTTAAATATTTTATTATACTTTGTGGCAAACATAATTAAGTTTTTATTATTTCTCGGGTTGTAGTAAAGTTGATCTGAATATCTACTGGTTATGTTGGGATTCTACAGGGTCCCCGTGAGTGTCGTCAGCGGGACTGGTGCGGCGAGTCTGCCCAATGAAACCACTGAAACCAAAACTGAATGCCCCGCGCCCTGCCAGTGCTCCTGTACCGGCATCCAACCGGAGTGCATGTGCTCATATTCATTTCATCTGGAACAAGGTTGGATCCAAAATGTTTTTTTACTTTTCTAATACTGAACTTGCGAGGATTGGGGTGCAGCGAGCGCTGCCAGATATTAGATCTGGAGGAGGGCCAGTGTTAAGAGTAGTGTGTATTTAGTTTAGTTACATGAACTGAAGGGGAGGTTTTCATCTTTAATTCGGATTCGTGGAGGCAACTAAGCCCCCGCCTCCTTCGAAAATCGGCTTTAAATATTTTTTTTTTATTTTTTGGCTACAAACCTGAAACCAAATTACTTTTTAAAAATAGTGGGCCTAGAAATTCTACAACCTTTTCCCTCCCCTCAGTTCATAACACTTACCTGTTAAAGATAATTTTTCCTACATGCGGTACCTGATATATGTTATTTATAGACCAAATTTCTATTTATTGTGTTATTAATATTATATTATTTATTTATTATGTTATTGTTATTATTGGAATTTATTTTATTGTTGTTATTTAGTTTTTAAGTTACGCGGTGCACCGTGGTGCTGCAGTTAACTGTATATTGTATTTTGCATGGAAATGTTTGCCACCTATTAATTATATATCATTTACTCGAAATCTTGTCTCTCTTTTGTCTCTCTTCCCACTAGTGGCATGTGATTGTTTATTTTATGATTTGCTCCGAGTTTGGGAGGGGCACGCTTCCGAGGCCTCCTGTCTTTTTCGCTAACTCGGAACAAAATGGTAGCAGAGCGTGGTTACGTGTTTTTTCCCTCTACGGGCCCGGGGTTTTGTTTTGCCACTGGTGGTGAGAGAGATGAGTTGAAGTTGTTAGTTGACTTCCTGCGCCTGTGCCGTCTCGCTGTGCTATTTTCCGCCGATCGACAGGAAGTGTGTGAACCTATTTATTTTCTGATTATTGTTACTTGTGTGTTTTTGTTATACATTGTCATCGTTGTTTTTTTTTCTGGTTTTGTTCTGGTACGGCGTAGTGTTTTGTTGCGGTATTTTGGTTTCGCTGCCGTGTTTCGTGGACGGCAGGAATTCTGGGGACCCTGCTGAGAGTGTTGTCTCACTAAGTTATTCACTTGTCGCCTTAGTTATTGCTTTGTTAGTCGTTGACTTCGAGTCAGTGTGTGTTACTTGTTAGTCTGTGTCATTTATTTATTTATCATGCCTGTCTCTCTGGTGCCTGAATACTTGTTGAAGGAGGATCTCCATTTTGAGTTGTTGGCTCGTGGGCTTACTCCGGGTTCCGACTGCGAGTCCATGCGGAAGCAACTGCGGGATAATATGGACCTGGACACGACTTGGCCTAGGGATTTGACGTTCCAGAAACAGAGGCCCATTTTGGAGGCTAAGTTGGAGACTTTTGAAAATAGTCAGGAGGACTGGTTGGAGTCGCCGCGGGCCCGCCCTACTGGCCGAGAGAGGCCTAGGTATTTGTCCCGGCTTACCCATCTACATATGAGGCTGTCGCTACTTAGATCCAAGCTTACCAGTTCTGGTGATAGGGAGTGGTTGGAGGAACGCATCACCTTGGTGGACGGCCTGCTGACTGTACTCGAGAGGGACGAGGGGGCAAAGGCTCCTGAAAAAACTGTGTCTGCGGTTGACTCTGCTGCGGCTGTTAAGGGTGAAGGCCAGATCCCTGGATCAGTCGTTGCGGAGGTGTCTGGTGTGGACGGGGCCCGGGGGCCTGTGACCCAAATGCCTGCTGGATCTGGAGGACTGGGGACTGTGATGACGGGATCCTTTGTTCAGTATCACAAGCTTCCAAACCCACTTACCCCGTTGCTGCAGCGACTACCAACGGTGGATGGTCTAGATACTGAAGCCTTGCTGCGGTTTCTTTCTGAGATCCTGCGACTGCATGACTTGCCTGGTCTTCAGGGAGCGAGCTTCCTGCATGTCATCTCTCCGTTTTGTAGGCCACCTTTGGGTGACTGTCTGGTTCGAGTTCTCCAGAGGGGTGGTACCCTGGATGATTTTTCATAGGGAGGCTTTGGATTTCTTTGTTCCTGGTCCGTTGAGGGAACGTCTTCGTGTGGAGAAATTCTTTAGGCCTCAGGGCAACGGAGAGAGTTTGGCAAGGTTTGTGGCCGAGGTGAGGGACACTGATAGGGTATTAAGGCTCGATATCCCCGAAAGTACTGTGGTCACCACCATCCTTGAGGGTCTCAATCCTGAAGAGAGGTCCCGTCTAGTTTTTGCTGGTCGCCCTTCCACCTTTTCTGAACTGGACCGTCTGTGCATTGCTTTCGCGCAGCGTGCAGTTTGCTGACCGGCAGAGGGCGGAGAGGAACAATCATCGTTCCATCCAGCCCTCCAGGGCTGTCACGGCCGTACAGAATCCCGTGGATGGGCCACACCACTCAGGTGGGCTTCGTCTACCCATCTGCTATGCCTGTGGTGAACGAGGTCATACTCGTCGGGAGTGTCCTAGGAGATATCGCACTGGTCCAAAAAACTAGATCAAAGGGGGGTTTTTATCTGAAGTTCCCCCGAGGTCTAAGAAAAAATTTCAAAAAAATATTACCTTTGCAAAAAATGTGATTAATAGTTTGGACACTACGAGCCTAGCAGAAAAGGGAAACCTACGGCTTAGGACAGCATCTTCGGTGTGCCCTTATATCAATATCTTAGTGGGAGACTCAGTGCATAAGGCCCTAGTTGATTCCGGGTCAGCCTGTAGCCTCATCTCTTCCCGTCTTTTTGAAGCCATTTCAAGGTTAGGTTTGGTGAAGCACACCGAGGAGTCTTCTTTAACTTGCTGGACTGCTTCTAATTCCCCTCTTCCTATTTCGAGGAAGGCTTCAATCAAGTTTAAGGTTGAATGTTTTTTCATGGGCGTGGAGCTTCCTTGTGGCCCAGGACCTGAGTATGGATTGTATTTTGGGGGCGGATTTTTATTCAAAAGACTGGTTTGGTGCTGGATCTTCAGGCGGGCCAGTCTTATTTCAAATTCAATCGGCGAGTGTCAGTCCCCTTTTCCGATAATTTCAAATCGACACCGCAGGTTGGTGAGGTAGAGTGTGAGGAAGGTTCTGCCCCTGAGGACCCGTTCGGTCACTTGGATGAGGAGCAAGCTGGGGTTCTCCGTGAGCTTTGCTCAAGATTTCCGGATGTCCTCACACCCAAGCTCGGTTCTACCCATCTTATTGAATATGAAATTCGTCTCACTGACACTCAGCCAGTACGCTCCCACCCATACAAGTTGGCTCCTCCAAAGATGGAGGTTATGCGTGGTATCATCAAGGATCTCTTGGATCAAGGAGTTATTGAGCCCTCAAACTCATCGTATGCCAGTCCAGCGTTCTTGGTTCCAAAGCCGAATGGAAAAAATCGTATGGTGGTCGACCTAAGAAAACTTAATGCCAAAATTGAAATAGACTCAGTGCCTCTCCCCGATCTCCATTCTGCTTTTGATTGGTTCGGTAAGGCCAAATTTTTCACTATATTTGATTTGAACCAAGCCTATCATCAGATTCCGTTGAAGAAGGAATCACGTCCTCTCACGGCCTTCTGTGTTCCGTGGAATTTGTATCAGTGCCGATCTGTGCCTATGGGGCTAGCTGTGGGGGCCCAAACGTTAACTAGGTTGCTCGACTCCATCTTCCACGATGTGAAGTTCAGGTATGTCTTTAATTATCTTGATGACCTTCTGGTCTACAGTGAGTCTTTCACGGAACACGTTAAACATCTTGAGGAGGTCTTGGTTAGGTTGGGTAGGGCTGGCCTTACAGTCAATCCGGAGAAGGTGTCTTACGCCAAGTCTGAAATATCGTTTCTCGGTCACCTCGTGTCGTCTAGGGGTGTATCTATAGACCCTGCCAGGACCCAAGGCATTCGGGATTTCCCTCCTCCGAAGGATGCCAAGGGTGTTGCCAGATTCATCGGCATGGTTAATTTCTACCGTAGGTTTATTCCTGACTTTGCCGAGGTGGCCGCCCCTCTGAAACGCCTTAAGAAGGAAAGACGCAAAGTTCGTTTGGGGGTGAAGATCAAGAACGTGCTTTTCAACTGCTTAGGGAGGCCATTATCCAACCTCCTGTGCTGCGAATACCGGACTTTAGTAGGCCCCTTCATCTTGCAGACTGACTCCTCATCCTGTGCTGTAGGAGCTGTGCTTTCTCAAGAGTTCGACGGTGCTCGGCAACCTATAGCTTTTGCATCTAGGACTTTGACCCTTCAGGAAAAGAAATCTTCTATTTATGAGCTGGAGTGTCTGGCGGTCGTTTTCGGCATGGATAAGTTTCGGAGGTTCCTAGAGCATTCCGAATTTCTGCTGGAAACTGACAATCAGGCTCTTTCCTGGCTATTGGCCCATCCTCGACAACTCGGGAAGATTGGTCGCTGGGTTGTCAAAATTTCGGCCTTTAAATTCAGGGTGCAGCACATTCGCGGCACCCAAAACGTCGTCGCCGATGCTCTTTCTAGAATGTATCATCTACCCAGCGATCCTGTTGATTCTCAAGCACCGTTGTGTGGGACTGTGATGTTGGATTTCCCTGCTGCCTTTGAGAGTTTTGGCTCTCACCAACTTCAAGACCCCGAGTTGTCAAACATCATTGGTGAGCTCCAGGAGGGAGAAGCCCACTCTCCTTACTTCTTTGTCCAAGGGTGTCCTCTGCTGTCGTGCCCGACGCGGAGGGTGGTCCCAAGATTGTTCTGCCGAGTGCCCTCATACCGATGGTCTTTTCCTATTTTCATGTTTTCTCCCGTGGGCGGTCATTTAGGGATCCACAAGACCATCGCTAAAATCAGAGATAAGTTTATCTGGAAGAGTATGGACAGAGACATTGCTGGTAGAGTACGAGCTTGTCATCTTTGCTCGGTCAGTAAACCAGCACAAAATACCAAATTAGGACTTCTTTCCTCCGAGGTGGCGGAGCGGCCTCTTGAAAAAGTGTTCATTGACTATGTGGGGCCCTTTCCCCGTAGCAAGTCAGGGAACACCTCCCTGCTTGTCGCTGTGGATGCTTTCTCTAAGTTTTGCTGGTTGATTCCTCTTAGGAGTGCCACGGCGTTCGCTCACCGTCAAGGCACTCAAGTCCCGCCTTCTACAGAATTTTTGGAGTGCCCGCCACCTTCGTCTCAGACAACGACACACAATTCGTGTCGAGGGAGTTTCATCGCTTCTGTTTTGGGCATGGAATCAAACATGTTACGACATCTCCTTACTACCCCCAGCCTTCTCATGCTGAGCGGTTTCAACCGCAATCTCAGAGCCACCCTCATCGCTTATCACGCTGAGAAACAAACTACCTGGGACGAAAATCTGAGCTGGCTTCAGTTAGCCTTCAATTCTGCTCTTCACGAGAGTCATGATTCCACGCCTTTTCAGGTCATGTTTAGTCGTCCTCCTTCTGATCCCTTGTCTAATCTCTGGAGTCTGGATAGTCTTCTACCAGTACCTGGTACTCCCAATGTGAGTGACACTTGGGAAGCAGTCAGGGTTAATTTAAGCTCCTACAGTCTAGGGAAAGGGTGAGGAGAAAATTCAATAAGGGACGTATTGCTAAACCCCTTCCAGGTGGGGGATCTTGTCTTTTGTAAGGCCCATCCGGTCAGTTCGGCCGTGGATAAACGGGCAGCCAAACTTTGCTATCGGTGGACAGGTCCTCACCGGATTCTTCGTTTTCTCTCCCCAGTTACTGCTGAGTTGGTTGATCCCGTATCGGGGAGGTTGTGGCGGAAGGCCCACGTTTCTCATCTGAAGGCCTTCCGTGGTGATACCTCTGGTCATGCTCTGGATACTGGTGCGGCTGCGGGGGTGTCCGGGGACTGATCACCCCTGGTTTTCCCTGTGGTGTCGTTTTACTCTCTTTCTGTTTTCTTCTTCTTTCTCCAAGAGAGGCGCCTCTCAAAATTTTTCAGGAGGACCGTGTTTTGTCTGCCTCCTGCTCAGGACTTCGTTTCCTGTTAGGGTTCTCGACTTCCCGTATCCTGTGCCAGAGCTTGTTGGTTCTTCTTTCAGTGGGGGAGAGGTTTTGTTTGGGGTTGCACCCTTTTTAAAGTGGGGGAGGTTGAGCCGGGGCTCAGTTTGGACAATTTATTTTTGTCTTACTTTTCCAACCTCAGCCACTCTTATCAGTCGGTGAGGGAGTCACTCCGTCAAGTATTGATTTTCTGCCTGGTTGGACTGATTGGTCGAGATCAGCTGGTTGACCTTGACTAGTTTACCGACCAGCTGTTCACCGGCACCGGCTACTGTTCGGAGCGGTCAGACGTTCGGAGAAGCTACTGTGTTTCTGGTTGTTCTCTGCTCTTCTTCCCGTTTCCCCATGGCTGGCTAACTTCACCGACTTTCGGCAGGTAATTGTCTTTTTCACTCTCTTAACTTATTTAGTTGGCGGTTTTTCTCTCCCTCCCAGACATATATTATCGTAGATTAGTTATATAAGTAGTTTTATATATATTATTTTGTTACTTGTGTTCCTCGTGTACGTGTTCGTGTCGCTAAGTGTTCGTTCCTGTCTTTCGTACGTTCTAAAATTTGTTAATTAATTATCTATGCCGGTTAAATTTATTTTATTTTGCTCTAGCGCTTTCTTACTGATCCGTTCGGCGAACGGAAATTATTTATTCCGTGTACACACTTTGTCTTTTTAGTGTAAGCGAGACGGTACAGACTTTGCAAATTTTTGTTACCTCGTGTTTTGTGTTGCGTGCAAAAATTGGGTGGCAACATTCATGATTTCGATTTTATTATTTAATTATTGTTATTTGGGAAATAATGTATTGTTATTATTTGTAAATTATATAATTATTATCAGGCCTACCTTACAATTAATATTTAATAGCAAAATGTAAATTATTATAATATAATGATTAAAATCCAGCGAATTATAGTTTACAAGTAAATGTTATCACGCTTAATCATTTAGTATGGCTGTCCTAGCCTATGTAATATTTAATATTGTCACCAAGTAGTGCATCTTAAAATACTTGGTGTCTTGAGTTATTTTTAGGAAATAGTCTTTGATACTTAAAAGGTACTGTTAGTTACAGATTGTTATTTTTTTTAATTGTTAAATTTAAATATTTTATTATACTTTGTGGCAAACATAATTAAGTTTTTATTATTTCTCGGGTTGTAGTAAAGTTGATCTGAATATCTACTGGTTATGTTGGGATTCTACAGGGTCCCCGTGAGTGTCGTTAGCGGGACTGGTGCGGCGAGTCTGCCCAATGAAACCACTGAAACCAAAAACTGAATGCCCCGCGCCCTGCCAGTGCTCCTGTACCGGCATCCAAACCGGAGTGCATGTGCTCATATTCATTTCATCTGGAACAAGGTTGGATCCAAAATGTTTTTTTTACTTTTTCTAATACTGAACTTGCGAGGATTGGGGTGCAGCGAGCGCTGCCAGATATTAGATCTGGAGGAGGGCCAGTGTTAAGAGTAGTGTGTATTTAGTTTAGTTACATGAACTGAAGGGGAGGATTTCATCTTTAATTCGGATTCGTGGAGGCAACTAAGCCCCCGCCTCCTTCGAAAATCGGCTTTAAATATTTTTTTTATTTTTTGGCTACAAACCTGAAACCAAATTACTTTTTAAAAATAGTGGGCCTAGAAATTCTACAACCTTTTCCCTCCCCTCAGTTCATAACACTTACCTGTTAAAGATAATTTTTCCTACATGCCGTACCTGATATATGTTATTTATAGACCAAATTTCTATTTATTGTGTTATTAATATTATATTATTTATTTATTATGTTATTGTTATTATTGGAATTTATTTTATTGTTGTTATTTTAGTTTTTAAGTTACGCGGTGCACCGTGGTGCTGCAGTTAACTGTATATTGTATTTTGCATGGAAATGTTTGCCACCTACTAATTATATCCAGTACTCGAAATCTTGTCTCGCTTTTTGTCTCTTCCCACTAGTGGCATGTGATTGTTTTTTTTTTTATTTGCTCCGAGTTTGGGAGGGGCGCGCTTCCGAGACCTCCTGTCTTTTTCGCTAACTCGGAACACTTCTTATATTTAATTCATAAGATCAAAATTGTGAAAGAATAAATATCATTGTGCAACAACCAACTCTTCCTCTCAGGTTTAAAATAATTCTAGGTTTTCACTTAAGAAGTCTGTGAACACTAAAAAAACTAAAGGAGTCTCCTGCCGTGCATCCATGGTGAGTAATGGGACTTTAAGATAGGTAAGTCCACGCCGAAAGCCCTATTCTTATGGAAACAATACATCAATGGGAACCAAGATCGTATAAAGATATAAATAAAAAAAACCAACTCAAGTCTTCTTTTACGGTCCTAAATTTGTTAACATACTTCCAGAAGACGTTGGTTTTTATACTTATAGGTTAAAAATATACGATTGTATATTTCATAGCTTTCATAATAGTTTTAAATTTAATATTTAGAGAATAAATAATTTATATTTGATTGAAACCCTCCTCAATCTTGAGGTTTATTTGATTTGTATGTGTCGTTGCTGTTCTCTGTTGATATATACTTTTTCAGAAAAAGTAAGCGCTCTGTGGTGTAATGGTAGCATATTCACCCGGCAAGTGAGAGATCCGGGTTCGACTCCCGGCGGAGCGAGTACTTTTTGCGATTTAATATACGTAATGCTTTTACCGCGTTTTAGTTTCAGTCCTATGTATCACACCCTAAAAAGGCTGGAGTTTCTGAAGATTATGTGCAGTCACTACTTCCTCTCTACAGTTTCACATATTCGTTTCCTGAAATATTACACAGTGTGTAATTCCTACTCTATTGGTCTACAAACCCTCCAAAACATGGAAGTTTAAGTTTACGAATATGGAATGTTTTCAAGTTGTATCAAAATGGAAACTTCATCTAGTTGACTTCTAGAAATCAGAATTAAATATTTTGAATTGTATAGTGTTTTATCATTCTAAAACCATTAAAGTTGAATATTATAAGAATAAATTTGTTATAGTTAAATTTAACAAAACAATTTATTGGTACACGAAAACTAAAAGTAATGCTTATAAGAAATTTAATTGTGAGAAGTCGATTATCCGTTCCTATGACTCGACTGCTAAAGTTGCTAGACCAATACAACTGTTGAGAGTAATACTAAATGTTAACTTGTCAGACAACTTTTGCTGTAATTACTGGGACTTGCAGTTTTTGCTTTGTCTTTGCGCTGCTAATAACTTAATATATTATTAAGCTACTGATATTTTGTTTTACTTTGAGTTTGTGAGTCTGTGTTTATATTCTGTTATTATGTTGAAGTTAAACAGAAGATTCTAAAGATGTATACTCTGTATATTATTTTATATAACATTAATTAGTTGTTCTTTCCATTTCCCGTCGTTTAATTCGACATAAGTTCTCACTTTCAGTTCATTCATCACGACATACTTTTAATTTGCCTATCAAATAAAACATTTATTTTTAACTTAAAACATGTTTTTATAACACCAAGAATTACATGTGAGCTAGTATCCTTTGGCCGAGTTTAAGGTTTAAAAAATCGTACTGTACCTTTTATATTTTACAATTACATATTGTTTTTAAAAGGTTAGTATATGCCTTAATATTAAATTTATTTCTTCCAATTGTGATTAATTCACTCTGAATAACTAATCAGACTATATAAAAAGATGGATACTAGTTTTTTAAAGTTTTTTTATAATTTTCATTATTGAGTTAAGCTACAGGTTACACTCTAGTTTTTTAAAATATTAAAGCCCACCTTATCTTGCTACGTACGTTATTAATTAAACTAGTCACATAGCTTTATATATTGTGAATCTATATGGTACAATTATTGATTAGCAGATTAGAAATGCAATGAGGCTGAAATACATAACATATTAAGCTATAATATATATTTACTAAATGAATTTTTTATATGGGTGTATTGGATGCATAGTTTGTAGAATTGCTCAACATGCAAAACCGCATTCGTGCCCTGAATACAATAGGAAAATTAATTGAATGAAAGATAGCATGAATAAGACATTAAGTATTATAAAGTAGTGACAAAGTTATTCCATCAGCTAAAGGACAATTCTAGCCAAGTTGAATTTTGAAAAGATAAAGTTTGCTTATATTTTCCAAATTAGAGTACAGTAGCCATAAGAGTTACATTTTATTTGTACTGAAACGCATTTTATTTTGGTACAAAAGCAACTGGTGAACTTCATGAGGTGGTTCAATTAGCATTAAAAAATTGGCGTCAATGCAATAGGAAATGTGGTCAATAGATGGGCTATGTCTCTAAAATATCTGTAGTTTTAAAACAAGGTTTGTAATTTAATGACATTAGTTAGATCTTTGATAATACGATAGACAATTCTGACCTTTATTACTTATAAATAATGATAGACATACAGTACGATAGCTAGTTTCCGAAATTCTATTATACTTTCAAATAATTACGTTGGCCTCAAGGATTTTCGTGCCTAATAAAGATTTAAGAGGAGGGACCTAGGAGCCACAGGACGTTTATCAAAACACTTGGTTTCTTTTTCTTGGAGCTTCCAATATTATAATCTCCCACGAACTGTAATATTGGAGTCTCTAGAATATTCCGGACTCAATGATATTCCGATCTCTTGGGGTGAGACACTAGTCTCTGGGAAGCCTCATGAAAGTTATAGTCTCACGAAGTTTCCTAGGCTCTTAGATGCAAAGAAAACTGGGAGCACTAACTTGCTTCTGGGAACCTTGTGCTACTGAGTTCAAAGATCATCGACACGCCTGGATACTGAGAATTCCTACGCATTTAAATTAAAAGATCACGTTAATCTCCTGGCTATTACAAGAATTATATATTCAGAGCCTCTGGAAGATTTAATTTTTAGCAAAACATTTTCAAATTCAAATTCAAATTCAAATTCAAATGACTTTATTTGTATTATATATACAAAAAGGGCGAATTTAGGGCCATAAGGCCCTGTCTTACAATTTAAGCCTAATATAATAATATAGAACGTAAGTCAAATAAAACTACTACTGTACATTTAAAATAAAAACAAAATTATATAATAAAGGTATCTTTAAGAATTTAGTATAAATACATTCATACAAAAAATTCATACACACATTCACTAGCACCCTATCCGTCCTCCAAAACCTACCCCAACTAACCCGTCGCTGACATCGTTTCTAGCAATTTAGCTTTCAGTAAGGCTGCAAACCGATTTCGACTCCCTACTGACTTAATATGGTTAGGAAGGGAATTCCAAGCTCGACAAGCAGTAACGACAAATGATTTGTTGTAAGTTGAGGTTCGATGGCGGGGAATAAGAAGCATTGATGAGGCCATTCTTGTCTCTCTTGCGCTCATTTCAGAGATCAATTTGAATTTGTCAGCCAGATATATAGGCTCTCCAGAGTTAAGACTAGAATACACCAAAATAAGAATTTTTAATAATCTGTATCGGCCAATTTTAGAATGGAATTTTGAATATAGATATGCGTTATATGATTGTCACGTCTTAGATCAAATACAAAACGTAAACAGTAATTTTGGGCATCGCTGCAATTTGTTAGCCAGATCCACAGTCATATCATTGATTATAGAGTTACAATATGAAAAATGAGGAAAAAATCAGTGTTTTTTTTTACCAGTAAAAGTTTCACACGTTTCTGGCAAGAAGTGCTGCATCCTCTTTAGTGAGTGAACTGAAGCAAACACCTTTTTACAGATGGCCCACAACAGCATCACACCATCCAAGAGTTGTGTTCATAGTTAGACCCAAATTTTTTTACTTTGTCACAGTACGGAAGAGAAACGTTGTTTACAGTAATTTTGGGCATATTATTTGTATCTATATAGTTCTTTAGTCGTTAGTGAGAGATGACAATTGTTTGGGTTTTGTTTTTCGTTAAGCTTCAGTCCGTGTTTCGTTGTCCATTCCACAAGTTTTTTGAATGTCAAAGTTTATGTTGCGTATTGTCGTTTGTATATCACGGACCCCACAGTGGGCGTAAATTTGTAAATCGTCAGCGTACATGTGGTATCTAGTGAATGTAAGTACTGTACAAATGTCAGTTACGTAGAGTAAAAATAAAAAAGAGGTCCCAGTATTGAACCTTGCGGCACACCACCAGTGAGAATCCTGTAGTCAGATACTTTGTCAGCCACACTCACACACTGCCGCCCGATTCGAGAGATAAGATTTAATCCAGGTAATACTAACCTCGGAAAATCCTAAAGCACGCAGCTTTCTTCTCAACAACAAGCCGAATATAACACAGTCAAATGCCTTGGAGAAATCAAACAATGCCATAATAGTGCACTGACTTCTATCCATCGCTTGGCGAATGTCATCAGTAACACTGAGAAGCGCCGTTTCAGTGCTATGATTTGATCGAAATCCTGATTGAAACTTATTCAAAATATTATTCAAATATTATTCATTTTAGTCCATATATACTTTTTGCCATTACCAGTGCAACTCCTGGAATACTGGATTTTTGATAAATATTAAACATTTTAAAATGTGGTAGTTCCCGTTACTGTAGATAATGTTTGCATCTGAATATCTGGCAAGTCAGAATTTCTTGCCATCAGAGGTCCAATTCTCTAAAATTCCTTTTCACCAAAGAGAGTCCTACTAATGGCATTCGTTCCGAAATAACGAAGCTTTCCGTCCTGATTATTACTTTCCCAATGTCAGATCCCGGACATTGGGACTGACGGTACCTCTCACGCGGAACATGGTTGTGACCCATGAGAAATTATTTTCTTTTAGACTGTCAGACATAAAAACCATTGACATGTCCATGCTGTAGGATTATGTATAAAAAGACTTTATTAGTTTCAGGTTTAAAATGAATCAATGCCCAGAAGAGGGAAAGTGCGCAATTATCTCAGCTAACATGTGGGCGGATATTTTTATATAAATACTAAACGAGTAAACAACCCTAAACATGATTGAACATTAAGAAATAAAATTAACATGTGTATTGTACAAGAACATTTCAAGCATATTTTAATTACATTCAGAATCAAGGGTAATGGGCTTCTTTATCGTATACTTGGGCTTGATTCTGAATGTAATAAAAATATGCTTGAAATGTTTCTTGTACAATACACATGTTAATTTTATTTCTTAATGTTCATTATGTTTAGGGTTGTTTACTCGTTTAGTATTTATATGAAAATATCCGTCTACATAGTAGTTGAGATAATTGAACACTTACCTCTTCTGGGCATTAGTAATAGTTGAGAGTGAATAAAAGAACTTTAATTTTTCATGTAGAGATTTACTTATAACAAAGTAGGTTAAAAGGTAAGTACGTTTATGTGTATTGCTGTGCTAAATACAACTTAGCTGTAAAACTGTTAGTTAACTATTAGAACAACTTGGCTTATAGACCTCAAGTTATTAATTGTAGCATGTACTTTATATCCTAAGTTGGTCGTTACTAGATTACTAGACAATATAGTTGTGATATTAAAATCTTACAATCTCTGTTGTCTTTCCCAGATTGTAACTTATGTCTTTTGTTTAATATCGTGTGAATCTAATTACATATTATCTCAAAACAGATTTTATTGCTTTATTTCGTTGAGGAATATTATGTTCCGTGTGTTCATATTCATCCAATAAATTTTAATATCAGATATGTTCATTATAAACATGTCCATTTCAAAACGATGCACTGCTTCTTTCAACGGATATCAACGGCTTTTCTCCAAATATTTTCAACACTGCTGGGCCAATGCAATTATATCGAAAGGAAATCTTAATTTTATACATGGGTATATCCGGGGATTAATTCCGGATTACTTGATAGTCATTGATAAAGAGGGCGGTAGCTGTCCGGCTGTTATTCACTAGCCTCTCATTTATCACTCTGATAACACATCCCATTTCCACCTCAATATTACTTTAAGATATCAAAATTCTTGCAACACTAGTCATCAAATATTAAACGTTAAGTTACCTATAATGTTTTATTAATTGACGGCCATATTCTTTCTTATTAGGAGAACGTTATCTGTCCGAGAGTTATTTACTAGCCTTTCAGTTGCTACTCTGAAGGCCTATATTGAAAAAGTTTCAATAAGAATAATCAAGGCAAAATATAGATGGAACACATGTTTAAAATATAAAAAAAAACATTCCTAATTAAAAATACTTGACGTTGTAAAATACTCATTAAATATTAGGAACCATTGATAATTTTTAATACTTTGAGTTTTTCGTTATCAAAAGACTAAATACATTGTATCAAGTTGTAAAATTAATAACCTCATTGAGATAGTGCCATCGAAATACTACTATTATGGTTTGTCTTATCCTAGCTGAAAAATGCAGGGTAGATAGTAAAAGGTGCGTGACGTACATAATTTTGTAGACTCTTCTCAAGTTAAAAATGTGATATAAGTTGCAGCTAAATTTATTAATATCGTCAAGTAAGAAAAATCCTACATATAAAAATAAATTGAAACAATGTAAAATTTTTTAATACCACAGGTTTTGCAATTTCTTTACCTTTTTTAGTTAAAAAACTCATGATATTACTATACAAATATTTTTACATGCAGTTTTCCCTCTTAAAAATATAAGTACCTTTTCTGCAAGCAATTTGAAACATATCAATTTCTTCGACCTAATCTCCCTTTCTAGAATTTTGGCTATTACTATGATGATAATTAAAAAAGCTACGTACTAATACCTAATATTATGAACTATACTTTGTATATTAGAGAAAAGTATCATGGAAGTAATATTACCTTTCAGCCATTGGAGATTGATTAGGGATACAACATAAGCACACAGATGCTTACCAATATTTTAATTGATCTTTCTAACTGTATATACCAGTTTTCATGAACATAATCCAACATTGATCTGTTAATACAAGATCTGTAAATGAAGTAGATATTCCTCAAACTCGTAGAAATGACTTTGTTATCTTCAATTATACAGCATAAACATCCTACTTACGAATTACATTGAAAAGGATAACTTTAATTCAACGTGATAACACGTTGCTATCCTATTTATTGCCACTAATAGCCATTAATAGCCATCTTTTCCTGATTGTAATGTTCTTATGCATGTATTGGTATGTTAACATGAAGTATGTTGAATTGATAGTAAACACCTATACTGACTTAGTTCAATTGTAGTGTAATAACAAAATCTTATGTAAATAATGTTTACTAAATATTAAGTTTATATCAAATATTAAATATGAGTACCGGAGTACTCAGTATCTATTGTGTAGTACATATAATAGCAGTTCTGAATCAAGGAGGAAACACTATTTATAATGGAACTTTGTACGAATACAAAGAGACAGTTTTGAAAAGTTTTTTGCATAAATTGGCAATGTTGTTAACATTTATATATAATATAATACGTTTTTTAATAAAGTTAGAAAAATCATATGTTAAACTAGAAACGATAGTTTTATGTTTTTCCAAAAGAATATATTCAAAATATTATTTCAGAGGAAATATAGAGGCTTATACCGCTCAGGGACTAAGCGTTTCCAGGCTGTGAGTTTTTAAACGGCCCCTAAGGGGTACAACTTCTATGAAAAACCTGGAAGAGGGGGTCAATTGCCACCTAGAGGTATAAGTGCGGTTGGAATACACAAAGCTAAATATAAACATGCTCTTTTGTACAACGTGAATGTGTCATTGCTTTGTAAATATGTATTTTTGTATGGAACAACATTGAACAAGGTTCTAAAAGTTTATTCAGCAATTAATTATTGAGATTGTTTGACCGATATACGTTGTAACTGGTATGATCTACTCTTGTAATGAAAAGCTTTCAACCAAGTAAATTTTTAAATTGGCAGTTTATTTCATTAAAAATTAATATAGTTTGAAATTATGAATTTTGTGGTTTATATATAAAAATATTTCCAATTACTTCTTTAAGTATTTCATTACATATTACAAAATAAACTATTTTCCCAAATAAAGTCTTTGTGAAAAATATATTCGCTGTTTGAAAATGTTTAGGAGTAAGTGAAGATTTTGACTTTATTGGAAGCTAATCATTACTGAAATGTATTGTTTTGTAGACATCAAAGTTATATCAGTCAAGATTTATGGTATAAGTAAATGTATGAGTCCGTTGTAATTGCTTTAATTTTTATTGAAAATGGATATTGGTTTTAGGTTGTTGTTTCAATATGTTAGTTTTCAGATTCAAAAATTAGAAAATGATATTTATTGTTCATTTAGTGTAACAGATATTTTCAGATAATTGTAGATAAGATTGAAAAGGAGCAGTTAGTGCATAGGGTCGCAATATTTAAATAAGTTTTATCACAAGCCTAAGCTCCCTTATTTTTAGCAATAAAAAAATATTATGAAAAGCATTTCCATATTATGAAGTATTCACTAGATCAGTACAGCATTTTCAACAGTTTCATCCCTGGTGTCTGTATTATTAATAAATAAATATAATATTTAATTAAATAAATAATACATATAATTTATATTATTATTATTTATTGTATATTATACTTAATAATAATATATTTGTTGATTTACTTTAAATATTAATTGAAATGATATGTCTTCTATATATATATATATATATATATATATATATATATATATATATATATATATATATCAAAATATTTTATTACATTTTATTAAGTTTGAATAGTAAAAATTTCAAGCAGTCTTTGTCTTTTAGTTTTAATTTACTTTTCATTGTAACAAAGTTATTTAAAATGTTTTTCGAATTTATTATTATTTGAACTGGAGTAAGCATTATTTTTCATACAGAATTTGAACTGTGAATAAAAGTTGACAAGATTTTATAAAATAAATTTCTACTTTTGTGTTTATTGAACCGATGTAGAATTATTAGTTATATTTAAGATGAACTACCTTAAAATTTAAATTCTGTAAATTTGTAATGATTTTATTACGTATGAATTTCCGTATTTTAATAAAACAAAGCAAAATTCAATTTCAAGTAATACTTATAATTGATAGAGAAAAATAGTTAACAATTTATTTTTATTTTATTTTGTATCTCATAAAATTATTACAGTAATATTTATACACTAATCCACAAATAAATTCATTTGCAAGGGAATAATGCTTCTTAAAAATGCTTATACTTTTTGTAAAAATTAGACACAAACGACAAGAAGTCATGCTCTGAATTGCTATACATATATTATTGGGGCTCAAATCCTCTTATGATCCCATGATTACTTAGCAGCACAATTTTTCCTGCAAAACAGAATCGTAAAACGTAGAGGTTTTGCTGTTTTTCAGCCTAATTTGTATGCGACAGGAGAAACACAGAATACTAATGGTGCGTAGTCCTGCATTAGTAAACCCACCAGTCCGTTACATATGTTACGTTTACGAGCTTTGTTATGTCCCCACATCTTCTGTTAACGAAATGGTCAGATTACTACTGTATACCTGTCCCCATATTTGTAGTGGCTAAAACGTTATCTCATTTAAACTAGTTTTGCTTTTAAAAATGTTTGTAGATTTCATTAAAAACAGTTTTAATGCAAAAAAATTATAAATCTTTTACAACTTACATTTTATTTATAATATGGCTGTATATTCAAAATTATACTAAATAATCTTTAGGTACAGTTACTTTTTCAGATTTTAAGGTGAAATGATGAATTTGTTTATACTAATATCACATACAATGAAGTATATACATGGACTTTTTACACCCTATATAATGGTAGTAATTATATAGTGCATATAGTTACAGAGTTTTTCTATCATTTTAGACACTATCTTAAACAACTTAGGAGCCTTGAAATATTCTGTATGTATGCAAAATATATAGTTAGGATCTATACCAATAGTAAATAATTTGGATTAAAAATTATGGAATTTATTGGTTGTTAAATGTGAGCGAATGTTAATTTTTATCTATTTGTATACCAGTAGAATGGCAAACATGCTTGTTAACCCTCGCGTCCACTGTCACCGGATGTGTAAAGGTGGCAAGTCAGGTTTATACTATCGTAGAAATTAGGATCAGTTCATAATTGTGTATCTCTTAGTGTATTAGTATACTTGAATTAATTTATATTAATAAATGAATATAATAAATAATTTATTGCTCGTTACAGTTTTAGGCGTTTGGTTTGATAGTGTAATTGATTTCTTTATTTAGTGGTACTAATACTTATTTTAATTATTTAATTAAAATAAACTCTTATGCTTAAATTCAGTTCGCAGAGCAGTTTAATGTAACCTCTTCCCTTTTAAATTAAAATAAATACACCACGACCGTGTATATCTATATCTAGAGAAACACTCATCTTCCGTTACAGTAAACACATATGTCGAGTGGTTTTTGTGGGACAGGATCAGAAAGAATCGTTCGTGAGAAGTACTTACAAAACAAATCTTTCTTGAACTGTTGAAATAATTAGATAAAACATTCAAATGTTTATAGTCTTTATAAGCTCTTGAAAATTCAATCCGCTTATGAGCGCTATATACAATATAAACTAAGTTCGATACCGAAAAAATATCTGCACTGATCAGTTACGAGAAAGACCGAAAAAGCTTCTGAGATTTTTGACAATCAAAAGTCACTGTGCAAATATTTACCAGATGAACCAAATTTTGTCTAAGATGGAAGACACGCGCTGCTTTATTTATCCATACGACTCATGATAGGGCTATATATTTCCACTATTATTCCAGAGTGAAAGCCGTAATTTATATATATATACGGCTTTGTGGTGTAATGGTAGCACATTCACCCGGCAAGTGAGAGATCCGGGTCCGAGTCCCGGCGGAGCAAGTACTTTTTGCTATTTAATGTTTATTGAAATTATATATATTTATAAATAAACTTTCTCAAGTACAAAAGTAGAAACGTAGACTAAATAAAATAAACAAACAAAAGAAGATAAACTTGATAAAAAACTTTTTAAATGTAAATAACAGTTTTTATATTAAAATACATTTTTATTAGTTATTCATTTCCTATGAAAATTAAAAAACACACATTAAGATTAAATTGTTCTATAAACACATGACAGTTATAATATTCTGGGATCCAAGAGTCTATTCGCAACTTAACTCGATCGTAAGCGATGCTTATTGTAATGGTGGCCAAAGAGAGAGGGCCTTGCAACTGTTCGTATTGTGAAACGGCATTTCCGATGCTGGTTGTTGTTGTTACAGTACAAGTCTTCACACTCCGAGCCTGCTTATGGCTCAAGAATCAGCACCTAGAAGTCTTGGACCTCACAGGTAAACAGATTATAATATCTCCAAGTGTCATCAGCACTTTTTATTCCAGCACAGTTTTCTCAGTTAATTCGCATATTGAGGGGGGGGGACAAATATAGGGATGCACAATAAAACACAACATAAATCAAGAAAAGGCTCATAAAACGGTGTTTTGACCAAAGGAGTAGCAAGAAGTTTGTAGCAAGATATGTTACATGAAAATGTGAATTATGGTTAGAAATTTAAATAATATTTTTATCACCACCATGGATCTAGATAAAGAGGACGAATATCAACACCTTAAAGGCTCTTAGACCGTTAGCTGACGCTATTTATTTACATATCAGACGGTTGGTTTTAAGTGTGGCAATCTATGAAAAATATGATGTAAAAACAATTGTAAAATCATTTATTTAATACTCTAATTTAGACTTCCATCAAACTTAAGGAATGATGGACGTTTATGCCTGTATTCATGTTATTTTCATTACAAAAGAGTTTAGTATCATATTGTTAAAATTTTATAATTTTAGCTTATAAATAATATTTATAATTTTATTCTTAAAATGTTTTATCACCAATAGCCTTATTTAGACAGCATTGTATAATCACGAGTGCCCTAAAATTGTAATTGAATTTGACTCACCTTTTGGGAAAGTGACACTTTTACAAAGTTACAAAACTTGTCAGATACAATTAAATTTCAGTTTGTACGATACAATTAAATTTCAGTTGGTACGATACATTTTTAACACAATTTAGGGTTTAGCAACAGTATTTTGATTAATGGTATTTGTATCTATAAATATGCATCTTAATATAAATCATCAGTAAGTCTTTAAATGGATCCAAGTCCTAAGTAAAATATCAATTTATAAATATATTGTATACAACTTTCTTCGATGTATCAAATATCTGCCTTCTAGCAAGTATTGCAGTAGGTTACATTGTTAAGACATAATAAAATAAGATGAAAGTGTAACTAAAGTGTAACCAGGTGACTGTCAAGTTCCTAAGTGTTTAAGTTGGGGAATAGCGACACATAAGTTTCCTAGGTTCCTGACTCCCAGCAACCACTCCAACTGGGTAATGTCAAAGTACCACTTTACGTCTGGAAGTTATACTGTATTGTGTGTGCAGACATTGAGCAGTGAATATAGTCTTCTATTGAGAATAACGGATGAAATTTGGATTTTCATTGCATTAGACTTGTTAGAAATATGCCTGTTTATGTTATAAAAACGTGTTTTAAAAGTATGTAATAGTTTTATTGTAACGCTATACTTCATAGCCACCTCTAGCCGATGTATGGAATAGGCCTAATTCCTGGACATCTTAAGTGTTGGCTCCAAACATAAACGGGTGAACATGATTCCTACCCAGGAGTCTAATAAAACAAAGTCCAATTATCCACTTTACACAGGGACATTTGAACTCTTCAAAAACTTAAAACCAGTTGCCTATTTGTAAAAGGCTGTAACTCTCTATTACCATATAAAATACGTGTAGTATATAAATTTTCCAAAAGGAAAAAAATTCTATTCCTAGCCCAATGACTCTATTCTTGGTAAAATTAAAACGGGCCACCAATATAAAGATTAGTGAAGATATACAATCAACAATCCAGGGATGGATAAACATCAAGTGGTGCTACCTTATAGTACGTTATTTATTTATTTATCTCAACGGCAAACGCCAATTTTATACAGTAATAACAAAAAAATAATTATGGACAAGATGTACTAATGTTTACTTAGGAGCTAACAAAACAGAGAGCAAATAGTAACATACAACAAGGAGGCATGACCAGCAAACAACACAGGTAACAACTGTACAAGACTGGAAATTGTAAGGCTAGTACTAGGACTAGGACACTTTATAGCAATAGGAAATAGAACATAGAGCCTAAGGAGAGCTATTAAAATAAGAAACAACAACGATTAATTAAATACTATGAAGAAACACAGCAAATAAACTATATAAAAAGGACTAACATCAGTAAAGAATCTAAGATAACAGTAGGGTAAACTAGAGTGGGATTGAGTCAACAATGTATAGGGCTGCAGTTTTTGTAATAACTAAGAAATAAACTATATATACTAACAACAATAGAAATATCAGGTAACAATAACAAGAATAGAAATTAAGTGAACAGTGAATAGAGCTACTATTTCAATATTGATATAACTAATAGAAAGACTATAAATATCATAACAAATAAAAATACAATAAACAACAACGAAAAGAACTTAAAACGGAAATTGAAGAGGAGGCACTAGCATTATAATGAGGGGAGTCGACGGCCCCAGCATTAGGTAACGTCGCACAAGCAATCAATTTCCTTCTGAACGATGGTACAGAATCGTGGAAGAAATCCAGATGAGTTGAAGCCACCCCACCTGCGCGCATGAGACGAGACATACCGCTAAAGCGAGAATAGTTGGTGGTATTGAGGCGTCTGCGGAAGATTGTCATTGAGCGCAGACCTCTTGGAGCACAAATGTCAATGGAACTGAGCAGTTCGGGCAGTCTATGAGGCAATTTAAAAGCTTGAAGAAGAACAGAAGATCAGCGTGGTGGCGACGAATATGTAGTGGGAGAAGGGCCAAAATGACTCTCGACATCAGAGGACAAGTGT